>NC_090389.1:51874562-52187075 GCF_036365525.1 Heterodontus francisci
GGGATCTGTGTTGGGGCCCCTACTTTTTACAATTTATATAAATGACTTAGATGAAGGGACCGAAGGTATGGTTGCTAAATTTGCTGGTGATACAAAGATAGGTAGGAAAGTAAGTTGTGAAGAGGACATAAGGAGACTACAAGGGATATAGATAGATTAAGTGAGTGGGCAAAGACCCAGCAAATGGAATATAACGTGGGAAAGTGGGAAATTGTCCACTTTGGCAGAAAGAATAAAAAAGAAGCATATTATCTAAATGATGAGAGATTGCAGAGCTCTGAGATGCAGAGGGATCTGGATTTCCTAGTGCATGAATCGCAAAAGGTTAGTATGCAGGTACAGCATGTAATTCGGAAAGCTAATAGAATGTTATCATTTATTGCGAGGGAATTAAATACAAATGTAGGGAGGTTATGCTTCAGCTATACAGGGCATCGGTGAGACCGTATCTGGAGTACTGGGTACAGTACTGGTCTCTTTTTTTTAAGGAATGATGTAAATGCGTTGGAGGCAGTACAGAGAAGGTTTGCTAGACTAATACCTGGAATGGGCAGGCTGTCTTAAGAGGAAAGATTGGACAGGCTAGGCTTGTATCTACTGGAATTTAGAAGAGTAAGAGGCGACTTGATTGAAAAATATAAGATCCTGAGGGGTATTGACAGGGTGGATGTGGAAAGGATGTCTCTCCTTGTGGGAGAATCTAGAATCAGGTGTCACTGTTTAAAAATAAGGGGTCGCCTATTTAAGACAGAGATGAGGCGAAATTTCTTCTCTCAAGAGGTCGTGAGTCTTTGGAATTCTCTTCCTCAAAAGGTGGTGGAAGCAGAGTCTTTGAATATTTTTAAGGCAGAGGTAGATAGATTCTTGATAAGCAAGGGGGTGAAAGGTTATCGGGGGTAGGTGGAAATGTGGAGTAATCAGTTCAGTCATGAACTCATTGAATAGCGGAGCAGGCTCTGCAGTCCTGGCACATCCAGTTGTGAATGGTGGTGGACAATTAAACAACTAACTGGAGAGGTGGCTCCACAAATATTGCCATCCTCAATGATGGGGGAGCCCAGCACATCAGTGCGAAAGATAAGGCAGAAGCATTTGCAACAATCTTCAGCCAGAAGTGCCGAGTTAATGATCCATCTCGGCCCCCTCCTGAAGTCCCCAGCATTACAGATACCAGACTTCAGACAATTCGATTCACTCCGCGTGATATCAAGAAACAACTGAAGGCACTGGATACTGCAAAGGGTATGGATCCTGACAATATTCTGGCAATAGTACTGAAGACCTGTGCTCCAGAACTTGCCGCACCCCTAGCCAAGCTGTTCCAGTATAGCTACAACACTGGCATCTACCCGTCAATGTGGAAAATTGCCCAGGTATGTCCTGTACACAAAAAGCAGGACAAGTCCAACCCCGCCAATTACCGCCCCATCAGTCTACTCTCAATCATCAGTAAAGTGATGGAAGGTGCCATCAAGCAGCACTTGCTCAGCAGTAACCAGCTCAATGATGCTCAGTTTGGGTTCTGCCAGGGCCACTCAGCTCCTGACCTCATGACAACCTTGGTTCAAACATGGACAAAAGAGCTGAACTCGTGAGGTGAGTTACTGCCCTTGACATCAAGGCAGCACTTAACCGAGTATGGCATCAAGGAGCCCTATCAAAACTGGAGTCAATGGGAATCAGGGGGAAAACTCTCTGCTGGTTGGAATCATGCCTAGCGCAAAGGAAGATGGTTGTGGTTGTTGGAGGTCAATCATCTCAGCTCCAGGACATCACTGCTGGTGTTCCTCAGGGTAGTGTCCTAGGCCCAACCATCTTCAGCTGCTTCATCAATGACCTTCCTTCAATCATAAGGTCAGAAGTGGGGACGTTCGCTGATGATTGCACAATGTTCAGCACCATTTGCGACTCCTCAAATACTGAAGCAGTCTGTGTAGAAATGCAGCGAGACCTGGACAATATCCAGGCTTGGGCTGATAAGTGGCAAGTAACATTTGCGCCACACAAGTGCCAGGCAATGACTATCTCCAACAAGAAAGAGTCTAACCATCTCCCCTTGACATTCAATGGCACTACCATCGCTGAATCCCCCACTATCAACATCCTAGGGGCTACCATTGACCAGAAACTGAACTGGAGTAGTCATATAAATACCGTGGCTACAAGAGCAGGTCAGAGGCTAGGAATCCTGCGGCGAGTAACTCACCTCCTGTCTCCCTAAAGCTTGTCCACCATCTACAAGGCACAAGTCAGGAGTGTGATGGAATACTCTCCACTTGCCTGGATGGGTGCAGCTCCAACAACACTCAAGAAGCTCGACACCATCCAGAACAAAGCAGCCAGCTTGATTGGCACCCCATCTACAAACGTTCACTCCCTCCACCACCGACACACAGTGGCAGCAGTGTGTACCATCTACAAGATGCACTGCAGCAACGCACCAAGGCTGCTTAGACAGCACCTTCCAAACCTGTGACCTCTACCACCTCGAAGGACAAGAGCAGCAGATGCATGGGAACATCACCACCTGCAAGTTCCTGTCCAAGTCACATACTGTCCTGACGTAGAACTATATCACCGTTCCTTCACTGTCACTTGGTCAAAACCCTGGAACTCCCTTCCTAACAGCACTGTGGGTGTACCTACCTTACATGCACTGCAGCGGCTCAAGAAGGAAGCTCTCCACTACCTTCTCAAGGGCAATTATGGATGGGCAATAAATGTTGGCATAGCCTGTGACACCCACATCCCATGAATGAATAAAAAAAAGGCTCAAAGGGCTGAGTGGCCTACTGCTGCTCTTAATTCGTATGTTCCTATGTTTGAATGTCAACCCAGTATTCAGAGGCCGTAACTTTTGCCTTTGCTCATTGGTGCTTTTTTAATATTAATTATTAATAGATTAATAGATTGTTTCAGCAGGAAACTAACAATCTAATGATACAGATAGTTCCAACATGGTACACCATGAAGTAGTATGGCATAAGTTTGTGCCCAGCGCCCAAATGGTTGTCAGTTCCTGTTTTGCTAGGTGCATGTCCTTTATTGGAAAGGAGAAAGTGTGTCATTTGTACAGAATATGTGTGGTCTGTGTCAGTTAGCATTGCCACCCTTTTTTTTCAAATTGCCAATCATTCATTCCAGATGTGATGTTATTGGAAAAGAAAAATCGAAAGAATTCCATTTATATAATAACCCAAAAATTCGTGTAACCAGTTAATGAATGGCATCTGCTGTTAGTTAGAGTTGCCTTTGCCCATCTAATCTCTATGATATTTTGTGTGCAAATTGCTGGAAGTGCAAGATGGAAATTTGTCTTCTCACATTTTTCAATAATCTTTCAAAGCACTTTACAGACAAAGAATTACTTTGAAATGCAGTGACTGTTTTTACTTTTTCATCTATTGTTTAAAGCAGAAAAAATTGATAGGATTGTTATTAAACACACTGTAACTGCAGGGCAGTGATGTGTAATTGTGGATGCAAAACCACAAAGTATATTTTTAATAATTTAAATTTTGTTGCAAAACTGGTGAACTGATTTTAAGCAGGTAGGCTTTCTGATAACACTTAGACAACAGTTTTATATTCTTCACCAATGAAATTCTTACTTGTTTACATCAATCAGTTCAAACTGTGTTATCATAAGTGGCAGCTCCTCACTCAGTTATGTTTTCCATTTTTGTACTAAGATATATATTCCATAATTGATTTTCTTCAAAGATAAAATTACAAATATGTATTTTAAATTACACATATTCATGTGAGATAAACTCTGCAAATGGAAATCCTTTATGCTCTCTTAGAGAGTCATTTATGTCTCTCCACAGTAATTTGAATTATATTCTGTATTCTCCAGTTTTTAGAATTTATAGTTTGAGTTATTTTAAGCTGATTGTGTTCCCGTGATTGTGTTAGGTAGGGAGTTCCAAGGTTTTGATCTAGCAATAACAAAGGAATGAGAATCTATTTCCAAGTAAGGATGGTGTATGACTTGGAGAAGAACTTGGAAGTAACAGTCTTTCTTTGACTGTTATCATTCTTGGTGGCAGAGGTTTCCTAGTTGGGAGGTGCTGTTGAAGCAAGCTTGATGAGTTGCTACAGTGCATGCTGTAGATAGTACACAGTGCAACCACAGTGCACCAGAGGGGTATATTTTAAGTCCAGTGGCACGGTTCCTGATGAAGTGGATGACTCTCTGCTGGATGGTGTCAAGCTTCTTGAGTTCACGCAGTCAGGTGAGTGTTGAGTTTTTCATGGTGGAAAAACTTTTGGGGATCAGAAGGTGAGCCTTTTATTACTGAGTAAATAGCCACTGACTTATGGTTGTAACCACAGTGTTGATCTGGATCACCATTTGTTTTGCTCGCTTTTCTCATTCTGGGCTGAATCCAACCCAGACAGATGGAATGCTAGTTGATAAAGATCCAAAATCAAATGGGTTTTTGAACATGTGTAATTGAGTATCTTGTATATGACCAAAGCACAAATTTGCTCTTTAAATTTGGCATTAACTTGCATTTTTTGAAAAATTTTAATAAGGTTTGTGAGCTTGTATGTAGAATTGAAATGTTCTGAATGAAAATGAAGGTGGGTGTTTTGGCACTCGATCATAATGGTCTGGAGAATTCTCTGTTTCCCCCAACCAGATTTTGTTTGTTGCTTCCACTGATGGGCCAAGTGAAATGAAGCTCATTCTTCCTTTTAAAAAAAAGGGGAAAGAAGGAATGTGGATGCCTCACTATATGTTAATCTAAAGAAAATGAGAACAATAAATATATCTTCAGTACATTCAAACCAGTTACTTTTTATTTTAGAATTTCACATACAGCTAAGAACCTTGTTGACAGTGGTGAGGGATCTGCCAATGCTTGTCAGTTACAATACTTGTTATTTAATCAGGGTGCAAAATAAGAAAAATTCGTAGTTTTAACATGGACCAGTAACTTTGCCAGTTGTGTCTTCAACTCCCATCCAGAAGCGAGTTTACATCTGTCTTGATTCTCATTGAATTGTGACTGCTTGTTCAGGACAGGACCTCGGTTTAACATATCATTTGAAAGATAGCACCTCCAGCAGCACAGTACTCCCTCAGTAATGCAATGGAGTTTGAACCCATGATCTTCAGACTCTTGAGGCAAGATTATACCTAAGATGAACAATATATAATTTTGCAATGAAAATGTAAATATTTGCTGACTGCAATCATATGTTTATCATTTTTAGTATGTCTGCCATGATATACAAATAAATTAGAATTTTTATAGTTGCTCATTATTCCTTAATATATCTTTATTTCACTATAGTTCCCAATGAAGAGTAATTTAGTAATTGCTTGTGTTTTGTATTATCTTGCTTTGCAATGTTAGAAGCTGCTTTTTTCAATTCAATGTGACAAAGGATCAACCATACTGTCAATCTCTAAAGTTGCCCTGGATCATTATTGTCAAATGTTAGGTTTTTAAAAAACTGGAAAGCTGAAAGTTATGAGATAAAGCAGTGAATGTAGCACATGCTAGATCCAGAGAAAAGAGGAAGGTCGTGAAATTTATTTTCCTGTTTATTTTTTTAAATAAAAGGATTTTTAAAGTTTTTAATCATTTTAAATTTTATGTTCTACCATTTTGCATTATTTTCAAAGTTTCCTAATGTTTTCTTTTAAATGAAACATTTGACCAGGCTGTGTTTGATAATTCCTGTGCATTTGATGGAGTTTCTCTGGAACATCAGTGTCACCTGAAATGGCATCTATAGTCCAGAACTTGGTGGAACTGTGTGCTCTGCAACTTATGCTGTAAATTCCACTGTTTTGGTATCCAGTTGCAAACTTACTCCAAACTTTCCTGAAAAACTGAATTTGAGTAAGCCACAGCAAGCATTATGATGACTCGGACTTGAGAAGCAGTGCAGCCAATAGTTTATCCTATCTGCAGCAAAGCACCAGTTAAGGAGATCCATATCGGCAGTGAGTCATAGAATTCAGAATTCAAATCCTTTCACTACGTTGATCTTGATCACTTGCAGAAATTTGTTATGGACACACAAAGCTAGTATACTCAGTTTCAAGAACATACCAAGCTACAGATTTAGTTTTTTATCAGGTTTGGAGGATGACACCAGTAATTTAAGTTACCTAAAACGTCTCCTCCATAGTGAAATTGGACTTTGTTTTGCCTGTTTCTCAGGCATGAAACTAGGGCAGAAAAGTCCAATTTAGGGGGCTACGTCCTATGTTTGAAGGGCACCTGAAATATGTCTGATGACAAATTAGCTCTTATAATATTCAGGTGTCCCTGGCGGCCAACTTAAAAGGCATCAGGTTCTTTAATTATGCTAGGGAGGGAGTCTAGCCGACGTTTAACAATCCCTCTTTGAAATTGATCAGAAATATGCATTGGGCATCCTCCTCTCAATTTTTCCTGTTCTTTCTGTGAACTAAACAGCAGTACTTAAAACTGGAGGTTGGCAACATAAAGGTAAATTGTTTTTCCTTTTAGCCAGGAGGAGCAGGAGTGCACTACTGTGGACTGTTGCTGGCTCACATTCACCCCTTCCTGTTCAGCTCCTCCCCTTCTATGACCGACCTGAGGGTCACTCACGGCTTTGCAGCTAGCCCAAATTGATAGAGGAAACCAGCAAACTACCTCATGAGGCCCAAGCGGCACCCACAGCTCACATGATTTATTCAGATGGGGTCTCAAGGCACACTTTAAAATAAGGCTCAGGCCTTTGGCTTCTGGTACATGCTGACTGTTTTGAGCCCAAAATTGAACCTAACTGAATGTCTTGCCCACTCTCAGGACTGGATTTTATTCTCATCCCGACAGCAGGTTTCATGGCAGATGGGGAGGGGGCGGAGAATCGGGGCAGAATCTCCTGCCACGGAACCAGATGCCGGGATTCCCGAATTGTCCAAGGGGCAGGATAGGCCGACGACGACCTTCCCACCCAGAGGCCGATTAAGGGCCTCTAACCACCGTCGTTGGGATCTTACCAGCGGTAGAGGGGTGGGCCTCTGCCGCGTGGGGAGGATGCCTTAGAAAACTAGATGTCCTCCCTGTGGGCTTGGGTGGGCTGGTCCCTCCTTCATGGGTGGTTTGTGGCCCATGGATGACCACCCCCCCACCCCCCCAACTGGGAACAACTGTACTCCCCCCGGGGCCCCCTCCCCCTGGACCGAACGCCCACCCCCTCACCGGTGGCTTCCGGAATGGCATCAGGCGCTCACCTCAGCTATTTCTTCTCCGGAGTACCAGCGCTGGGCCTGCGTCCAAGGCCTCTGCAGTACTGGCAGTGGCCACTGCTCCCTATGGCGCTGCCGATACTACTGAGCTGCCAGCCCTGTGTCTGGCTGACAGTTTTTTGAGGCGGGATCCCCATCCCGTTAAAGTGTTCAAAGGGACGGGGATCATGTCTCTGAAAACCTGACCCCAAAAGATCAGAGGATTGCTCCAGGGTCTGAAAAAATGCAGCTGCGGGGTTCCCCCTGACCTTGCTGCCCAGCACTGGGAGCCCCGTCTGCTGCACAAAATCCAGCCCTCACTTACATCAGTGCCCTACTCCATGCACACAATACACACTGAACCTAATGTACCATTACAAAGGAGTGTTTTGATGGGTTTTAGCTGAATTAAAAATATGAAGAAAGAACAAAGACTTTATTTTACATCAGTTATTTTGAACTTATTGTCAGGCAAGCCCCCCACCTGCCAAGACGGAGGCACACATTATTTCACCACACGAACATTAAAACCTAAAATTGCAAGCCCCTGACTGGAAAGACATTTGCATAGTAACAGACAATGTTGGAACAAGGGACACAGGACCATGCCCTAACACATTCAACCAACAATGGACTTTTGGTTACCAGATGTTGAAGATGGGGGAGCTAGCATTCCAGCTTGACTGCTAAGATAGCAGAATCCACAAATACTGACATGGTCAGACCAGTGTTTAGTCATATGGCTAACTGGCTGTTTCAGAGTTTTGAACTGAGAGTTTTAAATTGGAGGAAACAATGTTTGAAGTCAGAAAGCACTTTTCTCCTGGACTGAAAACAACTCTCTCCTGTCTGCTCTCATCTCACTCTCACCAACTTCGGAAACCATTAAAGACATATGAACTCCAAGAGAGAAAAGTTTCCTACAGTGAACAGGGTTTAAGAAGAATACTGGCCCCAACAAAAAGTAAGAGCTGTCTACAATCAAGGACTCTACGGTGAGCTGGAAACACAGAAACAGTAACAAGAAACCCCCTTTTAGAAATAAAAACAAGAAATGCTGGAACCATTCAGCATCTGTGGAAAGAGAAGCAGAGTTAATGTTTCGGGTCAGTGATCCTTTTAGAGACTGCCTCAAACCTCCATTTTATTTTTCTTCTGCTCTTTTCTGTCCCTATTTGCATGTGTGTAACACATGTGCATGCTAGCATGGGTGCATCATATATCGTAGGCATTAACCATATTGGAGTTTAAGTTTAAGGTTTAATAAATTTCACTTTCCTCCTTTTAAACCGAAGAATGCCAGTTTATGCTCATTTCTTTGCCTTATAATTGGAAAGCTGTGAACACGGATTCACAAAGGGGAATCTCAAAACACAGTGTGTTTAAAAATAATATCTTGTCGCAATAAGACCAGGTGAGGACAGTAACAGACCCCTGGACACTTTTCGCACTTGATCATAACATTATTTAAATGCATTCATTCACCGGCACCATTATTTTTCATTCTAAGGGGCTGTGGTGAGGAAACTGATGTAAATTTAGGAAATTCGTGATTGTTGTTGACTTGATTGTGGGGTGGAGGGGCAGCGCTAATTTTGCACAATTTAGTCAAGGATATTGGTGCTATGCTCTGAAAGCTCCAGGAATTATGATATGGCGTGAAGAACTGCTTAACTCATTCAGCCCACATTTTCTGGTTGAAATTAACCCAATGCCATAAATATGCTATTCCAATTCTGGGAAGTGTTTTATTGATTTCCTATGAAGAATTATGCTACCAAGGCTTAATGTTTCTTCCTGATGGACGAATCGAGCATTCTGTGTGGGATACATTGGCATTTCACACTGAAGTGCATTAATATGTTCAGTTGCATGGTCATTTTTTAGAAACATAAATTGGGAGGTGTTTGCTATTGCTGATGCTGCAGTGATGTTTGCTATGCAAATGAATATCCTTTTACTTTCATGGTCTTGTCTTCAGCCCAGCCTGTATGGTGATAAGGAGGTGTCTGAACTTGGGAAAGTTAGTAACAGCTGGATGTTTCTGTGCAGTTTAGCTGCTAATAATGATATTTCCTGGCTCAGGCACCTTCACATCAGCTTGTTGAAATACTGAGTTGCATGTAAATGAATGGAACTATTTCAGGATACACACAAAATGGAACTGCTCTGGAGTGAGCAGGCAATGTTACCTTCCATGAGATGTGAAATGGCACCAAATATTGAATCATTTCCAGTCCCTTTAAAGCTTGAAGTATGTGGCTTTATTGGCATAGCTATTCGATTAGGCAAATGGTTGTGGCTATCATCCATCTCAATTAAAATATCAACATAATACTTTTGGAAAGAGTCCTGTCTCTGTAAAAGGTCATATTAGTTTCATGAAAATTAGGTATTTGAACAAATAGTACTGGAATAATGTTGGAATAACAGTTGAGAAAGGAAGGAACATTATTGTGATATATTAATATGCTACCTTTTGCCTCCATGAATACAGTTGTGCAGCTAGTATTTCTTTTCCTGTTATTGATTCAGTCAAGAATGTAGAATTTCCCATTCTGTCACATTTAGGGTTCATATAGAGTCCACAGAACATGGAACCAGTTCTGCACTATTAGGTGTTGATAATATCTGTGTTTGAACTCCCAGTTGGTCTCATTTCTTTAGGGTATTTAATGGGTTACTGTGATTGGATTTGGACTTGGCAAAACCACCATGATTTATGATTTTTATCACCAGATTGGAAAGAATTACCATTTTCAGGAAATGTTAAATGGTTAAACAAATTAGCTGTTCTAAGAACTTTGATAATGTATACGTTGAATGTTGTAGAGAGTTTGCATGGCTGTGCAACATCATTTAATTAACTGCATAGACAAACACCCGAAGGTTACAGTGTTTACCTTGGCCTAAGTAGAGCCTATTCTCCAGAGAGATTTGCTCCATCAATCTGGCTAACATTTTGCCAATACTAAGTACTGTTGAAATCTTCAGCAACAAAATTGAAATGCACATGGAGAGAGTAAGCGTCTGACCAGTACCTATGACCTAGGGGGTCCTGCAGCAGTCATGTGTTTGAATTCTATCAATGTACAACAGAAATAGTGTCTATGCAGAGTTCTATGGAACAGAAGAAATCGATCCAGAGAGATTACTTGCTATCAGTACAAGCGGAATTTTGGATGTTTATCTCTCAGATGGTCAATTCAGAGATTTTGTTGAATTGTCTGTGCTTGGCAGTAATTGTGGCATATTTTGGTTGCAGTAAGCGATACTGAAATACAGATAACATAAACACAGACCATTCAAACTATCTATAATGTAGAAATAGGAAAAGCAAGTATTAATCGATTTTGTTTTGCAATCTGATTTTAACGATACTAATTCTGTGCTAATTATCACATCAAACATTTGTAATTGAGGAAAGTCATTTCATGTGTGTAAAATAAAATATTTTTGCCAGCATTAAAAAACATAATACCTATCAGGAGTAGGAAAATGAGAGGAGGGGGAAGAACATAGGAGAGGAAGGGGTGAAAGGAAAGGAAATAGAACAGGAGGGAAGAGAGGAAGTGAATGGGGATGGGTGTTAAAGAGGGAGAGGATGGAAATAGAGTAGAGGGACAGGAGGAGGTGAGGGAGAGGAGGGGAAGTTGAGGGATGGGAATGGGGAAGTGAGACACAGGAATAGATTTAGAGAATAGGGTAGGGAGAGTGGCGATGAGAGTAAAGGGGTCGGGAACAGGAAAGGTGAAGACAATGGATAATGCGGTGGGGCAACAGGTAAGGAAGGGCAGCAAAGGCAAGGAAACTATTGGGTGAGGGCATTAAGTGGGGCTGGAAGTCAGTTGCTTTCACTGGTGGTGGGGGAATGGTTGGTTCTCTATGGAGACTGTGAACATTTCTCCAGAGGGAGATCGGGTGTCGTTTGGAGGAGGGGTGATGGATGCCAAGGGCAAGCGATTTTGGGGAGGTCAGCTTCAAGTGTGCCTTCGCTGGGATCTATAATCACAGGACTGTAGTTGACATTTTTCAGATGCTGAAGGTGCATTGATTTAAATAATTTAATTATTGAAATTACTTGCAGATCACATCATTAAACTATGCTTGTGAGTCACAGTACTCATTTGGTACTAATTCATTTGATAGTGTTAGTCTGGGTTAGTAACACAATAGAGGACTGATTCAGTGCCATGCAGTTGCGTCTAGTCTGAGGTGACGATTGAAAATTCTTTTCACTGCACTACCAGTATGTGTAACATATATTGCAGGTAACTGTGTACAGGAGGTTGAAATCAAGATTTTATAATTACCTTGTAATGGAATTTTGTAACTCACCAGATAATTTTAACATGTAATCGATAAAGGGATAGCGTATATTCCAGTTAAAGCTGGCAATAATGATCTTTATACCAGTCTCCAATCTGCCCCCACCCCGACAACTAATCAAAAAATCAGTATCTTGCTTGCTGCTTTGCAATGGCTTTTAATCCCCAGCACATAGAATTTATAATTCCCGTCCTCAAATCCAACAGCCCAAGGAAGCTGAATGATTAAGACTAATTTGTCATTGTGGTAGTGCTATTATTAACTCATTAAGAACTGTGGGAGCACATATCTATTAAAGTGAAAAAACTTAAGTTTTTAAAAATGATGCTGGCATTATAAAAATGTGTAGATTAATTTGATTTCATGTTGCTTTGCACTGTCACTTGTTTAGTTTCTGCAAATGTGATCTAATGAACATATATTTATTTTGAAAGTTTAATTCGAAATTCGGTGCCTAAATAACTTGGTCTGTAATTTTTTTTACAGTAGGTTGGAGTTAATCCAGCACTGGGACATATGGAGCATAATTCTGAATATCGAAAATGAGAATTCAGGGCAAGTGTATCAGACTTCATAAGTCTGTAAAGTCCTTGAAGTGCATAATTAACAAGAGCAGTCAGGGCAATACATGAATTAACATTTCAAATGATTAGTACTCGAAAAATGTGCAATCATCTAAAAGTTTAAAGAACTCACAAGATAAAAGGAGCAGCTGTAATGTAACTTTTGATAATCACGTTTATTTTCTTGAATTAGCATTTTTAAGGTACTACTTAAAGCCCTGTGCAGCAAATAGATATTTTACGTGGCATCTCAATACCTTTTGAATTTATTTACCATTCACTTTTATGTCGCCATAGCTATTAGAGGTGTGCGAAGGAAACCTGACCCAAGTCCGAATGCTGGACCCGGAAGCCCAACCCGAACCCGACACATGACGTCGGATCCCGTCGGGGTCAGGTCGGGTAGCAGGCCTTTACCCATGTATTAATGTAAAGGCATGGGTCGGGTCGGACTTCCGGGTCCGGAATTCGGGCTTGCGTCGGGTTTCCTTTGCATACCTCTATTAGCTATCAATTAGTTAGTCAAACTTTTTCCCTCATCCTTCAGTTTGAAAAACTGTGTGTTGCAAATTGTTGGAAGTGCGAGCTGATAACGGGATAGCTGGGATCTTAGTGAACAGCAGGATCAGTGGTCTATCTCCATAGCCAATGGGTTTAAAGGAAAGAGAAAGAAACAGAGTAATGACAAAAGGAAATAGGGTGAATTATTCAAATTAGGTACAGAAAGAGCAATAAAGAGAGGGAAAGAAAGATTGGATTGAGAGAGAAAAAATACACAAAGGAAAATTAAGAAAAAAGTTTTACGATCTCGATTATTAATGTACTATGTGCAGCAATGAGACTTCACAGTTTCAATTGCTCACTTTCTGGGCCGGAGCATTAAGTGACATTGCAGGAACATAAACCTTGTAATTAAAAGGGCCTTTATGCTATAAAGTACTAGCCCTAACTTTCTGTGGTGAGTCCAATTTGTTTTAACAGCTCTTCCACTCCCATTGTGGCAACTCAGTGTAGTACACGAACACTTTTATTAACTACTTGTTGGAGTTGGAGCACAATCATCTCATTAACTGTTGAATGCTTTTCATTATTCATGATTCTTGCTGCTTTCCTAATTGAAATGATTCATTATTGTGATTTGTTAGAAGTTTATCCTTCATTATAAATAAGTTGTGTGCCATTGATTTTACAAAATTTATTTTTGGATGAAGTGCGAGATGCATTTTGAAAACTCTAAATTGGACTTTTAGACATTAATAAATCTGCAGTTGGATACAGCAGTCAGAATTGGCAGTAAGTGTTTGCTGATTCCACATCCCATATGCATTGTGTAGACTTTAAATTACTCGAGAGTTCTGGAATTTATTATTATCTGAGCTTGGGTTGTCATAGGAATTGCTGGAAATTTCATTTACAAAGTTGCACATTGTTTTAAAGCACCCTTGAAAGAAACTCTCAAACACATACCTTAGTAGGGCTCACCTTACTGCAACTATGTTGGAAGAAAAAAACGGATCATTTATCTCTTTTAGGGAAGGAAATCTGCCATTCTTAGCTGGTCTGACCCATATGTGACCAGTCACACACTAACATGGTTGACCCTTAATTTTCCTCAGAAGTGACCTAGAAAGTCACTCAGTTGTCATTACGAAGAATAACGAGAAGTAAATCAGACATGATGCTCCACTGCACCACCAGACATTGAATTGGGGCATGATGAAGGCACACCCAGCCCAGCCAACCCTGCAAAGTCCTCCTCATTAACATCAGGGACCTGGTGCCAAAGTTGGGAGAGCTGCCTAAAAGATTAGTCCAGCAACAACCTGACATTGTCAGAAGCTAGCCAACATTCCAGATTCCTCCATCATCATCCCTGGGTATGCCCTGTCCAACCAGCATGCCAAATTCACCAGAGTGGTATACAGCAGGGAGTGACTCTTGGAGTCCTCAACATTATTTCTGGACCCATGAATTCTCAAGGCATGGAAATATCCTGTTGATGACCACCTACCCACCATCCCCACCTACACTGCCATATTTCGTTTGAACAATCAGTATTCCTTTATGTTGAACAATACTTGGAGGAACCACCAATTGTAGTAAGGAAATAGAGTTCTGCGTGCAGTACAGTTACAACTCTGGCATCTACCCAACAATGTAGAAAATTGTTCAGGTATCTCTTGTCCATAAGAGCAGTACAAATCCAATCTGGTCAATTATAGCCCTATCAGCCCAATGCCATTCATTAGTAAAGTGATGAGAGAAGGAATGAACTTGCATTTCGTGACCTCAGGGTGTCACAAAGCATTTTACAGCTAACAAAATACTTTAGAAGGTTGTCTTATTGTGGGGACCATAGCAGCCAATTTGAGCACAGCATGGTGCCACTAATAGTAATAAATTAAATGACCAAATCATCTCTTTTTAATTGTTGGTTGACTGATTATTGTTGACCAAGACTCCCCTTCTTCTCTTTAAATAGTGGGATTTTTTACTCCACCTCAGGGGCAAACGGGGCCTCAGTTTAATGGCTCATCCAAAAGAAATCACCTCCAATAGTGCAGCACTTCCCTCAATATTGCAGTGAAAAGGAATTTTCAACACTGCTAACAAAGTGTTATTTACTCATCAATGATCTGCTCACCAATGCTCAATTTGGGTTCGGCCAAGACAGCTTAGCTCCAGACCTCATTACAACCTTAGTCCAAATATAGACAGCAGCATTGAATTCCAGAGGTGTAGTGAGACTGGCTGCCCTTGGCAGCAAGGATCCCTAGAACCATAGAAAAATTACAGCACAGAAGGAGGCCATTCAGCCCATCGTGTCTGCGTGGCCAAAAAAACTAGTCGCCCAATCTAATCCCACCTTCCAGCACCTGGTCCATAGGCTTGCAGGTTACAGCACTTCAGGTGCATGTCCAGGTTGCTTTTCAAAGAGTTGAAGGTTTCTGCCTCCACCACCGTTCCTGGCAGTGAATTTCAGATACTCACCACCCTCTGGGTGAAAAAGTTTTTCCTCATGTCCCCTCTAATATTTCTACCAATCAGCTTAAATCTGTATCCCCTTGTCCACTTCTCCACCAGGGGAAACAGGTTCTTCCTGTCTACTCTATCTGGGCCCCTCATCATTTTGTACACCTCAATTAATCCCTTAATTGATCCCAGGTAAAAGTGAAGTCACTGGGGATTGGGGGAAAACTCCTGAGTGATACTTGGCACAAAAGAAGATGGTAATGGTTGTTGGTGGCCAACCATCTCAGGTCCAGGACATCGCTGCAGAAATTCCTCAGGGTAGTATCCTAGGCCCAACTGTCTTCAGCTGCTTCATCAATGACTTTCCCTCCATCATATGGTCAGAAGTGGGGCTGTTCGCTAATGATTCAGCTCTATTCAGAATTCCTCAGATATTAAAACATTACCACAACAACTTGGATTTGTATAGCGCCATTAACATAGTAAAATGTCCCAAGGTGCTTCACAGGAGTATTTTGAAACAAAATTTGACACCAAAAGCTTGGTCAAAGAGGTAGGCTGTAAGGCGTGTCCTAAAAGAGAAGGGAGGGTTAGAGAGGCAAAAAGGTTTGGGAAATGAATTCCAGAGTCTGGCCACCAATGTTGGGCAATTAAGATGCGGGATGCACAAGAGGCCCCAATTGGTGGAACACAGAGATCTCAAGAGTTGTACAGCTGAAGGAGGTTACAGAGATGGGGAAGGACGAGGTCATGGAGGGATTTGAAAACAAGAATGAGAATTTTAAAATTAAGGCATAGGCGGACCGAGCCAATGTGGGTCAGTGAGCATAGAAATGTTGGATGAGCGGGACTTTGTGCGAGCTAGGATACGGGCAACAGAGTTTTGGATGACCTCAACTTTATGGATGATGGCAGATGAGAGGCCGTCCAGGCTAGCATTGGAATAATCAAATCTAGTGATAACAATGGCATGGATGAGGGTTTCAGCTACAAATGGGCTGAGGCAGGGATGGAATCAGGCGATGTTATGGAGGTGAAGTAGGCGGTCTTAGTGTTGGCATGGATATGTGGTATTTTGGAGTCAATTACAACACCAATTTTGCGAACAGTTAGATGCAGCCTCAGACAACTTCTGGGGGAAAGAATGGAGTCAGTGGTTAGAGAATGGAGTTTGTGGTTGGGACCGAGATTGTGGCTTCAGTCTTCCCAATATTTAGTTGGAGGAAGTTTCTGCTCATCCAGTACTGAATGTTAGACAAGAAGTGTGACAAATCAGAGAGGTGGAAGGGTCGAGAGAGGTGGTGTTGAGGTGCCTGCCTAGTAAGCAACATTTGTTCCACACAAGTGCTGGGCAATGACCACCTGGAACCAAAATTCTTCCTAGCCACACCCCTTGACATTTAATTGCATTACCATCGCTGAGTCCCCCGCCATTGATCAGAAGCTCAACTGGGCCAAACACGTAAAATGCGTTGGCTACGAGAGCAGGTCAGAGACTTGGGACTGGATTTTATGGGCCCCCCTGAGGCGTGGTCAGAGGCTGGAGGACCTATAGAATCGCAATGGGGGGCGGGCCCTTCACTGCCCTGTCGCCAAGTGATTTTGCCGGGGGCGGGATAGGTTGATAATGGCTTTCTCGCCCAGAGGCCACTGGAGGCCCTAAGGTGGCCTGTAACAGCTACTTAAGGGCCTCTTCCCGCTGCCACGGGGATCTAACCAGCGGCGGGTGTGCCTCCACCACGTGGGGAGGGCACCTTGTAAAATGAGGTGCCCTCCCTGTGGACTTGGGGGGGTGGGGGGTGGGGTGGGGTGGGGTGTCCCTCCTTTGTGAACAATGTAGCCCATGGAGGAACCCGCCAGCAAAACCTCCACCTCCATGGAGCCCCCTCCCCCTGGACGTCACTCACGCTGTTCCCCCCCAATCGCCGTTGCCTTCCAGACTGGTCCCAGCAACCCCGGCTTGCTTACTTAAGGTCTGGGGTTCCAGCCTTGGGCCACGTTCCGAGGCCTCTGCAGTATTAGCAGTGGCCACCGCTAGCGGTGACATTGCCGATACTGCTGAGCTGCTGGCCCTGTGATTGGCCGGCATCTCTTGCAAGCGAGATCCCCATCTTTAAAGGGATGGGGATCCCAGCGTGGGATACTTAAGCAGTAAAATGACAGAGGATCGCTTTGGGCGCGGGCATGTTGTTGGGGGGGTGGGGGGCATGTAAAGGCCAAGATGGGGCTCCCTCTGCCTTTTTGGCCCGGTGCCAGAAGCCCCACGTCCTTCAGCACACAGACAGGGATTCAAGAAGGCTCACTTCCACCTTCTCAGGGTAACTAGGGATAGGCAATAAATACCAGCCCTGCCTGCAAAATTCAGCACCCCAGGAGTGATTTAAAAAATGTAGTGACTTTATGCAACTCTCTGCATTCTTAATGTAATGTTATTACTTTTTTTAAGCTTTCAAGCACCTAAATAACACCAAATGATTTTACCTCTTTTCCAGTGTTAAGAATGTCACATTTTCCAATTGCAGGAGTGAACTGACAATTAAGCCCTCAACCATGATGATCTGATGTGTTTTTCAGTGAGCTGTTCATGGTTTTACTGGGTTGTCACTAAGTCTCATCCAAATCAATGAAGTTACAACACAGAATCCGGTCCAGCAAATCTGTGCCAGTGCTTTGCTCCACTCTCCAACTCATTCCATGTACCCTTTAGTCTTCCTGTTGTTTTAAAAAAAAATTCCCAAAATCATGTTTAAAAGAATTGTGACGTTGCTTCAACAACACTTTGTGACAAAAAGTTCGACATTCTAATTACCCTTTTGTGTGAAGGGATATTTTCCAACCTCTCTTTCAATTCTTGAAATAATTAACATAAATTTATGCCATCTGTTGTGATCTCACCAAACAGTAGTAACAATCTATCACTATTTGCCTTCTGCTTTCCCAGTAATGCTCTATTTTTGGAACTGTTATTGTTTTGCATATTTTGTTCCCGTTAACTACGAAAGAGCAATATACGAGTGCAATCCACCATCAGTTTCAGCAAGACAGCCTACAAGAGGTAATCTCAAAAGGTTTTCTTGCCCAGCTGCACTAGAACTGCAGCTGGCACAATGCTTACCTCTGAGTTGTGCCCTGAATTTCATGTGGTGTTTAATCACCTCTTATTAAAGATTGGAGACCTACAGGATTCTACTTGTTTCTGTGGCAGAAAATGGTTAATAATGAAGGAAGAACAAAAGGAATAGTTTTCACATTTCACATCTTGGACAGCATAGATGCTGAAAACAGGTGCATCGGATTGAATTTTAACCTGGAGAGTTTTTGGGTGCGGGTGAGGGGTTAAAACTGGGAAAAATGTCAGCTTGTTGGAAAGCTGGCTGCAACCCCGCCGACTTGAGCATTTATCTTGCATGTGTGCAACTCCCTTGGGTGAGGCAGGTTGCCACTTAAGGTATATTAATCTCTCAATTAGAGCAATATTAACACACACTTCTAACTTTAATGTCGGATCCCTGGGTTTTCCAGGCTTCCTGAAACCCACAAGCGAAAGCAAGGCAAGTACACAGCGGGATTGAATACATTTCAAGGATTTATGCCAATAAATACTTAGTACTCACAGCTGCTTTCTTAAATCATCATGGGAAAGGGTTTGTTCACAGTTCCCAGTTTGCTGAAAAGTTACTTGCTGCACTTTGGAGGCTACTGTCTATATTTTGGAGGTTACTTAAAGCACTTTGGAGGCTTGCTTTATTACATCAGAATGGGTGCTGCTTGTGCTGTCGTAGATTGGACCTCAGATGAGGACTAAGATGACCAGCAACAGCACCTGCAGCAGCCTGCTTCTCACAGACATGTAGCTCCACAGCATAGAGGCAACAAGCGAGCAGTGCAGCACGCAGAAGGCACTACCAACAAAGCAGGGTCTCTTGGCAGAGGCTGAGTTTCCTTGACAGGTCTGAACACCAGTTTCTCGGGCTCAGGATGTCACGGGTGGTGGCAGACATCTGCCACCTCCGAGAAGAAGACCTGCTGGACATGGTGGGCACACACTAACAGTTGTTCCCAAAGTCACCACTGCCCTCAATGTTTTTCCTCCAGATCGTTCCAGGGCTCTGCCACAGACAAATCCAGGATCACCCAGTCAGTCGCCTGCAAATCCATAAGACAGGTGACTGATGCCTTGTTTGCCAGGGCTGGTGATTTGTCAGCTGCCCCTGCAATGTGTCCCCATTGAGGACATGAATTAACGGGGACCTCATTCATCAAACAACTTAAAAGGCCACTTGCATCCCAGCAGTCAAGAATGGACAAGGCAGGAAAGTGGTGAAAAGAATAACATTTACATGATGTAAATAAAGAACAGAAAATTTTCAAAGCAACATTTTTTTTGACAGTTTTATGCAACTAGAAAGCCTTACTTTTCTTTTCTGCTACTCCTATGTGGTGCAGCTGTGATTACACAGTATTCAGTACCACGCACAACTCCTCAGATAGTGAAACACTCGATGCCTGCATGCAGCAAGACCTGGACAACATTCAGGCTTGGGCTGATAAATGGTAAGTAACATTTATGCTGCACAAGTGCCAGGCAATAACCATCTTCAGTGACCTCCAGTTATGTGGATAGATTGGAGAAGTTGGGACTGTTTTCTTGGAGAAGAGAAAGTTGAGAGGAGATTTGATAGAGGTGTTCAAAATCAAGAGGGGTGTGAACAGGGTAGATGTGGAAAAACTGTTCCCATTGCTGGAGGGCACAGATTTAAGGTAATTGGCAAAAGAAGCAATAGCAACATGAGGAAAAAACTTTTCATGCGGACAGTGGTTAGAATCTGGAATGCACTGCCAGAGAGTGTGGTGGAGGTAGGTTCAATTGAGGCATTCAAGATGGAATTGGATTGTTATCTGAAAAATGTGCAGGGCTACAGGGAAAAGGCGGGGAAGTTGAACTGAGTAAATTGCTCTTTCGGAGAGCCAGCACAGACATGATGGGCGAAATGGCCTCCTTCTGTGCTGCAACAAATCTGTGATCTTCAACAAGAGAAAGTCTAGCTGCCTCCCCTTTACATTATTAGCATTATCATCCCCAAATCTCCTACCATGGACATCCTGGGGGTCACCATTGACCAGAAATTGGCCACATTAAGGGTTCCATAACAGAGCCCTGAAAACACAATTAGTTTTAAATGCGAAAGCAAAATATTGCAGATGCTGGAAATCTGAAATAAAAACACGAAATGCTGGAAATACTCAGCAGGTCTGGCAGCATCTGTGGAGAGCGAAGCAGAGTTACCATTTCAGGTCTGTGACCCTTCATCAGAACCCTTTTAAAAGTGAAACTTTTTAAAAAAGATGTAAGGTATGGAAACAATCTGTGCGCAAGTAAGTTTTTTGTAAAAAAAAGAAATCGCTCTCTAAATTAGCTGATATCAACCTAGGTTTGTGGGTGGGAAAAAAAAAGAAAGAACAAAGAAAATTACAGCACAGGAACAGGCCCTTCGGCCTTCCAAGCCTACGCCGATCCAGATCCTCTATCTAAACCTGTCGCCTATTTTCCAAGGGTCTGTATCTCTTTACTTCCTGCCCATTCATGTATCTGTCTAGATACATCTTAAAAGATGCTATCGTGCCCGCGTCTACCACTTCTGCTGGCAACGCGTTCCAGGCACCCACCACCCTCTGCGTAAAGAACTTTCCACGCATATCCCCCCTAAACTTTGAACTTGTATCCCCTAGTAATTGAATCCCCCACTCTGGGGAAAAAGCTTCTTGCTATCCAACCTGTCTATACCTCTCATGATTTTGTACACCTCAATCAGGTCCCCCCTCAACCTCCGTCTTTCTAATGAAAATAATCCTAATCTACTCAACCTCTTTCCATAGCTAGCGCCCTCCATACCAGGCAACATCCTGGTGAACCTCCTCTGCACCCTCTCCAAAGCATCCACATTCTTTTGGTAATGTGGCGACCAGAACTGCACGCAGTATTCCAAATGTGGCCGAACCAAAGTCCTATACAACTGTAACATGACCTGCCAACTCTTGTACTCAATACCCCGTCCGATGAAGGAAAGCATGCCGTATGCCTTCTTGACCACTCTATTTACCTGCGTTGCCACCTTCAGGGAACAATGGACCTGAACACCCAAATCTCTCTGTACATCAATTTTCCCCAGGACTTTTCCATTTACTGTATAGTTCACTCTTGAATTGGATCTTCCAAAATGCATCACCTCGCATTTGCCCTGATTGAACTCCATCTGCCATTTCTCTGCCCAACTCTCCAATCTATCTATATTCTGCTGTATTCTCTGACAGTCCCGTTCACTATCTGCTACTCCACCAATCTTAGTGTCGTCTGCAAACTTGCTAATCAGACCATCTATACTTTCCTCCAAATCATTTATGTATATCACAAACAACAGTGGTCCGAGCACGGATCCCTGTGGAACACCACTGGTTACACGTCTCCATTTTGAGAAACTCCCTTCCACTGCTACTCTCTGTCTCCTGTTGCCCAGCCAGTTCTTTATCCATCTAGCTAGTACACCTTGGACCCCATGCGCCTTCATATTCTCCATCAGCCTACCATGGGGAACCTTATCGAACGCCTTACTGAAGTCCATGTATATGACATCTACAGCCCTTCCCTCATCAATCAACTTTGTCACTTCCTCAAAGAATTCTATTAAGTTGGTAAGACATGACCTTCCCTGCACAAAACCATGTTGCCTATCACTGATAAGCCCATTTTCTTCCAAATGGGAATAGATCCTATCCCTCAGTATCTTCTCCAGCAGCTTCCCTACCACTGACGTCAGGCTCACCGGTCTATAATTACCTGGATTATCCCTGCTACCCTTCTTAAACAAGGGGACAACATTAGCAATTCTCCAGTCCTCCGGGACCTCACCCGTGTTTAAGGATGTTGCAAGATATCTGTTAAGGCCCCAGCTATTTCCTCTTTCGCTTCCCACAGTAACCTGGGATAGATCCCATCCGGACCTGGGGACTTGTCCACCTTAATGCCTTTTAGAATACCCAACGCTTCCTCCCTCCTTATGCCGACTTGACCGAGAGTAATCAAACATCTGTCCCTAACCTCAACATCCGTCATGTCCCTCTCCTCGGTGAATACCGATGCAAAGTACTCGTTTAGAATCTCACCCATTTTCTCTGACTCCACGCATAACTTTCCTCCTTTGTCCTTGAGTGGGCCAATCCTTTCTCTAGTTACCCTTGCTCCTTATATATGAATAAAAGGCTTTGGGATTTTCCTTAACCCTGTTTGCTAAAGATATTTCATGACCCCTTTTAGCCCTCTTAATTCCTCGTTTCAGATTGGTCCTACATTCCCGATATTCTGCCAAAGCTTCGTCTTTCTTCAGCCGCCTAGACCTTATGTATGCTTCCTTTTTCCTCTTAGCTAGTCTCACAATTTCACCTGTCATCCATGGTTCCCTAATCTTGCCATTTCTATCCCTCATTTTCACAGGAACATGTCTCTCCTGCACGCTAATCAACCTCTCTTTAAAAGCCGCCCACATATCACATGTGGATTACCTTCAAACAGCTGCTCCCAATCTACATTCCCCAGCTCCTGCCGAATTTTGGTATAGTTGGCCTTCCCCCAATTTAGCACTCTTCCTTTAGGACCACTCTCGTCTTTGTCCATGAGTATTCTAAAACTTACGGAATTGTGATCACTATTCCCAAAGTAGTCCCCTACTGAAACTTCAACCACCTGGCCGGGCTCATTCCCCAACGCCAGGTCCAGTATGGCCCCTTCCCGAGTTGTACTATTTACATACTGCTCTAGAAAACCCTCCTGGATGCTCCTTACAAATTCTGCTCCATCTCGATCTCTAACACTAAGTGAATCCCAGTCAATGTTGGGAAAATTAAAATCTCCTATCACCACCACCCTGTTGCTCCTACATCTTTCCATAATCCGTTTACATATTTGTACCTCTATCTCACGCTCGCTGTTGGGAGGCCTGTAGTACAGACCCAACATTGTTACCGCACCCTTCCTATTTCTGAGTTCTGCCCAAATTGCCTCACAGCTCGAGTCCTCCATGGTGCCTTCCTTCAGCACAGCTGTGATATCCAAAGTGGAAAGTGGAATTGAGGCAGAAGATCAGCCATGGTTGTATTGAATGGTGGAGCAGGCTTGAGGGGCCATGTAGTCTGCTCCTGATCATATATCTTATGTTCTCATGTAGGTGTAATTGCCGTCAGCATCCCAAGACCAGAGAAGGGGAAGAAGGAAACCAGCTGGGGTTTCCACTTCTTCCAGATGAGTCTTGGCTGTGATATTTTCCCCAATAACGAATAACCAATTGATACTCACTGTTTAAATTTGTATGTGAATCATGGCCCCTTGGGCAGAGTCAACATCAGAGAAATTGGGATGAGAAAATGTTGCATGTGATTGGTTTGGTGCAGTTGAAGGATTGCTTGCATCCCAGGCTCTAAGATCATTAATGAAGATACAATTTATTTTTTAGATGCTATCATATTTATCAAAGATGCTCACGTTTAAGCTGCTATCTCATTTAGGAAAAGCCAGATGGTGCAGCCAATTGTGAGCTTTTATGAGTGAAAACTGCAAAACTGTATCTATAGTTATGTTTTCATTGAACTTCTGGCCATTTGGATCACAAAACATGAGTTTAAAAGGAAAAACGAAATCTGCTCAATTGAATGCTGCCAGGGTGTGCATGAGTAGCATCAACACAAATGGATGTATAGATAATCAGTCTGTGCTGCACAGTCTAGTGTGACAGGTCATGTGCATTTTAATGTGCTTTGCTTATTTGTAAGATATTCATAGTGGTGAAGTTGTTTCACTGAGGCTAAGGAAGTTGCGAGGTAGCCTATTAGAATTCTCGGCTGTGGTTGTTTAGCTTGTGGTGCCAAATTCTAAGAATATGTTTAATGGTAATAATCACTTTTTTTTCAGAACTTTATTTAAATTCAAACTAACACTGCATGAATTGCAACACAACAACCTATCAATGATCATAGCATCTGAATGAACAGTTTGTAGAATTGGAGCCCTCTTGGTGATTAACTTGGCTGTTACATTGCATGTGCTGGTGAGTAATTACCAATATTTGTGTAATCAGCTAAGCAGGAGTATGCACTTCATGAGCTTTAATCTAACTACTTATACATGTTTGGAAATTTTAGATGCATTAAACAGGGTACAGTATTTGTCAAAGGAAGTGTAGTGCAGTACTGTACCTTAAACACCAGCGTTAAATTCATTATCACACCTGACAATTTTCCTGTACTTTTTCGGCTTGAGTGACAGCATCAATACCAAAATTAACACAATTAGCATTGGAGCAAATGTGAGAGACATGTGAAATAATGCAAGACTTAAAAGGTGAAAAAATTTCAAGCATAAACTGACAGATGAATCAGAGTAAAATTTAAGTCAGGTTAAGAATGGTCAGGAAAGTTAAAATAGAATATCAAATTAAGATTGCAGGGAATATACAGCACAACCTGAAAGGATTTCAAAAATATATTGATAGGAAGTTGATGATCTTGGAAACAGTAAAACCCCTGATTCCCAAGGGCAGCATGTTATCAAGTGGTCAAGGGACGGCAGGTGTCATAAATGACTTATTTGTATCAAGTGATCACAGAAGAAACCACAAGTTACTTACAAATGATAAAATTTCCAAAGAGGAAGAAAGAATTATTGAGAATGAGAAAAATAAGAAACAAGAAGACAAAGACAGACTGAGAGCACTAAAAGGATAAAAGGCAGTCACCATCGTTGAACTGCAAACAAAAAAATTTGAGTAAGTAGCTAATGTAATCAGCTGCATCTTGTCCTGCAGGTTTAGGAATTCTTCAGAAGCAGGATAGTGCTTGAAGATTGAAGACTACATAGAAACATAATTACTAGACAAAAAAATATAAGGTCCATCTAGTTCATTTTCTACCATCCTGGTAGTTGCATGATGTAATGATAATGGAGTTGTTGACTAATCATGGCAATCAATCTCTACCAATTAATCTGCAGGTGATCCAGACATGAGGTGAGGAAACTAACCTCCAGTGGTGGAAAGCTTTGTGAACCATAGGTCTAAAGTCACTTGTTCCTCCCAAGCATGCTGCACTTACCATATTGCATGTATCAAGTTACTTATATGCTGTATCCCAAAACATTACTTTCTGAAAGAAATCTATTAATTTGAACTTGAATGAAGCAATGCTATTTACTTTCACCAAGTGCTTCACAGATTTATCACTCATTCACTGAAAGAATGTTTCTGCAGATTAGTTTTGAATTTGAACCACTTCAAGTGCAGACAGTGTCCTCTAGTTGTATTGTTCTGGACAAGGTGAAATGGCTTGTCATGATCTACATTATCTCGTACCTTTAGAATCATAACAGGAGCAATCTTAACCCTTTTCAATCTTATCTTTTCCAAAGAGCATGTGCAATTTACATAATTGCTCCTGGTAATCCAATTCCTCCAATCCCTCTATCATTCTGTTTGCTCTCTTCTATATCCTTTCAATAGCTGCAATATCCTTTTTGGACAGTGGTAAACTAGAACTGTACATTCTAGGTAACGTTTCAGGTTGATGTCCCTTCATCAGAACAGGGCAAAGTTATAAATATAAAAGTGCCTAATTGAAATATGAGGTGCTGTTCCTCGAGCTTGTGTTGAGCTTCGTTGAAACAATTTCAATTCGGCACCTTACCGCCTTCTGGACTCAACATTGATTCAGCAATTTCAGACCGTGATCTCTGCCCCCATTTCGATTCATTTTTTCCTTTGCATGTTTATGCCTTGATCTTTTTTTCCCTCTTGCTTTTGCTTTTGGACGGCAGCTGTTCTTTATTCTGCTATTGACACCTCTTCTGGACACATCTTTTGTTTCTTTACTTGTCCCATTACTACTCCCTTTGACCCTGCTCCACCAACTCTTTTGTCATTTCGTGTCTTCCATCTTCCACCCTATCACCGACCTTCCCTTTTGTCCTTTTGCCACCATCGCCCATTTGACCTACTCAAAACCTATTCCATTTCTAACTTTTCCCAGTTCTCATGAAGGGTTATTCACTTGAAACGTTAACTCTGTTTCTCTTTCCACAGATTCTGCCAGACCTGCTGAGTATTTCTAGCATTTTCTTTTTTTAATTCAGATTTCCAACATGTGCAGTATTTTGCTTTTGTATCTGATTTGTATTGCTCGCTGCCATGGAGCATTGTTGCCACAATTTCAAATTATTGCCAAACAGAACTCTCTAATCTCGTTTTCCATGCATATTATTTTCTTTCCATTTAAGTAATAGTCTGTTCCTGGATTTATTGTCCCTACATGAAGCACTTTGCATTTTATCTGCATTGCATTTAATCTGCCACCTATCTGCCCAATTCCTCAGTTTAAGTGGACTCAGCTTTGGAGTGTACCATCTTAATTCGCTACGTATCATCTGCAATTTTTGGCCACCGTGCTTGTGACTCCTACTCCATATCATTTATGAAGTTATTAAACAGAAGAGGTCTCAAAACTGGCCCCTGTAGGACCCCCCTTGTAACATGCACTCAGGCTGGTTTCAACCCCTATATCACCACCTTCTGGGTTCTATTGGTTAGCACATTGCTTTCACAGTCGCTAAACTATCAGACTGCTTATCCAACATCCAGTTCTGAATGAGCATAAATATGCTCCAATTAAATATTGGGAAGACTGAAGCCATTGTTTTCGTCCCTGCTCCAAACTCTGTTCCCTAGCTACTGACTCCATCCCTCTCCTGGGCAACAGTCTGAGATCAAACCCGTCAGTTCGCAACCTTGGGGTCATATTTTATGTCTTAGTTCATCTGCTGCTGCAACCATTCGTTACCTCTAGGCTTGACTATTCCAATGCACTCCTGGCTGGTCTCCCATATTCTACCCTCTCTAAACTTGAGGTCACCAAATCTCTGCTGCCTTTGTCATAACTCGCACCAAGTTTTGTTCCCCTATCACCCCTATGCTCGCTGACCTAGATTGACTCTTGGTCAAGCAAGGTATTGATTTTAAAATTCTCATCCATGTTTTCAAATCTCTCCATGGCCTCGCCCCTCCCTATCTCTGTAATCTCCTCCTGCCCCACAATCCTCCAAGATATCTGCGCTCCTCTAATTCTGGCCTCTTGAGCATCCCCAATTTTAATCGCTCCACCATTGTTGGCCATGCCTTCAGTTGCCTCAGCAACCCAATACCTCTCTGCCTCTCTACCTCCCTTTCCTCCTTTAAGACACTCCATAAAACCTACCTCTGGCCAAGATTTTAGCCATCTGACCTAATATCGCCTTATGTGGCTCATTGTCATATTTTGTCTTATAATGCTCCTGTGAAGTGCCTTGGGACATTTTATTGTATTAAAGGCGCTATATAAACATAAGTTGTTGTTGCCTTCCACATTCTTGATTTTCAGTACCAGTCTTTCCAGAGCAGCTGTATAAAAGGCCTTACAAAGGGCTTAAAGGTGACAGTTGTCCTCTAATGTGATTGGAAGCAAATTGATGGCCAGGAAATGGGTTCCCATTGCGAAGTGGATGACGTGTCTTGAATTCATGCCTGAAGATGGAAGCCTGGGCCTTGTTTCCATAAAGCCTGTAGACATCATACTGCCATTCTGTTGCAACTCAACACTTGGGGGCTTCTTGGATATTGAGATAGGTGGGGGTTGGTGGGGCGGGGAGGTGCACAGGAGTGGGTGAGCATGGGCCACAGCGACAGGTGATATTGTTGAGGAACCAAAGAAATATTCCTGCTCCCTCTCGGTCTACATTGACATTAGTAAAAATAAAGAAATTTACCTGTTCTTTGGCCTCCTGCAGTCTCCGAAGAAACATTGGTGATGCCATGGTATGACTAGAAAACTGAGCAGAGTATGTACAGTGCATGTTCTGCTTAATTTCTGCCGAATTTGGCAGCGTGGTCCTAAAGCTAGCATTAGGCCCCTGATTGGCATATAGAGGGTCCTGATACCTGTTGGGGAAGGTGCATGGGGACTTTGAATCACCAAGTTTCCCCTAATGAGGCTGGAAAATGGAAGAAAACACTTTGAATATCAGATAAACCGCCTCATCAACAGAAAAATCTAAGAGCTCATTGAAATCAGCAGCTTATTGTGTAGCGTCAGTGAAAAAGTCAAATAAAATTGTCAGTTATCTTGTCAGAGGGATCAAATACCAATGTTAATAGTGAGCTTGAATGGAACACTGGTTCAACCTCAGCTGAAATACTGGAATGGTCTGGTCACTGTAGTCACCTTGTGGGACATGATGCCAGTGGAGAGGATACAGAATTGGGCTCTTAAATAGATATTGGGGAATTAGGCACCTGACCAGTGTTGGGGACATCAGAGGCAGTGGGGGCAATAGGAAGCATAAATTTTTTTTACTGGGTTATGGTTATGCGGTAGCAAGGTGTTTTTGAACTAATTATTCTACTCTGGGATACCTCACCAACCGGGAATGTAAATCACCAGGACTTACAACCCAGCTACTTATTTATTCCTAAGAAACATAATTTTTAAACTGGTTAACCGTTTGTGTGTGTGCATTAGGGTTAAGAGAAATAAGAAGTTATAAAGTCTTTTAGACATAAGTTTATCTCAATAGTGTTTAAGAGTTAGTTTATTAATAACAAGTTAATTTGTTGTTGTTTGAAGATACCTGGTTTGGTCTGTTTTATTCTGGGACGGTGGGGGGGGGGGGGGGGGGGGCGTGTTAATAAAGTGTTTAATTTGGCTAATTTCCAGTAGGTGGAAAAACTTTAATAATATGCTATGACCTATGGAGTAATGGGACTGAATTGACAGTGCATTGTTCTCACCTCGGTCATAACAATACAAAAATTGGCCGTGTACTCGATAGTGAAGAGGATAGCTGTAGACTCCAGAATTATATCAATTGTTTGGTTGAGTGGGCCGAAAAGTGGCAAATGGAATTCAATCCGGAGAAATGTGAGGTAATGCATTTGGGGAGAGCAAACAAAGCAAGGGAATACACAATAAACAGGAGGATATTGAGAGGGGTAGAGGAAGTGAGAAACCTTGGAGCGCAGGTCCACAGTTCCCTGAAGGTGGCAGGACAGGTAGATAAAGTGGTGAAGAAGGCATATGGAATGCTTTCCTTTATTGCCAAGGTATAGAATACAAAAGCAGGGATGTAACACTGGAACTGTATAAAATGCTGGTGAGGCCACAGTGTGAGTATTGTGTACAGTTCTGGTCACCATATTACAGGAAGGACATCATTGCTCTGGAGAGAGTACAGAGGAGATTGACAAGAATGTTGCCAGGGCTTGAAAATTGCAGCTATGAAGAAAGATTGGATAGGCTAGGGTTATTTTCCTTAGATCAGAGGAGGTTGAGGGGTGACTTAATTGAGGGGTACAAAATTATGAGGGGCCCAGATAGAGTAGACAGGAAGGAGCTGTTACCTCTAGCGGTGAGTCCAATTACCGGGGGCACAGATTTCAGATGATTGGTAGAAGGATTAGAGGGGACATGAGGAAAAACGTTTTCACCCAGAGGGTGGTGGGTGTCTGGAATTCGCTGTCCGGATTGGTGGTGGTGTCAGAAGCCCTTAACTTATTTAAAATGAACCTGGACCTGAAGTGCTTCAACCTGCAAAGCGACGACCAGGTGCTGGAAGGTGGGATTAGAATGGGCAGCTGGTGCAGACATGATGGGCTGAATCGCCTCTTTCTGTGCCATAGCTCTTCTGTGGTTTCTATGTTAGAGCAAAGTTTGTAGTGGGACATGTGTCAAGCAGCACCTCCTACAGCATTAAGACCTCAGTTTGGCAGAGAGTAATCAATGGGTGGCAGATCTGCTCTCCACACTTGTAAGCTCATCATTCAGCATTACAGCTACCACCCCCGGCACTGCCTCTCCTCTCCCGGCCTGCCCAAACCTGCCCTTTGTATTTCAGGTGAAAGCCAGTGAGGCATTTGTGGACTTCCATTGCACTCTGCACGCTCCTGAATACCACGCTACACAAGACAATTCTGGCAAGGGCTCCATATTTGGCTGGGATCCTTCCTGGTTATAGTGGTCTTTTTAAGATCATTTATATTTCTGCACTCTTCAGCCATTTAAACTTTATTTCATGGAAAATATTTGTAAGGCTTATTTAAATTTGTTTTATTTTACAATGTTAGCAAGAAAATTACTTGGCAATCTGCATTGTGTGAGTGTCACTGAATTAAGAATTAAAAGGGGAGTCCAGAGACACATGCAATATCTCTAATGGTGTCTGATGATTGTTAACAGCTCAACATTCAGGATATTGCATTTAGGTTTTGTGAAAAGCAGGCCAGTCTTTTCTTAGTTTCTACCTTTTCTTACCTCCTTCCTTTCAAACCAATAAATTGTAGGACTGCCAAGTTGCCAGGCATTTGGAAAAATTAATTTGCTTTTTAAAAAAAAATCTGAGGGTTATTATATTATCAGAAAAAGAACTTTTGGAAACTTCATGGTTGAAACCAAACATTCATTTGAATCTACTTTCTTGTATCCCTTATTATAAATTCTAAAGTTAACAGTACCACAAACAATCCAGGTCTGAAGAACCGTTTTCAAATTTAGATCCAGTCTATGCCTTTATTTTAAAAAGCAGCATAAAACTTAGAGCTGAACGTAAATTTGTTTTATTTGAAAGATTTCTCCATTCAAAAGATTTTATGATATACATAAAACTTCTTTGACACTTTTCTGACCCATTCCTGTGGAATTTCCTTCTCTAAAATAAACTAACAATATTTTACTCAGCAAAACCAACCAAAAAATTAAATTATCTCCTGTTATGAAAGCTTATTTTAAGTCCTGTATCCAGAAACCTGAAAGTGTGTCACACTAATTTAACCCTTTGAAGATTGTGTATCTTTTTCAGTCTGCAGAAACATTTAAGGACCTGTCATTATGTATTGTACCTTTAAAGGTTATTCTCTAAAATTCTAGGGTTTATTACAAACACATGTTCAGCACTGCTCAGAACATTTAATAACCATGGAATGCTATGAGTAGATTTAACAGCAATGTAATGTCCTCTGTTCAAGAATGAGAAGGATTGTGTGCAGCACGAACACTGCAGGGTTCTTTCCAAAGTACTTTAGAACACTTTTTTTGATTTGACACCTGCATATAACTGATCGTGATATTGAATGTGTTTGAATGAATGAATGAATAGAGGGAGCGAGGGCGAGGAGCGAGGGCGACGGAGCGAGGAGAGAGGGAGCCAGAGCGAGCGACAGAGAGAGCGACAGAGAGAGCGAGGCACAGAGAGAGAGAGACAGGGATGGGGGGAAAGGGAGAAAAGGGTATTTATCCAGTTGAGCAAGTAGGGGGAACGGGTGGAGGAAAAGACTATTTCTGCCTCAGCTGATACTGGGAAAAATGTTTGCCGTCATGGTTTATTAGGCCTGTGTTATGCAAACTTAAGACAGCAGCACATTCAATTATTTAGAATTGTAATTGTAACAGATGTTGGAAATCAGCAAACTCTCTTGTTTTAAGCATAAGTTCTGAATTGAAGCCTGGGACCTGAACATGGTCTGACTTTATTTTCCACAAAAAAAACCTGTAAAAAATATTAATAATAAAACCAGACTGAACACCTGGCATCGATTTAGGTACCGGGCACAACAAAGGCACATCAAGTCCAGTCAACCCTCCAAAGTCATCCTGACTAACATCTGGGGACGTTTTTGAAAATTGGGAGAGCTGTTCTACTGACTAGTTTAGCAAAAAGCTTGACCTAGTCATAGTCAGAGAATCATACCTTTCAGCCAATGTCCCAGACTCCTCCATCACCATCCCTGGATATGTCCTGTACCATTGGCAGGAGAGACCCACCAGAGGTGGCAGCACAGTGGTATACAGTCCCTCAGCTGATGAATCAGTACTCCTCCATGTTGAACATCACTTAGAAGAAGCACTGAAGGTAACAATGGCATATAATGTACTCTGTGTGGGAGATTTCAATGTCCATCACCGAATGGCTCGGTAGGACAACTACTGATCGAGCTGGCTGAGTCCTGAAGGACATAGCTGCTAGACTGGGCTTGCGGCAGGTGGTGAGGGAACCAACACGAGGCAAAAACCGACTTGACCTTGTCCTCACCAATCTACCCGTCGCAAATGCATCTATCTATGACAGTATTGGTAGGAATGACCACCACAAAGTCTTTGTGTCAACTAAATTCCATCTTCACGCTGAGGACAATGCTCCATCGTGTTGTATGGCACGACCACCATGCTAAATGGGATAGATTCAGAACAGATCTAGCATCTCAAAACTGAGCATCCATGAGGTACTGTAGGCCAGCAGCAACAGCATTATGTATTCAACCACAATCTTGTGGCCTGGCATATCCCTCACTCTACCATTATCAAGCCAGGGGATGAATGGTAGAGCCTGGTTCAATGAGGGGTGTAGAAAAGCATGCCCAGTGCAGCACCAGGCATACCAAAAATGAGGTGCCAACCTGGTTAAGCTACAACTCAGGACTACATGCATTCTAAACAATGGAAACAGCATGCTATAGACAAAACTAAGCACTCCCACAACCAACAGATCAGATCAAAGCTCTGCAGTCCTGCCACATTCAGTCATCAATGATGGAGGACAATTAAACAACTAACAGGAGGAGGAGGATCCATGAACATTTCCATCCTCAATGATGATGGAGCCTAGCATGCAAGTGCAAAAGGCAAGGTTGAAGCATTTGCAACCATTTTCAGCAGAAGTGCCAAGTGAATGATCCATTTGGTCCTCCTTCTGAGGTCCCCACCATAACAGAAGCCAGTCTACAAGTGGTTCGATTCACTCCATGTGATGTCAAGAAGCAGCTCAGCGAACTGAGCATAAGCAATGGGCCCGGACATCACAGCTGTAGTGCTGAGGTCTTGTGATTCTAGCCAAGCTGTTTCAGTACAGCTACAATACTGGCATCTACCTGACAAAATGAAATATTTCCCAGGTATGTCCTGTCCACAAAAAGCAGGACAAATCCAAGCCAGCAAATTACCTCCCCATTACTCTTCTCTCTGTCATCAGCAAAGTGATTTAAGGTGATGCCAACAGTGCTATCAAGTGGAATTTATTCACCAATAACCTGCTCACCAGTGCTCAGTTTAAGTTCTGCTTGACTACTTGGTTCTAAAATAAAAGCAAAGTACTGTGGATGCTGGAAATCTGAAATAAAAACAAAGTGCTGGAAATACTCAGCATGTGTGGCAGCTTCTGTGTAGAGAGAAACAGAGTTAATGTTTCAGGTCTGTGACCTTTCATCTGATGTTATAGCAGGGCATTTAGAAAAATTCAAGGTAATCAGGCAGAGTCAACATAGTTTTGTGAAAGGGAAATCATGTTTAACCAATTTATCAGAGTTGTTTGAGGGAGTTACATCTGCTGTGGATAAAGGGGAACCTGTGGATGTATTGTATTTAGATTTCCAGAAGGCATTTGATAAGGTGCCACATCAAAGGTTATTGTGGAAAATAAAAGCTCATGCTGTAGGGGGTAACATATTGGCAAGGATAGAAGATTGGCTAGCTAACAGGAAACAGAGAGTAGGCATAAATGGGACATTTTCTGGTTGGATCTATGCTGGTGCTCCAACTTTTTACAATTTATATCAGTGACATAGATGAAGGGACCAAAGGTATGGCTGATGACACAAAGATAGGCAGGAACGTAACTTGTGAAGAGGACATAAGGAGGCTACAAAGGGATTATAGATAGGTTAAGTGAGTGGGCAAAGACCTGGCAAATGGAGTATAATGTGGGATCATGTGAAATTGTCCACTTTGGCAGGAAGAATAAAAAAGAAGCAGACTATCTAAATGGTGAGAAATTGCAGAGCTCTGAGATGCAGAGGGATCTGGGTGTCCTAGTGCATGAATCGCTAAAGGTTAGTATGCAGACACAGCATGTAATTCGGAAAGCTAATAGAATATTATTATTTATCGCAAGGGGAATTGAATACAAAAGTAGGGAGGCTATGCTTCAGCTGTACAGGGTATTGGTGAGACCACTTCTGGAGTACAATGTACAGTACTGGTCTCCTTATTTGAGGAAGGATGTAAATGTGTTGGAGGCAGTACAGAGAAGTTTTACTATATTAATACTTGGAAAGAGCAGGCTGTTTTACAAGGAAAGATTGTACAGACTAGGCTTGTATCTGCTGGAATTTAGAAGCGTAAGAGGTGACTTGATTGAAACCTGTGAGATCCTGAGGGGTCTTGACAAGGTGGATGTGGAAAGGATTTTTCCCCTTGTGGGAGAATCGAGAAGTAGGGGTCACTGTTTAAAAATAAGGGGTTGCCCATTTAAGACACAGATGAGGAGAAATATTTTCTCTCAGAGGGTCGTGAGTCTTTGGAATTCTCTTCCACAAAAGGTGGTGGAAGCAGAGTCTATGAATATTTTTAAGGCAGAGGTATATAGATTCTTGATAAGCAAGGGGGTGGAAGGTTATCGGGGGTAGGTGGAAATGTGGAGTAATCAGTTCAGCCATGAACTTATTGAATGGTAGAGCAGGCTTGAGGGGCTGAGTGACCTACTCTTGCTCCTAATTTGTATGTTCGTATGTTAGAATGCAAAATGTTACCTTTACCCTCCAATCTACTCTATTCATCCATTTTATTTCAAGAGGAAAACATATTAAAATACTCCCTGATCCCTAAAGGTTCTTAAATGCTACTCTAGATTGCGTAGCTATCTTCAGGTCTTCAGTATTTTCCCTTAATTCAAACAGTATCAATTTCTTTTGTTGGAGGTTTTTTTCTGCATGATCTGTGATATTATGAAACCCTCATCCATGGTTTTGTTAGCTCCAGACTCGACTATTCCAATGCTTTCTTGGCTGGCCTCCCAGTTTCCACCCTTCATAAACTTGACCTCATCTAAAACTTTGCTGTCCATATACTTACCATATGAAAGGGAGGCAGTTGTTTAGAAAAGACATTATTGGCGTTCTCCCTGTGAAATTCGGGTTTATGGCCTATTGCAAAATTTTCACAGCCTGAAAATTATAAAAATGAGCACTGTATGGAAACTTGTACTCAATGGTTAGCACGTTGTCACTTTGGAGGAGATTATTTTGTCAGTACAAGCTATTCAGATCACATTATCACTTTAGTAAATGTTTCAATGTGGTAGATGAACATTCAAGTTTCTCAGATTAAAGAAGATTGTGATAGCATGTAGGTTAATTAAGTAATCTGTTTAAGTTGAGAATTATTTATGGTTAGGCAGGGATGCAGGGAGACAGCTGTTCATTGCTATTTTGTTTACACTTACTAATGCCATTCCAGCCTTTTCATCAGCTGCAGGTGTCAACTTCTGATTTTAATTTCCTGTTTTTGTCATCTTTAATTTTCACCTGAAGCAACAGCAAAAAGCTTCAGGATTTTTGCCCCTTCCTGTGAAGTATTAACATCTGATACACCAGATCATGTGGAGAACTGTCGAAACGCTTGGAAGTTTTCCATAACATTGGGGTTCAGAGAGCAAAACAGTATGCTATGACGTATATTTATATACTGTATGGTTTTCTGTAGTTTTCTTACCAACTTAATGCAGATTCGTACAAGGCTTTGCACCTTTTTCTTGGTATTGATTTTGGCCCGCTCAATCTTTTTTGGGTCAGTTCACTGAGTTTTTCTTTAAAACTTACAATCATACTTCACAATTCTTTAAATTCTCCCCAATGCATCAATGTCCATTTGAAGTTAAGATGTGCAATAATTGGATTTATTCTTTGTTATTAACTAATTGTTAACCATTTAATTATGGACAGCACAATCCCATCCTGAGCGTTCATAGGAATCACTTCATAGAGCACTAGTTTTATTGGTAGCCTTCATAATTGATGAAGCAGAGATAAATAAGAATGTGGTTACCATCCCATGGAGTAATATTTATCAACAAGAATATTCATAATTTCCAATTTGGCTTACAAAAGGAAAGAGAACAAGATATAACATCTAAAATTTGATTGCATTTATTCGCAATCTTTGATTCTCAGCCAGTGAGTTCTTGACCTCTGATGGGATATTAGGATAGGATGCAAGGTAGAGGTAAACACTACACCACAGAGGGAGGAAAAATCCAGAGGCATGTCTCTTCTGGGCTGCTGTAGCCAGTTGACCTGAAAGTTCTGATGAAGGGTCATCGACCTGAAAGGTTAACTCTGTTTCTCTCTCCATAGGTGCTGCCAGACCTGCTGAGTATTTCCAGCATTTTCTGTTTTTATTTCAGATTTTCAGCATCCGCGGTATTTTGCTTTTTTTATCAGCCTATCAATGGCCTGGTCCAGAAGTCCACTATTCTCTGGGAAAACAACTACCTCCTGATATTGAACCTATACCTGGCCTGTACAACTTAAAATTGTGACCACTGGTCCACTCAAACCAATGGAACAAAATGTTAGCTCAAACACAATCTGTTCCCTTCATCATCTTATAAACTTGGATCATATCATCCCTGATTTTACACTTCTCTAAAGTTTACAGTCCCAGCTCTTTTAGTTTATCTTGAGAACTGAGATGTTTTAAACAGGGAATTCCCTCCTCTGCACCCTTTCAAAAACCTCAATATCACCCACAATGTGAGGAGACTAAAAGAGGCTCCATAGCGCTGTGCTTTATCCATCCTTAATTGCAATAAAGATTGAAAGGTTCTCTGAACACAATGCCTGTCTAGCTTTCCAAAATTCAACTTCCCAATTTAGTAAGATCAGCCCTTGGATGAAAAAAGTGACAGTAAGCTCTCAATATGAAAAGTGAGTCATGGAACTGAATTTGTTTTCATAAGAGAAAATTGAGAAAGGAACATGAGGCTTTTAAAAACATGAAAGGTGTAGATACAAGCAAGCTATGATGAACACATGCAAAAGTAATGAATTGCACTTGTTAGGGGAGCCAGAATAAAAATGTATTAGAAGTCTGTGTACATGTGTGATGCAAACACAGCAGAAACAAAATATAGGACTTGTTAACTTTTGGATTGGGAATATCAAAGTGGATAGAAAACCTGCATGCATATTAGGGCATGTGTATGGTGGAAACAAAGAATTTCACTTTCTGGTGCTAGGTGAACCAATTGATAAACGCATGTAGGACTCTCAAATCCTTGATATTCCAGCAGCAGGCAGATGATATCAGAAACACGGCACCAAACTAGGAAGTGTGATTCCCTCAGTTCATTGAGAGAATTAATAAATGCATAATGTTTGGCTTTGTAACAACTATATATTTTTAATATGAAAACAGAAAATGCTTGAAATACTCAGGCCTGGTAGCATCTGTGGAGAGGGAAACAGAGTTAACATTTCAGGTTGATGATCTTGCGTTGGGACTGAAAAAAGTTAGAGATGTAACAGGTTTTACACAAGTACAGAGGCAGGGAAATTGGGAGAGAACAAAAGGGGAGATCTGTGATAGGGTGGAATGCAGGAGGGATTGAATGACAAAATGGATGATGGTGTGTGGCAAAAGGAGATGGTAATGGTACAAGTTTTGAAATAAAAGGTGGGTCTAGAGGAGTTGTACAGTGGAAAGCAGAATCATTACCTACAACTGGCATCCAGAATAAATGAGATAGAGGTTATGATCTGAACTCATTGAACTCAGTCTTGATTCCAGAAGGATGTAAAATGCCTAATCGAAAGATGAGGTACTGTTCCTTGTGAAATATTACTTGTCCCTTTGGTATGTGGACTATTGTAAGATTCACAGGACTACAAATAATACCCAAAGAAAACATGGGTTTTTATTATAACTTAATTAGAACATATATATACAAACAGTCATTGCATGAGACACATCTAAACACATGTTACTCTGTCGGGCTCCAACCACAGCTAACTGGTCATGTGTGACATGACATCACTTCCTCTGGTGATCTTCACTGATAGCTCTTAAGAGGCTCTGTTCTTAAGGTCGTCCCACAACATCTTGAGCTTACATTGAGCATCATTGAAACAGTGTAGGAGGCCAAGGTCAGAGTGGGAGTGTGGTGGAAACTTAACATAACAGGCAACTGGAAGCTTGCAGTTATTTCTGCGGGCTGAACGGAGGTGTTCCAGAATGTGATCACCCAAACGAAATTGCTGTGTAACCTGGCAGGAGTGTTTGGGTCTCTGGATGGTGGAAAAGGGCAGATGTTGCTTGAGAAGGTGCCATCGTCAGGAGAAAGGGTGTTGGGGGGTGATAGAGGAGTGGATCAGGGTGTCACAGAGGGAACAGTCCCTTCAGAATGTTGAAAGGGAAGGGGAGGGTAAATTGTATTTGCTGGTGCTATCATGGTGCAGGTGGTGGAAGTGGCAAATGATGATTCATTGAATATGGAGGCTGGTGGAGTGAAAGGTGAAAACAATGGGAACCCAATCATGGTTCTGGGAGGGGGGGGAAGGAGTGAGAGCAGAGGTGCGGAAGATGGAACGGACATGGCCAAGGGCCCTGTCAACCGCAGTGGGGGAAATCCTCAGTTGAGAATAAAAGATGACATATCAGAAGCACTGGTACGGAAGGTGGCATCATCAGAACAGATATGACGACAATGGAGAAACTGGGAGAATCGAATAGGATCCTTAAAGGAAACGGGGTGGGAAGAAGTGTAGTCAAGGTAGCTGTTGGTAGCCAGTGGGCCTATTAATGGATATTGGTTGATAGCCTATCCCCAGAAATAGAGGCAGAAGAGTCCGAGATGAACCCTGTAAAGGCGAGGGAAGGGTGGACATTGGAAGCAAAGTGATGAATTTTTCTAGCTCGGGGTGAGAGCAGGAAAAGGCACCTTTACGGTCATCAATGTACCAGAAAAAAGAAGTGAGGGAAGGGGACTTGAACAAAGAATATTCCACATATCCCACATAAAGGCGGGCATAGCTAGGACCTATACTGGTTCCCATAGCAACACCATTTATTTGGAGGAAGTGAGTGGAGTCAGACAATATCCAGGCTTGGGCTGATAAGTGGCAAGTAACATTCGCGCCACACAAGTGCCAGGCAATGACCATCAACAACAAGAGAGGATCTAACCATCTCCCCTTGACATTCAACAGCATTGCCATCGCTGAATCCCTCACTATCAACATCCTAGGGGCTACCATTGACCAGAAACTGAACTGGAGTAGCCATCTAAATACAGTGGCTACAAGAGCAGGTCAGAGGCTAGGAATCCTGAGGCAGGTAACTCACCTCCTGACTCCCCAAAGCCTGTCCACCATCTACAAGGCAAAAGTCAGGAGTGTGATGGAATACTCTCCACTTGCCTAGATGGGTGCAGCTCCAACAACACTCAAGAAGCTCGACACCATCCAGGACAAAGCAGTCCGCTTGATTGGCACCCCATCTACAAACATTCACTCCCTCCACCACCGACGCACAGTGGCAGCAGTGTGTACCATCTACAGGATGCACTGCAGCAATGCACCAAGGCTCCTTAGACAGCACCTTCCAAACCCGCGACCTCTACCAACTAGAAGGACAAGGGCAGCAAATACATGGGAACACCACCACCTGCAAGTTCCCCTCCAAGTCACACACCATCCTGACTTGGAACTATATTGCTGTTCCTTCACTGTCGCTGGGTCAAAATCCTGGAACTCCCTTCCTAACAGCACTGTGGGTGTACCTACCCCAAATGGACTACAGCGGTTCAAGAAGGCAGCTCACCACCACCTTCTCAAGGGCAATTAGAGATGGGCAATAAATGCTGGCCTGGCCAGCGATGCCCACATCCCATGAATGAATAAAAAAAAAGTCGAAGTTGTTCAATGTGAGAACATGTTCAGCCAGGCAGAGGAGAGTGGTGATTGATGAGGACTGGTTGGGCCCCCATTCATGGAAGAAATGGGAGAACCCTCAGGCTGTCCAGGTTGGGGATTGGAGATGTCGAGGGATTGGATGTTCATGGTGAAAAGGAGATGGTTAACACAAGGAAATTGGAAACTAATAAAGCGTTGGAGGCCACAGAAGAGTCATGAATGTAGGCGGGAAGAAACTGGACATGGAGAGAAAAAACTAGAGTTACGATAGGAATAAACCAGTTCTGTACCTGAAGAACAGGCTGAAGCAATGGGTCTACCAGGGCAGTCCTGTTGTGGATCTTGGGAAGGAGGCAGAAGTGGGCTGTGCTGGGTTGGCGGGCTATGAGGTTAGAGGCCATGAAGAGAAGATCTCCAGAGGAGATGAGGTGAGTGACTGAAAATGATGGCTGGTGTTGGGTTGTGGGGGTGATGGTCCAGGGGAGATAGCAGGAGGTGTCAGAGAGTTGCCGTTCAGCCTTCGCTAGGTAGAGGTCAGTTTGTCAAACAACAACAGTGCCACCCTTGTCAGCAGGTTTAATGATAATGTTAGAGTTACACCTGAGAGATTGGAGTGCTGCAATTTCAGAGGGAGATATATTAGAGCACATAAGTGAAAAGAGCAGAGAAACTGAGATGGCTGATGTCATGCCAGCAGTACCCAATGAAAAGATATAGAGAGGTAAGAGGTCAGAGGGAGAAAGGGTCTGCTGTGCACTGAGAAGATTCCTGACCAAAGAAATGGGTACGGAGGCGAAGGCGATGGAAAAAGAACTCAGCGTCATGCCGAGCTCCAATTTCATTGGGGTGGGGAACAAGGGATTAAGTTGAGACCTTTGCTCAGGAGAAAAAAACTTTTTTTTTGTTGCAACCCATTGCCAAACGCATAAATCTGCAAAACACTAAAATCGCCATTGAAACATAGTATAGGAAATTATCCATACCACATCAAAAGACTTATTAGAAATGCACTAAGGCCAAGCTGTGGGTTAGATGGACTGGAGATTACCTTCTGCCCTGTAAGTGTTACAATAGAATTGTTACTATGTTAACAAACTTGCTGGCAATTCAGTTTTTGTAATTGCCGCTGTTGTATGAAACTTCAAGTTGCTTCCACTGAAAATCATAACAAGGAAGTTAGCCAGTCAAGTATGCAAGATGTAAGGTCAGGGAGATGTTCTAGAGGTTTGATCAATTTACAGGGGGATTAAATAGAGTCAAGAAGTCTATGGAAGAAATGTCCGAGATGGGCTGAATAGTGTTTGCACATTCCATGTTCTTAATTAATTGTTTTGCCATCTCGTTGACATTCTAAGTGCTGATGTTACAAATTCATCAATTTTTCTGGTGTTTAAGTCATCAAAATTACTTTGAACCCCAAATAAAATAAATAATAATGCAAAAATTAAAAACACTGCATAATGAATTAAAAGTTAGCTGGACATAGAAATTGGGGGAATAATGTTGACATTTTCTAACAATAAATTGGAGGTGGAAGGGGGGAGTTGGTGTGACAAATTGTGAAAGACTGGACAGATAAGTGGCAGATATTGATATATTTTGGAAGTATGAGTAGGAAAATGAAATGCACTTTGTGTCAAAATTTCAAATTGATAAGGGAAGCAGAGGCCCCCCTTGGTGTACAGATACACAGATAATTTATAGTACAAATAGTAAGCAAATAAAAAGGCTAATAATCAAAACTTTGTATCTAGAGGCATACAATACAAAAGCAAGAAAGTGATGTTAAACTTGTACGAGATCTTGGACCACAATTGGACCATTGCGTATAGTTTTAACACCTCATTATAGGAAAGACATAAAGGCAATAGAAAAGAAACAGCATATACTTAGAAGATAAAGTGTTAGAGTTATGAAGGGACTTGAAACATTAGGGTTTTTTTGACCAACGTAGAAAAGATCAAGGGTAATCTGATTGGGGACACAGTAACAAGAAGGCACAATGTTCAGATAATTGCAAAAAAGATTTCAAGGAGAGGTAGGAAAATGAATTACAGAGAAGGTAGGTAAAATGTTAATTTTCTGCTACAATTGTTGTTGAAGCAGAGTCCATAAGTTTATTAAATTAGAAATAGTTTCTAAAAATGAGGGAAATAAAGTGGTATGGATAGCAAGCAAGAGAATGGGATCAAATTAGGTGACTGTGGAGAGAAACCCCAGCGCAGACTTGATGGGTCAAATGGCCTGTTTCTGTGCTATATAATCAATGATCCTAAAATACTTGCACTCGGAATTTCCTTGTGGGTTCTCCCGATCGACTGTTATAATTTTGACAGATGATCAGCAGAAACTCTGGATTGGGACTTACACGGGATCCCCATCAAAGTTATGTTAGTCAATTGGGAAAAGTCCTAAGGAAAGTTGTAGCATTCAAGTATATAAATATGAAGTGTTTAGAAAATATGCATGCAGAAATTATTTTCCTCCATTTATGAGATGGTTGAAAACTAATTGCAACTGTACAGATTGGTAGTTATCCTGGGAATAACTATAATATTCTGTTATTGGGCTATATAATCATTTCTAACACTTAGATGTATGAACAGGAGATTACTTTACTGGAGAGTTGAGCATTTCAAATTATTTCTGTTTTCATTATGTTGTCAAAATCTGTCCAAATTGCTAAGTTTTTGCATAAACTGAGCATGACATCTCTCATGAAGAAACACCACCTGTGCTATTTGTTTTGGCCAGGAGCACTAATTAACCACCTAATAATTAAACAATAGGAAACTTATTAAGTGACACAGAAAGGCTGTTAACACAGTTATCAAGCCCTATCTGAAGCTGTGAAGCAGTGCAACAGCTCAGCATCTGTTGGAGAAGTCGATGCTCATTTATATGGTTTTTTTCTTGTTAAAGATGATTAGCTTTGAAAAAAGTTCCAAGAGTTTATGTTTCATTTTTCTTCCTCCTCCATTCCTTCCCTGACTTTTTAAAGTGTTCTTGCTGATATTCTTTTTACTTTGGATTCACAAAATACAAGAAATAGAACCAGTTCCACACTTCCACTATTTTCTTCTGTTATCAGTAGATCCCCAATGGACTGCTCACAGCAAGTTCTCTGTGTCCATGACATTTGTGACTCTCTTATTCTATGATTTTGACGTGTGGCCCCGTTGCTTGCATATATCGCATTTTTTACATCTTTCTGTCTCTGTCTTTCCTGTTTTGTTGACACATCCTTTTCCTTTCTCCAATATTGCTGTCTTTCTGACACCAATTGCTCTCTTTGACCCTGTCTCTTACTGTCACCTATCTCCTGTCTCTGTGATCTCTTCCCTTCCATTTGTCTCTCCTGTTCTATTTCCCACATCTCTCCACTTCTCTTAATATGGAGTATTGTGTCCAATTCTGGGCACTGCACTTAAGGAAGGGTGTGAAGGCTTTAGGGAGGGTGCAGAAAAGATTTATGCGAATGGTTCCAGGGATGAGGGACTTCAGTTATGAGGTTAGATTGGCGAAGTTGAATCTGTTCTCCTTAGAGAAGGTTGAGAGGAGATTTGATAGACGTGTTCAAAATCATGAGGGGTCCAGACAGAGTAGATAGAAACTGTTCCCATTGGTAGCAGGTCAAGAACCAGAGGATACTGATTTAAAGTGATTGGCAAAAGAACCAAAGGCAACATGAGGAAAAACCTTTTTACTCAGCAAGTGGTTATGATCTAGAATGAACTACCTGAAAGGGTGTTGGAGGCAGATTCAATTGTGGCTTTCAGAAGGGAATTGGATAACTATCTGAAGGAAAACAAATTGCATGGCTATGGGAAAAGTGTGGGGAAGTGGGATTAGCTAAATTGTTCTTGGATGGAGCAAGCATGAACTCGACAGGCCAAATGGCCTCCTTCCGTGCTGGTACCATTCTATGATTCTAGATACTTTGTATCAATCTTCAATATAGAGAATACAAGTAACATCCCAGAAATAGCTGTAAATCAGGAAATGGAAGGGAGGGACGAGCTCAAGAAAATTACAATCACCAGGGTAGTGGTACTGAGCAAATTGTTGGAGCTGCGCTCTGACAAGTCCCTGGATCCTGATGGACTTATTCCTAGGGTCTTAAAAGAAATGGCTAGTGAGATAGTTGCTGTGTCAGTTCTGATGAAAGGTCACAGACCTAAAACGTTAACTCTGCTTCTCTCTCCACATATGCTGCCTGACCTGCTGAGTATTTCCAGCACTTTCTGTTGTTATTGCAGATGTCCAGCATCTGCAGTACTTTGCTTTTATTATTGAGATAGTTGATGCATTGGTGTTAATTTTCCAAAATTCCCTAGATTCGAAGAAGGTTCCATTGGAACGGAAAAGAGTGAATGTAACGCCTTTATTCAAAAAGGGAGACATAAAGCAGGAAACTACAGGCCAGTTAGCTTAACATCTGTCATAGGGAAAATGTTAGAAGATATTATTAAAGACGTTATAGCAGGGCATTTAGAAAAATTCAAGGTAATCAGGCAGAGTCAACATGGTTTTGTGAAAGGGAAATCATGTTTAACCTATTTATCAGAGTTCTTTGAAGAAGTAACATCTGCTGTGGATAAAGGGGAACCAGTGGATGTACTTTACTTAGATTTCCACAAGGCATTTGATCAGGTGCCACATCAAAGGTTATTGCAGAAAATAAAAGCTCATGGTGTAGTGGGTAACATATTGGCATGGATAGAAGATTGGCCAGCTAACAGAAAACCGAGAGTAGGCATAAATAGGTCATTTTCTGGTTGGCAAGATGTAATGAGTAGTGTGCCACATGGCTCTCAACTTTTTACAATTTATATAAACGACTTGGATGAAGGGACCGAAGGTAGGGTTGCTAAATTAGCTGATGACACAAAGATAGGTAGGAAAGTAAGTTGTGAAGAGGACATAAGGAGACTACAAGGGATATAGATAGGCTAAGAGAGTGGCTAATGGAGTATAATGTGGGAACATGTGCAATTGTCCATTTTGGCAGGAAGAATAAAAAAGAAGCATATTATCTCAATGTTGAGAGATTTCAGACATGTGAGATGCAGAGGGATTGGGTGTCCTAGTGCATGAATCGCAAAAGGTTAGCATGCAGGTACAGCAAGTAATTCGGAAAGCTAATAGAATGTTATCGTTAATTGCGAGGGGAATTGAACACAAAAGTAGGGAGGTTATGCTTCAGTTATACAGGTGAGACCCACATCTGGAGTGTGTACAGTATTGTTCTCATTTAAGGAAGGATGAAAATGCGTTGGAGGCAGTTCAGAGAAGGTTTACTAGACTAATACCTGGAATGGGCGGGTTGTCTTATGAGAAAAGGTTGGACATGCTAGGCTTGTATCTGCTGGAGTTTGATGGAAACCTATAAGATCCACATAAGTCTTGATAGGGTGCATGTGGAAAGGATATTTCCTCTTGTGGGAGAATCTAGAGCTAGGGGTCACTGTTTAAAAATAAGACTAAGACTGGGATTAGGAGAAAGGTTTTCTTTCAGTGGGTCGTGAGTCTTTGAAACTCTCTTCCTCAAAAGGCAGTGGAAGCAGATTCTTTGAATATTTATAAGGCAGAGGTAGCTAGATAAGCAAGTGGGTGAAAGGTTATCGGGGATAGGTGGAAATGTGGAGTTAGGTTACAATCAGATCAGCCATGATCTTGTTGAATGGCGGAGCAGGCTTGAGGGGTCGAGTGGCCTACTCCTGCACCTATTTCGTATGTTCGTATGTGTACCCTATCTCCAATACAGATTTCTGTCTCTCTGATGTCTGTCTCTTTCTGCCCTGATCTCCCTTTGCCCTGTCTTTCTCGTCTTGTTATTTGCTTATCTGTTTCTTCTCTAAGGCTTTATTCCCTTATGTTACTTTCTTGCTTGTGAAAAATCATTTAAAAATGCCTTTAATGTTTAAATTTGAATAATATGGATTTTCCATAGAAGTTACCAGCTTCAGTCTAAAATCCTGTTTGAGAATGGTCATCCACTGTCTGAGTGATTAAGAAGTGATATATTTTTAACTTCAAGGAAAACATATTGGATTTCTTATTTAAGGACATTTGGCCTTCTGAAAATGGCCAGAACATTTTCCATAGCAGATCTGTTGGAAGATAATTATTTTTCTTAGACATGTAGAATTTGCCCAGTAAAAAGATTCAACATTTTTTTAAAAAGCCAAACATATCAGATTTATGTTTTCATTCAATTACATGTACAGTTTGTTTAAATGCAAATTTTCTTCTCCCTCTCTCTCTCCCTCCCTTTCTTTCATCCTCTCTTTCTCGCTCCCACAAATAATCCAAGAGATTTGTCTTGAAAATGTTTGATACATGAACAAGTCACAGAACATTGTACTTGGCTAATTGACAATCAAACAAAGTTTCAAAAACAAATTTGAAAAGCAACCTGTAACATTTTAAGATTTAGGTTTTGCTGAAAAATTTATTTCTGTAGGTTAATCCTGTTAATCAATCCTTTCATACAGTATGAAGGATGAACCTAACAAAATTATATATTCTAGCTGCAACAATGCTTTTTTCGTTGGTGAGTTTCCCATGAAATGTACTCCTAGTGTCCAATGGCAAAGTTAATCCTCATTGTATTGCTAGGTTTGCTTTTGGAAAATAATAACACAAAGTAGGGGCATTAAAAATCTGTTAGAAGCTAAAATGATAGGTCACAACATTCCATTTCAAAATGTATTGAAATATCCTTTGTTAATCTGATTCCATAGAAGTACAATCAAAGCATCTACATCTAACAGTAACAACTGTTACGTCTGTTGGTGTTACTTGTGTTTTCAACATTAAACTTTGTTAACATCAGTTATGGCATAATGCCTTATCTCAGGATTAAACTTGGGGATATTATTGCCTGTTCAGAAATGAAGAAATCATATTCGCACAGGTGGGCATCTTCCTTCATTTTAAGATGGCCTTTGCTTTCTTCAGCTGCGCATGCATCAATAAACTATTTTACTCAAATGACCATCTGGCCAGTCTTCTCAAATCAAGAATAAACTTCTGATGTGCCTGCCAATTAGTACAGTACTCTATGTTGATCCTAGCTAATTATTTGGGCCCATCTGTCAGTAGACTCCCATTGTCTGAGTCATGACCGCTTTCATTCCTGAGCTCTGTCCTTTGTAAGTAAAAGTTCAAATTGTTCTGTAGACTGGTCAAGAGCACGTTGATTTAATGTTTTTTAAAGTGTTGAAAAACAATTTTGAACAAAAAATGTTATTCCTGATGGATCGCAAGGGCATAAGGCAGAAATCTGAGGAGACTTTGCACATGTATCAGAAAAGGCATCAAACGCTGGACGTAAGATTGGGCAGGATGAAAAATGGGCAGCCATTCTGATCCAGTCAGTTTCCTTCAAGGCATTTTAGATTATAATCATCCCTTAGCTTTGAAATTTATTCATGCATAATGTTAGAGTTGGAGAAGAGGGCAACTTTTTGAAGTGAAGTAATAAAGTATATAGGGGTCAACAAGTGATATGCTAACTTTATTTCATTCATGAGGAAATCTTTTATAATTCACTTAATTTTGACATCCCAGAACAATGTAGTTTCCTATCATTTCCTATTATGAAGCCACATTTTATATAAGGTAGCTTTTGCAAGATAAATGTACAAAAGTGTAGTGGACAAATGAATAAATGAGTTGGGCTCTGATTAGAATATTTCACAAGTATGACAAAAGTGCTTTGGGTTTCACAGGAACTATTGTAAGAGAACATGCAATTTAAATGCAAGTTTTCTTCTGTTTTCTTTCTCTCTCACAAATAATCCAAGATATTTGTTTTGAAAATGTTTAACGCATAAACAACAGACACATAACATTGTACTTTGCCATTGACAATTAAAACAAGTTTCAAAAGCAATTTGGAATAAGCAACATGTAACATTTTGACATTTAGTTTTTGCTGAAAAGTTTATTTCTGTATGTTAGTCCTGTTCATCAATTCGTCAATACAATGTGAAAATTAACCTAACAAAATTATACATTCTAGTTGCAACGGTGCTGTATTTATTTTTATTGGTGAAATTCCCATGAAATTTACTCCTGGTGTGCAATGGCAAAGTTAATCCTCATTGAGTTGCTAGGTTTGTTTTTGGAAATCATAACACAAAATGGGGGCATCATTTGCTATCTATTAACATACATTAAAAATCTATTATAAATTGAAATGATAGCTAGGTTACAACATGCCATTTCAAAATGGATCAAAATTTCCTTTGTCAAACTGATCCGATGGAAAATATGATGAAAGCTTCTACATCTAACTGTAACAGCTGCTGTGTCTGTTGATGATGCAGTGATAGGGGTTTTCAACATTAAACCTAGTTACCATTAATCACAACATAAGACCTTATCTCAGGATTAAGCCTGGAGATATAGATGCCTGTTCAGAAATAAACAAAAATCATGTCAGTACAGGTAGACATCTATCTCCCCTCCTGTCTCTCTTCCCTCTCTAGTCTCTTCCACTCCCCTTTTTTCCTCTTCACCCATCCATTCTTTCCACCTGCCTCTGCAGTGGTCAGATTTTTCACCTACCTTCTCATCCAGGTCGACCCGAGGACAGATTTTGGTCTTGACTACTTATCTGCAATGCTATGGGAGATAACCTAGTACACTCAATTACTACCTGTGACCGCTAATTGTATTGTTCTTTACTTCCTCTTTATTCTTTAGATACTTTTGTAGCTCATTACCTGTAGAGTGGAGAAAGCTCATAAACATAGCCTCAAGATCTCCATTATAGTAATTACTCTGGCAAGTAGTTTTAATCTAAGGACAGTTAAACATAATTAGATTAGCTCAAATTTAAACCCTGTCTTAGCGATTAAATCTTGAACTTTGGTAATTTGATTTTGTTTCTTAATTTGATGCACTATGAAGTTAATAGTCTTATATGTGTTCAACATAACCATTTTTAAAAATTGATTCAAATTCATCAGCTCGGCATCAACTGAAGGAACTTAAAGTTGGAGAGTGAATACTGTTCATGTCACAGAGAAAAGCAATAAAAAGCAAAGCTAAGTGTGGATGGAATAGATCCATTACTTTATTATTGTATGTACAGTGTATGTTCTGTTGTGTGACTGGTATGTCATTGCTAATTGACTTATTTGGAGGTCTTCCCAAAGATGCTCCAGATACTCCCAGGTAAATAGTTTTCTTCGGCTCGGAACAAAGCAAGCTAAAAAATAAGTTTGCATGGTTTCTTTTATATTGCAAAGTCCTTAGTTACCATATTAGGATAATTCAATTCCAACTAATGTTTTCTGTTGCCCTTTCAGGACCTGTCTAGTATTTGTGAAGTAGATGAGCTTCCATAAGTTAAGAACTATGAAAACCTTATGCTAATGTAGATACCATAAACTGCAGAACAAAACATAAAAGGAACCTACAAATGAGTAATTCCAATTAAATTGACTTGAATAGCAATTCTTTTGTCCCAAAAAGAAATGTTGTTCTTGTGCATGTCAAAATTTGCTGCAGCAGAAAATTAGTAATCTTTGAGATAAAAAAGAATACTCAAAGGATACAATCTTCATGAAGGAAGATGCAGGTGACTGCTAAAGTGTAAAGCCAGATGAAATACCGTTCTATGATTTAATGGTTGGCATCCTTCCATCTATGAAAGATGATGGACACGCAGCAAACAATACATTTAGGTGGGGTGTCTTCTCTTGGTGTACCTTTGCTGATGGCTGTAAAGGCCAATCCTTGAGAGGCAGGTTCTGTCACATGTGCTGCACATGAAACTGCCAAGTGACGCTTTGAGTTCTTGTTTTTGACGTGGGTGCCTGTTGCCAGACTGTTGTAGCAACTGGTTGTTGTGGTAGTGCACACCAGTCCACAGGATATGTCGCCATTTCCCTCTTTTGCCAGCTAGTGACTCCCAGGTGCAATAGTCGACATTTAGGGCCTTCATGTCACACTTGCAAGCATCCTTGAAGCGGAGTTTTGGGTACTCCACTGGTCATCTGGCCCCGGCTACCTCACCATACAGAAGGTCCTTGGGTATCCGACTGTCTTCCATCCTGCGGATGTGTCTGATTCACCAAAGCCGCTTCTTTTTGATTAGTGCCAACATACTTGGGAGCTCTGCCTTTGAGAGGACTGTTGCATTTGTGATTTTGTCCTGCCAGGATATAATGGGCCACAGACAGCGAAGATGGAAATTATTGAGCTTCTTTTCCGTGGCAACGGACACGATTGGCCAAATGGCCGCGTTTTGTGCAGTATCAATTCTATGATTCAATGGCATTACCGTTGTTGAATCTGCCACTATCAACATGCTGGGGGTCACCATTGGCAGAAACTTAATTGGATCAGCCATATAAATACTGTGGCTACAAGAGTAGGTCAGAGGTTGGGAATTCTGCAGCATGTAATTTACCTCCTGACTCCCCAATGTCTGTCCACCATCGACAAGGCACAAGTCAGGAGTATGTTGGAATACCCTCCAATTGCTTGGATGAGTGCAGATCCAATAACACTCAGTAAGCTCGACACCATCCAGGGCAAAGCAACCTGCTTGGTCGGCAACCCTGTCCACCACCTTAAGAAGTCACTCCCTTCACCACTGGCACACAGTGACAGCAGTTTGTACCTTCTACAAGATGCACTGCAGCAATAGACTGAGGCTTCTTCGGCAGCACCTTCCAAACCTGCAACCTGTACCACCTAGAAGGACAAGGGCAGGAGACACATGGGAACACCACCAGTTGCAAGTTCCCCTCATCCTGACTTGGAACCATATCGCCGCTCCTTCACTGTGACTGGGTCAAAATCCTGGAACTCCCTCCCTAACAGCACTGTGGGTGTACCTACACCACATGGACTGCAGCGGTTCAAGAAGGCAGCTCACCACCATCTGCGGCACAGTGGCGCAGTGGTTAGCACCGCAGCCTCACAGCTCCAGGGACCCGGGTTCGATTCTGGGTACTGCCTGTGTGGAGTTTGCAAGTTCTCCCTGTGTCTGCGTGGGTTTTCTCCGGGTGCTCCGGTTTCCTCCCACAAGCCAAAAGACTTGCAGGTTGATAGGTAAATTGGCCATTATAAATTGTCACTAGTATAGGTAGGTGGTAGGGAAATATAGAGACAGGTGGGGATGTTTGGTAGGAATATGGGATTAGTGCAGGATTAGTATAAATGGGTGGTTGATGTTCGGCACAGACTCGGTGGGCCGAAGGGCCTGTTTCAGTGCTGTATCTCTAATCTAATCTAAAAAAAAAAAAAATCTTCTCAAGGGCAATTACAGATGGGCAATAAATGCTGGCCTAGCCAGCTACACTCACATCCCATGAATGAATAAAAAAATGATGGCAAACACTGACAGTTCTGTCATCATTACTACAGCAAAATCTGGGCCAATAAGCTTGAGGCCACCTCATCTAATATAAAGTGTGATGAATTGTCACAGCCATCAATATCTGATTTCTTACACATACATACCTTTTACTGCATGCAGGAAAACTTCGTCACTGAATTGCTTTGATACACAGCTGAAGTGACATTTTTCAACTTTTTTAAATATTTAGTGACTTCTGAGTCACAGACCTAGAAATTTAAACTGTCTGCATGACAACTCATTTAAAAGCAGTGTTGGAACTGAGATGAGTAATATTTATATTCATGGAAATATTTCTCTGGATTTTAGCCCAAACTGTGCAATAATCTGTGTGAATAAGGTTGGAAAACTATTCTGATTTGTTTTTATGCTCGATTAGAGGATTTTAAGGTTCTTGCACCATTTTCTGCCTATTCCCGCATGAAAGATGGATTATATTTATTATAGTAAAGGTGCAGTTTGATATTTAGATTTGAACCTTTGTTTTATATGGAGGACCAGATTATTAAATCCATCCCAGACAAATGAGATCAAAATCTCTTTTCTGTACCAGTTGTGAAGATCCTGAGTGAAACATGTTTTGGGAGTTTCAACCAGTTCCCAATATGTACAAGTCCACAATGTAAGGCTACTTGCCATTCAATATTAATTGGGACAAAATTAATACTAACTGAAAGGAAATTTTTAAAGAGCAGTTTTAAAGAGGGCATTTAGCCTAATGAATTGCTTATAATCCTAAATGTTGTTAAGAATACATAACAGATGATTCTGCGATCCCATGCTCCCAGCAGGGAAGCTGTGCTCACACAGAATGCAGGTCTGATATAGGGGACTGATTCCGTGAACCTTGGCCCCTGTAAGCGTGGCTATCCACTGGAAGTACAGGGCCATGGAACTACGTTCATACATGCCTCCCTGTTGCTACAACCGAGATTGGAGGAGTGCACTGTCTCCCTCCAGTTCACTACTCCACTGGTCACAACATATATTTTTTAAAAACAATTTAACAAGTTGTGGATATGGTCAATTATATACTTTTATCTATCTGTTTCAGAATACCAATCCAGCAACCAGGTTTCTTTAATAAACAACAAAATTATGAATTTATTATGAAACAAGACTTATTCATTAATGATGCAAAACTATTAACACACAGGTTGAAAAATGAAAGTATAAATATATTCCCTTCCAAATAACCCAACACACACACACAAACACACCGGTTAAAGAAAAATAGACTTCTCTGCAGAGATCAACTTGGCAAAAATAATAGTTTGGCCAAATAATTGTTAATTCTTGAAGAAAAAAAGGATAAGATATAAAATGTTCCAGCTGGCCCTTTGGTCTGGCGTCCGGGTATACGTAGTCAGCTGTCACTGGGAGCTTTCCAGAGCAGTTCTCTTCAGGAGATGTTGAGGAGTAGTCTTGCAGGCTTATTGGGAGAATTACTGCATCAGTGAGTTCAGTTATCACACTGAAATCTCAGAAGACTTTTTGAAACAGGTGGCAAAGGATGAGTTGGGTGACTTCTCTCTTAGGAAGATACACACCAATTGCCCATTCAAACAGTCCAAAACGAAACCAAAAAACTCCTGACCACCATAAATCTAGGCATGTGACGTCTCTGTAAGCAATTCCAAATAGTTCCATGGCCCCTAAGGCTTCAGCTATTTACTTAGTTTAAGACATGTGACTTCCAGAAAGTGTTTTTTTAAACAAAGCCCAATGTGTTCTGACAGTGACCCTTTAAAAAAAAGGCCAGCATCTCCTCAGGTATTTTCCGCAGTCCTTTGCACACAAATACTCAAATAAAATGTATAATGGAAGCATGTCATGACACTGTCTAACTGAGAGCACGCAGGATAACTTCAGCTGGCTCTCGAATCTCAGTGTTCCATGCAACCTTGTGTCATGAGAGTTTTTTTTCTCTAATTTTAAAAACTAAGGGGGGTCTGTGTGCCTTTAAGGCTGAGAGAAGTTTTTATATTCTCTGGGAACAGTGTGTACGAGCTGCAAGCCTGTTCCTAGGCAACAGCAGGAGAGATAAGGTCACATGCTGTATTGTATCAGTTTGACTGTGTGTAAGAACTGGCTAGAACCAGTTTGATCTGACAGTCCAGCAAAGCGTGCACTCCCTGAAGGAAGGATTTGTCTCTCTCAGCAAAAGAATCTACATTGGCCTATAGGCTATGTTTCACCTAAAGAGGAAAAGGCCCCTGGAAAGGAATCTTTGCATTGTTGGAGGTAGCAAGTTCCTTTTTACTTCAAGTTTCTAAGAAGTCTCTGCCTCAGGAGTGACTTTCTGTTGCCTTTTGTGTTTCTGGGAGTTCTGGAATTCTCAGTAACGTTTCTGCTGTTAGACTGCTAAATCCAAATCCAAATAGACCTGTTGCTCTACTGCTTGTTGAAAGATCTGTGTGACACTTGCTGCAGCCGAAGTGCCTTGAACGCCTATTATTACAGACTGTTCATCAAATTCATCTGGAGACTTCGAGTGGTATCTGATTATTCTACTCTAGGACACCTCACCAAACTGGGAATGTAACCCACCAGGACTTACAACCCAGCTATTTATTCCTAAGAAACAGCTCTAATTTAAAACATAATTTTTAAAACCATTGGGTTTTGAATGTATATGTGTGTGCATGAGGGTTAGGAGGAATAAGAAGTTATGAAGTCTTTTAGAGATAGATTTATCTCTATTGTTTAAGACTTAGTTTATTAATAGTTAATTTGTTGTTGTTTGAAGATACCTAGTCTGATGCGATTTATTCTGGGGATTAATAAAGTGTTTAATATGGTTAATTTCTGGTAGTTGGTAAACTTGAATAATATGCTGTGACCTGTGGGGTACTGGGTGGAGTGACCTGGGACTGAATTGACAGTGCACTACTCCCACCTGGGTTGTAACATATGAATTGCGGGCGCGATCGTCCGGGATCCAAATCCAATGCTAATTACGTGAATTATAAGGGGAGTAATAATTTGAAAGAGAAAAAGTAAAAGGAACCAGTTTTTTTGTATAATAGGGTGAAGGCTATATCATCAGAATGGCATTAGCAGTTGCTGCAGAGTTTCTGGGAAAGGAGAATGTGTCCTTCAGTGACTTGACAACTTTAACTAAGAACTAACTAAACGATCCGGCAGCACAATTGGCATCAGACTTGAAATCAAGTGCTATAAAAGCAGAGATAATTGATGTAATAGCCCAACATTTAAAAGTAGAAGAAGAGGCAGAACAAGAAGATAGTAAGTTAGAGAGTGATGCAGTTGAATTGGCTAAGATCCAGTTAGAAATGGCAAAACTTGAGGCTGGGAAAGAATTGAGAAAACTTGAATTTCAGAGAGAAAGTGAAAGAGAAGAGAGGGAATTTAGGTTAAAAGAAATGGAACTAAAACAAAGGGATTCACATGACTCCAGGGAAAATTCTGGTCAGAAAGAATCTGAATTCAGCCCAGGAACCCAGCGAAAAGCTGTTTAAATTCATACATGCTTTCCCTAAGTTTAAGGAAAGGGACCTAGAGGCATTTTTCATATCTTTTGAAAAAATAGCCAAACAAATGAAATGGTCAAAGGAGAGCCGGTCGCTGCTTATGCTAAGCAGGTTGATGGGCTCATGAAGTTTATGCCATGCTTCCTGAAGAGGCTTCTGCAGATTACGAGATGGCAAAAAAGACTATTCTCGCTGCATATGAGTTAGTCCCTGAAGCTTACCGTCAGAAGTTTAATGATTCCTATCAACATGAATGAACTAACAAAGGATTCTGGAGACAGGCGGACTCACAGCACAAACCAAAATTAAATGGGTGTGGAATAGCACCGTGTTAACAAAAGAGTTCCCATTCAGACATTAATCAATAGCCATGATCTCCACATCCTGGTCCATTGTGTGGTTACACCAGGGGATTGGGCCATGTGTCTCCTAACAGAAACTCTAATGTGATGAATTTTTACCTTAAAAAGTAACCCTCTGGAGAGAAAGGGGGAGATCAACCTAACACCTTCAGAAAGCAGTCCAGCCAGGGGCTGTAAAAGAGATCCAGCCAAGCAAGAAAGAAGCACTGCTGCTAATTCTACACTTCAACTTGCTGCAACAGAGAACTTAAAGTGACCACCACCTCCAGTGTGAAGTTTTAAGCACCAGAAAAGCTACAACACCTCAACAAGTTCAAGAGTACAAACATCCAGGTCTGCACCTTTGAAAGAGACTGTCCTTCTGAGAAAATTCAACAAGTTTACTGTAAACCACGAGCACCTACCTCACTTTGAACCTTAAACTACTTACCCTTTTTCTCCCTCTCTATCTATTCTTGTGTATGTGTGAGTGTGTGAAGTTGCCACCATTTCAAGAATTGTGTAAAAATAAATAGTTTTTTTTTAACCAACGAGAAAACCTGTCATTTGTCTGTTTATTTGACCCGAACGATACTTGGGCTAACACAGCATTTTAACAAAACACGATTGTGGTCAGTTGGGAGATGAACAGTGGGAAGCACCCACACCCCTTTCCACCTGTCGGTAACATAGTGTTTAGGATTTTGGGAACTTTTGGCACTTAGTGAGGATAGTGGAATATATGACAATGTCCGAGTAGAGGATGTTGTTTAGAAGTTATTGAGACAATTTGTAAGCACCTGGTTGGAGTAGTGTAGAGGGAAATATGTTCTGCATCTAGCCTTGGGGTGTCAAATTCATTTTATGTTGTGGGCCTAATTTGAGATCCTGGCACTTGGCATGGGCCACACTCAGCAAAAATTATTTGGACACGTTAGGGTAGAAATTGTTATGTGTTTTGCCTGTTTTTTTCACTGTAAAACAAGCATAGTGATAACAATTTCTGGATACGAGGTCCTGCATCTAACCAGCAACATGGCCGCCACCATATTGTTCCTCACTATTTCAGACTGCCCTCTGAAATCAACGTTGGATCAATTTAAATGTGCAAAGAATGACCCTATATTTGCCACATGTGAATATCATTTTCTCTCAGCCATTTGGGTCTCTTAATATAATTGATGTGCTGATGAAGTGTGAAAAATCCCAGTAGATTGATAGCTATTTGGTCGAGGCTTCATTCTGTGTCTTCTGAGAACCTGTTTAAGGGATTTCCCCTGTTCATTAAAGTTGCTGTGTAAACAGTCACCCAGTTAGAGGGACAGTTCTCTCTGGGGTGTTAATTGGTTTATCAATAGAGTGGGAATTTCACCCAGCTGGTGCTTCCCTGATGATCAAGCCTTACAGAACTAACATGAATTTCACTGTGGATAGCAGAGCATATTTCTAAAATAACTTTGAAGAAGTGCAGTTATGATATGAATCTCATTGTGTGACTTATGATTTGTTGAGTTGCTAAGTATACAATTTTGGTAAGTTTTTGAGAATGTGCAAATATATAAACAGATATTGAGAGATATTTATTACTTTATTCAGTCAATTCAGTTGACAAAAATCCTTGTTCTAAATCAGTGTGATTGGCTTTTTGATTTTGTTTTACCTTAAAGCAGTAATCAAACAATTTGCCATGGTAAACTATATTTTCTCAAAGCCCCAGGTGACTTTGCAGTCTTGTGTGCACATAGTAAATTCATACTGGAGTAATGCTTCCATTAAAGTAATGAAGCAGATGGTGTGAGTAATTGTTATGAAGTGGTCCCAGATCAAAAAGAATTTTCTTATGAATCACCAAAGAAATGTATTAATCACCATGGTTACAAACATCAAGATGTGCAACACTAGTAATATATTCCTAAATCAGCTGCTCGTATTGTGTGGATGAGAAAGGTGGTTTGTTGTGCAAGCTATTGATGGTGAAAAATTGAGTGTGTGTAGCAGAATGTTTTAACAAAGACTCTTCCTAATTGTATAGTTTTTACGAATAAGAAAAGCATGCAAGCCCATTGGTACATCTCCAGTTTTGCTGCATTGCTCCACCTGCCCCACATCTAATCCCACAGTTTAGGTTTTGGATTTGAAAAATTTGTGGGAAGTAGTAAAGGTGAACTAATTCCTGAACTGGGTGATTATGTTTGGTTGTTCTACATACTGTTAAAAGGAATCAAATCATGAGGATCAATGATGTAAAAACAGAAAGTGCTGGAAATACTCAACAGGTCAGGCAACATCTGTGGAGAGAGAAGCATAGTTCTCTGCTTCTCTCTCCACGGATACTGCCTGACCTGCTAACTATTTCCAGCATTTTCTGTTTTTATTTCAGATTTCCAGCATCTGCAGTATTTTGCTTTTATTTTATATGAGGTTCAATGAATTAGCTCAGGAAGTATCTACCTTTGATAAGGTTTCCCCAGTTCACAGAATTTGAGACATATGCTTCTCTACTGAGTCATATAAATTAAAGAGGCATTCATCTTCTTTCGAAGTTTACAAAAGACATATAGTGGTGAATGATTGCAAAGAGGGAAGTAAGTGAGTGATACATTTTATCCGTTTTCGGCTTGGCACCTATGACGAAAGAGAATCAGAAAAGGGCATGATAAAAGAGTTTTTATTTTCATTTTGAGCACTATATTACGGCAATATAAAACAGATGTATGTTTTAGTTACCGGCTTTAAAATCTAAACATATCTGGAGGTGTGTATTAGAGACTTTTTGAGCATTTGCAGCAGATTGAAGTGAATGAATTCACATTGGTAGAAGCCAAAATTACTTCAAAATGGAGTTGGCCACTTGAAACTGCAGTTTTCAGCCTTGATCGTAAGTGGCAGTTACCCAGAGTAAGAGGAGAGTTTTTGCAGGCTTCTATATTCCATATTGTAGTTTTTGTTTCAAAAATAAGATGTCAGAAATGAGAAGAAATGAATTTGCATTCTTGTCCAGTAAAAAGGTAAGTAGGTTGCATTTCTTTTGATCATTTTTGACTTAAGCAACTTGACAGCTCTTTAATATCATTACATTCACTTTGAGACCCGCTCTGGTGCAGTTATCAAAAAATGTAAAGGGACAGTTGAAATGATGGTTAAAAAAGGGGAAAAAGAAAAAAAGCAGGCTTGACATATTTTGTGCCACGAAGTGTGACTTTTTAAAATGAGGTTTCTGAATAAATTTAATGTTGTCACCCTGAAGTGAATTTCTTTGTAGTTGCTTCAGTTTCTCTGTGTGTTAATTTTTGAAAGGAGGCAGCAGTGTGTTAACTCCTACCCTGCTCAATAACAGGATCTTCCTGCCTAGCAGAATCCCGCATCTGCTCCTGGCCTGATTTTCCTGGGGCAAGCTACTTTAAATGTTGTCACCTCCATCGCATAGGTCTTTTGGTATCGAAGGGCTTGGCGCAGCTTATCCATTAGCCTTTGGTGCTTTTTTTTGTTAAAATTAACTTCATATTACACTTGGTCTCCTCATTTAAGTCATGGATATAAATTGTAAATAGTTGAGGCACCCCTTTCCATCCCGAAAATGACTTGTTTATTCCTACTGTCTGGGCTGAATTTTATGTTGCCGCCACCGTAATCGGCGGTGGCCATATAAAAATGGCAGCTCGCACCCCACGTGGGCTTTACTCCGCGGAGCCGCCACGATATTAAACGCGGCAAACCCCCCCCCCCCCACAATGAATATACATTGTGGGCAGGAGATCTGTCCCAGCAACAGTGTCAGGCGCCATTTTTAAAAGGCTTCAAGCCCTTCCATTTTGTTTGCATTTTTAAAGAAATAGAGAGTTTGGTTTTATTCAAAACAATTAAATAAATTCTCATAGCCTCTCTCCCACCACCTCCCAATAACCAAACACTTCATTCCTTGCCCTCTCTCCCCAATATACTTACAGTGCACCTGACCTGATGGAAATCCAAAGACGCGGGAGTGCTAGCCACTGGCACGAATACTGCACTGGACCAAAGGCGGGAGCGGATAAGTTTTTAAATCATTATTTTTAATAAATTTAAATATTTAAATTTTGATGCTGCCACCGAGCGGCAGGGTGGGGCGGGCACCATGAGACCTCGCCGCTGCCGGCAATGTGGGGCCAGGCCTTTCTGGGATGTGAGCTTTACTGCCAAGGTCAGTATTTATTACCCACAAAGTGGCTTGCAAGCCCATTTTAGAGGCAGTTAAGAATCAGTCACATTGTTGTGTGATTGAAGTCACATTTAGGGCAGATCAGATAAGGGCAGTAGAATTTTTTTCTCTGAAGGTGAGTTTTTATGACAATCTGGTAGTTTCACGATTGCCATTACTGATACCAGTTTTTTTTTTCATTATGCATTTTATTTATTTAACAGAATTTAAATTCCCCAGTTGCTATGGTGGGATTTAAACTCATTACTCTGAATCATTAGTTTAGGCCTCTGGGTTACTAGTCCAGCAACATAACCACTATGATAAAGAACCCCTTGAATTGACTGATTCTGCTGGTTCCCTCTTGTCTAAACTGCTAGTTACTGTTGTGGGACGACCTTAAGAGGACCACCTTAAGAAGCTGTAAGTGAACGTCATCGGAGGAAGAGATGTCACATCACACATGACTAGGGAGTTGTGCAGCTCCTGCAGTAGCTGTATGTGTATCTATATGTTCTTGTTTTAAATTATAATAAAAACCCACATATTTGTTGGATATTGCTTAGAGTCCTGTGAATTTTGCAATAGTTCACATCCCAAAGGAACTAGTAATATTATAGTTATATTCTCAAAAAACTCTAATAGATTTGTCAAACATAATTCCCTTTTCATAAGTCCATGTTGACTCTGTCTAATCATATTGTGATTTTCCACGTCTTTATTAATAGATTCTAGCATTTTCCCCACTAATGTAAGGCTAACTGGCCGATCATTCTCTGTTTCCTCTCCCTGCTTTCTTGAACAGCAGGGTTACATTTACGACTTTTCATCCATGGGGACTGTCCTAGATTCTAGGTAATTCTGGAAGATCAAAACCAATGCATTCACTATCTCTGCAGCCAGCTCTTTTAAAACCCTAGGATCCAGGTTGTCCGGTCCAGGGGATTTGTCATCTTATCGTCCCACTAATTTTTCCAGTACTTTTTCCTTACTAATACTAATTACTTTTCTCACTCTCATTTGATCTTTGGTTCCCCATGATTTCTGGTATGCTCTTTGTGTCCTCTACTGTGAAGATTGACACAAAATATTTCTTGAACATCTCTGCCATTTCCTTTTCCCCCATTACAGTTTCTCCTGCCTCTAAGAAATCCATGTTTATATTCACGAATCTCTTCCTTTTTATGTACTTGTAAAAGCTTTTACAACCAGTTATTATATTTCTTGCTAGTTTACTCTCATTCTATTTTCTCCCTCTTTATCAATTTCTTTGTCATCTTTTGCTGATTTTTGAAACCTACCCAATCCTCAGGCTTACTATTTTTGGCAACATTGTATGCTTCTTCTTTTCAACTAATACGATCCTGAACTTCTCTAGTTAGCCATGGCTGTACCACTTTCCCAGTGGAGTTTTTATTCCTCAAAGGAATGTATATTCATTGAGAATTATGAATTATTTCTTGGAATGTTTAACATTGCTTATCTGGCATCAGATCTTTTATTCAAATTTCCCAATCTACCTCTGCCAACTTGCCCCTCATACCTCCATAATTGTTTTGTTAAAAATAATACCCTAGTTTTGGTCTTAGTCACATCACTCTCAAACTTAATATGAAATTCTATCATATTGATATTACTGTTCTCCAGAGAGAACTTTACTATAAGATTACTGTATTACTATATTACTGTCTGTCTCATTACGCAAAACTAGATCTAAAATAGTTTGTTCCCTTATTGGTTTTGTGATATATTGGGGGTAATTTTACTTGGAGGTGGGTTTGGAGGTGGGGGGTGGGCAAGCAAAATTAGAAAAAAATGCGTCGGGCCGGTTTGCCAACGTTTTGCTGCATCCAGCTGCTTTTCCCAGGAGTGAGCTGATTCCAATGTCAGCAACCCACTTGATAGCAATGGGAGCCAACTGAGGTTGATAATTAGGCAATTAACTGCAATCCTCCACTGACATTACAATTTTCACATTGTGTCAATACCTTGACAACTCAGAGCAGGTGGATGATCAGCAGGAGGTCAGAACTCCATGAGAGTTCAAGGCTTTCTAACCTTTAATGTCACGCAATGGCAAGACTGAGTTCTTCCATTGGCAGAAGCTTGCCATTGTGTGAGGAGCTCCTGGAGACTGATGTCTCCAATAGTGCTAGGGGTGTTGCAGTGGTAGCTGCTCCCATCACACTGATTGCACCTCCATTGCATTCTTCAGCTCCTGTTGCATTCTTCTCAGCAGCACTCTCACTGCAGACACAGTGAAGGCTGCACTTGCAAAGGGTGAACTGAATTGGCCTCTCCCTTCCTTAGGCAGCCCGCCGCCCTGAATTGCATAGTGATCCCAGAAGTATGATCTTAATTGGCCGCCTTCTAGAAGATTGAACTAGAAGTTGCTCTGCTGCTGTGAATGAGTTCGGGACCCAAGAGTGGTCCAGACAGATGAAAATTTTCTAAGTCCAGAAAATTCTGCCTATTGTGCCAGAAAAGTGTCACAAATGTACCCCATGTACTTGCCCTCCAGAATCAGTGCATTATGTTTTTTAACATGTGCTCTTCTAATTTCCTGATCTATACTCTATCCAATACAGTGATTACTGTTATGGGGCCTATAAACTACTCCCATCAGTGTTTTCTGCCCTGCGTTACTTCATATCTCCACCCAAACTGCATCCTGATTTTCTGACATAAGATCCTTCCTCTCCACTGCATTTATCAGATCATTTCTCTCTCCTTATCAAGGGTGCTTAAAGTGAAAGTTTAGTTATTCACAAACATTTTGTGATCCAAAATATTTGCAATTGGGTTAATAGCCATTCAGGACAGAATAGTAAATGACATACTTTTATAATATAAAGGCCGATGTTTCCCATTTTGTGGTTGGATTTCTTTATTGTGCTGTGTATTGGATTTTGGCCCAGAATTTGCTGGAGCTGGGTATCTCATGCATGTCCCATTAGTTAGACTTTTTCCTGCACCCTTCAGGTCAGTTTTATTTTGCCCTGTAATTTACTGGAAGGGTGAGCTGATAACTGTGCAGAGAGGGCAACAGGGCATCTGGAACATCGATGAATGGTGGGAACAACAGTGTATCTTCTTGAGCAATTAGATTAAAGGATTGGGAAGGAGGGTTAATTAGTGTGGGAGAATACAATGCCAGATCAAGTGCAGGAACAGAAATAGTGGGAAAGAGAGATTGGATTAAGAGATAGAGCAAAAAAGACAGAAAGAAAAAGCAACATTCTTTTTAAAGTTGACATTTTTAAAAATCTCCAACAACTATTCACTCCCTGAGGAATGTGACTCCACACATATAATTGTTTACTTTCTGGGCTAGAGTGTTGTTAACAATTATCACATCATTAAAAGGGTACTTGTGCTATTAATTACTAGACTTAATTTTCTGTTTCGAGTTTAATGCACCTACACTGTTTGGGATCTTCTTCTCACTGCTGCTCTCACATGCGTTCAAGTCTTCAAAAGAAGGAATTTTCCTCCACACAAGATCAGATGGCAGGTTGTTCAACCTTGCCTTTCTTAGAGCGAAGACCAAAGTACAGAAGGTCCTTATCAGGGAACTCCTCTTTGCTGACGATGCTGCATTAACATCCTACACAGAAGAGTATCTGCAGAGACTCATCGACAGGATTGCGGCTGCCTGCAATGAATTTGGCCTAACCATCAGCCTCAAGAAAATGAACATCATGGGACAGACGTCAGAAATGCTCCATCCATCAATATCAGCGACCATGCTCTGGAAGAGGTTCAAGAGTTCACATACCTTGGCTCAACTATCACCAGTAACAAGTCTCTCGATGCAGAAATCAACAAGCGCATGGGAAAGGCGTCCGCTGTTATGTCCAGATTGGCCAAGAGGGTGTGGGAAAATGGCACACTGAAACGGAACACAGAAGTCCGAGTGTTTCAAGCCTGTGTCCTCAGTACCTTGCTGTACGGCAACGAGGGCTGGACAACGTATGTCAGCCAAGAGCGACGTCTCAACTCATTCCATCTTCGCTGCCTCCAGAGAATCTTTGGCATCAGGTGGCAGGACCGTATCTCCAGTGCAGAAGTCCTCAAGGCAGCCAACATCCCCAGCATATAGACCCGACTGAGCCAGCGGCGCTTGAGATTGCTTGGCCATGTGAGCCGCATGGAAGATGGCACACATTGTACAGCGGGCTCGTCACTGGTTTCAGACCCACCGGCTGTCCATGTCTCCGCTTTAAAGACGTCTGCAAACACGACAATAAGTCCTGCGACAGTGACCACAAGTCGTGGGAGTCAGTTGCCAGTGATCGCCAGAGTTGGCAGACAGCCATAAAGGCGGGGCTAAAGGGTGGCGAGTCGAAGAGACTTAGCAGTTGGCAGGAAAAAAGACAGAAGCGCAAGGAGAGAGCCAACTGTGTAACAGCCCCGACAACCAATTTTATCTGCAGCGCCTGTGGAAGAGTCTGTCACTCTAGAATTGGCCTTTATAGCCACTCGAGGCGCTGCTTCACAAACCACTGACCACCTCCAGGCGCTTACCCATTGTCTCTCGAGACAAGGAGGCCAAAGAAGAAGGAGAATGTGGAAATGCAGAAACTTCATGAAACTGTTGGAGAGGTTAAGGGCAAGCTTCAGTTTTCACGAAGCTAATGGAATGTTGGAAATCATAGGTTCTCTTTTCCTCGCCATAAGTTGCCGACCAATCTACACAATAATGGTGTGCGTCATTCACACACTGCTATTTTTTCAGCAAATTCTAGCTCATTATTGTTTTTTAACTAATTGTGTGGCAGAAGACTAGTCATTTGGAAAACTAATAGATTCTCTGAAGTTTGAGGCCACTTTATTGATTAACTGTGTTTTTAGTTTTCAGATTCAATGATATGTTCATACAGTAAGTATTTTTCCTTTCAATGAGGGATTGAGGATGAACAGATTTTGTTGTTTCAGTTGCAGAAATAAGTCAGTAACAAAAGTGGTTAATTCTCTTTCAGCCACAAGTGCCTAACATGTATTCTGTTTGCACATACAGGGTGGTATTTAATGGAGGTGACAGGGGTCTCATCCACTGGCTGAAGAGCCGATGAGAGCCCCACATCGCCTCTTTGCAGGAGGTCCCACCACAATACTTGCTTATCAGTCACTTAACTGGGCAGCAGTTAATCCTTCCCCAGGATTAAGGACCCCAGGAATCGAAGTCCTGCCCACTGAGAGCTGCCGGCCAATCAGAGGCCAGCAGTTCTTTTATGGTGCAGTGCCATCGGGGAGGCGGTGGCTGCTGCTGGTAATGCACTCACTCGAGGCCCAGGATCGTTAATGAACCCATCCCATAAGTGAGTGATGGTGGGAGGAGTTTCATGGGGTGGGGGTGGGTGTAGGGGGGGGTCAGCAGCAAAGGCAAGGGGGTGGCTGTCAGTGAGTCACCCCCCCTTCCCGATGCCGGGTCCCTCAATCAGGCACTGAGTGCCTTTGAACAAGGGACTTATGCCCGGGAGCCAGCAAGCAAACCATGCAGGTTTGCTTGTCATGCTTTCTGCATGATGACAGGCCCGCCCGCTGCTGGGCTAATACCGGCGGCAGAAAGAGGCCCTTAATTGGGCATTAATTGCCCACTTAAGGGCCTCAACTGGCAGCGGGGTGGAAAAGCCGTCAATGGGCCTTACCACAAAGGACTTAATCAAGGTGGAGCCATGTAGGTGGCAGGGTCCCCACCCCCTACCATCCTGCCCAATTAAATGCTGTCCCTGCCTCCATAGCTGTCATGGGGAACAGCATAAAACCCAGCCCACAGTGCAGTTAAAGGCTTGAATTTTATTCACGGGCCGCGCTCTGAAGTCGTCGGCCTGCCCATATTCTGCAGCCACCTCCGAGACCCCGCGATATTACGCGTGGGGCTCATTAGCATCAGTGCGAAATGCCACCCCCCCACCCCCCCCTCCCCATATTGCCTGGGGAGAGGTGGGACATCCAGCGCAATGAGGAACCCTTTGACAGCTGTGCAGCAGGTGCTGGGGCCCTATTTGAAGCGCCCAGCACCTGCTTCCTGACAGCTGTCAAAGAAATACTTACCTCACTGTTGAAGAGTGGGGTTGCTGTCAATCTGGCAGTAAAGCAAAAAGTGCTGGAGAAACTCAGCAGGTCAAGCAGCATCTGTGGGAGAGAGAAGCAGAGTTAACTTTCAGGTCTGTGACCAAGTTGGTGTCTCTTCTCTGCAGCAGTGGTGGGACTTCTCACTGGTGTCAGGAGCCATGTCTGCAAGGGATAGCCCTTGTCTCCAAAAAGTCAGCCCTCCATCTGAGCCAGTTCAGTGAATAGTGGTGACAGCTGGGACTGGCGCAGGACCCATGTGTCATGATAGCTGCCTGAGAAGCGGGCACAGATTTGCATGAACTATCTGCAGTGATCACATACCAGCTGCACCTGGATTGAAAGGATTCCTTTAACGTCTGCAGGTGGTAGCCTGGCGGGAGGCTTGATGGCCACATGGGTACAGTCTATGAACCCAAAACCCTATAGTTCTCCGCCAATGGTACCGAAACCAATAGCCCTCTGGGCCTGGCAGTTAGAATCCGTCCTGAAGTGGACATACTCGCTGGCTTCCAGTGCAGGGCATCGGTGACCTCCCTGATGCAGTGGTGCACTGCTGACTGCATGACCCCACAAAGGTCTCCGGTGGGCCCCTGAAATGCTGCATAGGCATCAAGCTTAAGAACCGCTGCCACTTTGAGGACCGCAGGCATTGGATGTCCACCGATGCCCATGGGCTGCAGGTCATCGTTGAGCAGAGCACAGAGGCTTGTCACCACACTCTCTACATGCGCAATCGCTTCTTAAACTGGTGCTCTGACATCCGATGGCATGTCATGTGGGGCCTGTAAATGCACGGCGACTGTAACGGCAAGCTCCCTTTGGGAGCTGCTGCTCACGACGTGGGGCCTCTAGGTGGACCGCAGCTGCCTGTTGATTTGCCTCTGGTGCGTATGGATCCTCAGGAGAAGCAGATCACACAAGCAGCCATACCCATTTCCATATGATAAATAAAGTTGTATTCTTCATTTATTCGAAGGTTCCTAACAGGACAGGGATTGGTGTTGATGGGTACAACAGGTGCTTTTATGGATCAATGTGATGTGGCATGGCATTGCCCATCTTGGCTATCACTCAGAGTGGCACAGCATGGCCACATAAAGATCCTACCAGCTGCATCGATTGTCCCCACCATCCATATAAACCTAACGCTCCTACCCTTTCTGGCACCCTCCCCACACGCAGGGTGACCAGAGTGCCACTGCTCCTTCACACACACAAATAAACGCAGAGCGTAAACTGTTTACGGAGGGAGGGTACACAGTACCTCCCTTCATGCCTGCAGAGCTTTCCCTCCAGTAATCCCAGATTCCCTCCCTCCTCCCTTCCAGAATGCAGAATGAGACCCCTGCAATCCCCCCACCCTTGCAGAGTGCAGAACTGAGACCCCTGTAATCCCCCCCTCCCTTCCAGAATGCAGAGTGAAACCCCTGTAATCCGCCCCCCCCCCCCCTGTAAATCTGCACTTAGCTTCACTGTCCAGTACTCCTGCTTCTGCTGTCCCGTCTGGTTTACTGTTCATGAACAGGACGGCAGGTGATGGCCGCCCGTTCTACATAAAATGAGGAAGTGCGGAGCGAGAGGCAGTGGGATGCATAATCTGCAGAAGTTAGTAGCATTTTACATATTCTAATTGGGGTACCTTTTCTGAGTGGCGGGGGTGTTGGGTGGGGGCTGCACCAAAGTCCCCCCACCGCCGGTAATATGCGATGGGCCCTTCTCGACATCACTGGTCGAGGCGAGCCTCTCCCCGCAGAATTTTACCAGCCCCCGCTCCGTGACCCGCAGATTCGAGGGGCCGGTAAAATTCAGCCCTAAGTGTTTGTCAAAGTGGTATAAGTTTTATTTGGCTAATAGGTGTATCTGGAAAGACTTGCCATTTGGACATGTGTCACTGCGGAACCTCATGTAAGGCAATGTTTTGATATTGCTTGTTGCTGCCACAACCCATCGATCTAAGGTTACAGATTTTTTGATTTTGATGAATTTCATGTTTATAAAGGCAGATGGATCTCATTAGTCAGAAGTAGAACATTTGCTTTTTTTCCCTCAATATCTGTAACCAACATTTTCAAATCAGTTATCTGCCAAAAACTCTTTCTGTTGACCCAATGATGTGCTGAATCCCATTCTTATATGAACCCTCTCCATTAATACAATGTGACATTATAGTTTCTCTCATATCATTGTGATTTTTTTATGAGATTGGAAATTAGCATTGATTTATGGATTTTTCTGTGCTGTGGACTTGCAGCTACTAGGAACTGCACTGAGATTACCCAAACAGCTGTCAGAAAGAAAAGAGAATCATCTAATCAGTATGTGTTGGATTCAATCCAGGACTCATGGTGCAAGGTCTTTCTTTTTTAATGTTTCCTGAAAGAAGCCTCTGATAATTTAATTGGTAGGTAAAATTTCATAAATATGATGCTAATTTCTGAAAGAGAGAAAAATGAGAATTTTATTGCGGTTATGATTGGATTTATTTGACAATATAAGATTTAAAAAACTTAAGCCTTTCATTAATAACCGCTATCTACATTTCTTAAAAATCCTTGTCAGATTGCCTTCAGCAGTCTTAGGAGTCACTGCAGGCCATTGATTATAAGAGCTCATACATGCACTATAGATTTTACACCTGAGTGGAAAATTCTTCCATGTGTATGTCAACACTGATTTGATGTTACATACCTGCTTTTTGCCTCACACAGTCTCTCCTATGATCTTCTTCAACATGATCATTTTTCTGACTACTTCAATTTCAGTGATTATTTTTCTGCAGAGCAAAAATGAAAAAAACAGTTTGTGCTATTATCCATTCTCTGACTCACTAGAAAATGCTTGAGTGCTGCAGGAGGGGGACACTTCCCTTCAAGTTGGCTTTATTTTCTAGATAGCTCTGGTGGCAAGTTGGCAATACTTAACCTGTTGAGGGATCATGATGGCAAATTGTGCAAGAGCAATTAAATACAAGGTGCTACAACATCACAGATCATAAGAATAATATATATTGCTGCTATTCTTTCCCTCCTTCTATGCTCGGGTGACAATTTGTAACACACGCCCACTCCACACAGTAAAGCCACAAAATCAGGTACAAGCTAACTTAATTTACATTTCTGTACGAAGCAAATCTCCTTATGATGTAATTCATTAAACTAAGCTCAAAATGGCATCAGCTGAAAGTGTGATAATTGTGATTCCATTGAATTATGCAATTTATGGAATAATTCAACAACTGACCCGAGAGCACAGGAAGCTCCAAGTAAAAAACTGTTCAAATGTTGAAGGTACAAATAGGTTATGAAGGTCATAAAATAAGTTGAATATTTACCACACTCAGTACTTCACTGATGCATATTTCACTTATACCTTGAAAATGCTGACAATTAATTTTCCTTTTGACCATTTTTCTCATGTTTCATGTCACAACTCATTCCCGTCGACGTTGTATGGAATAGAATCTTGTGAATTATGTAGTTGCAATTTAGACCTTTGCTGTCAATCAGGCCTCTGTACATTGCTTCCAGAAATCATAGTACAAGCTTCTTTCCTCAGTCGGGTTTTGAGTGATTCGATTGTTGTCTTAAATCACGTGACCCAAATAATTACATCAAAACATTTGTTGTATATATTCCTGATCTCATTTTTTCTTAAGTCCAGTTACTCTGCTGTATTTCTTGGGATCTTTCTGCTTATGAAGGTGAAGGATGAATAATGAAACATTTTTCCATTTAGAACCCTCAATATCAAGTTCAAGCTGAGTATCATGCACTTGATGTCGAGTGAAACTTCCTCACCAGTGTCCCAACTATCTTTTGCTTTTTGTTCATGGGATGTAAGCTTTGCTGACAAGATCAGCATTTGATGCCCATTCCTAATTTCCCTTGAGAAGGTGGTGGTGCGCCACCTTCACAGAATCACAGAATCGTTGCAGTGCAGAAGGAGGCTATTTGGCCCATTGTGTCCGCACTGGCTCTCCGAAAGAGCAACTCCCTCAGCTCCATTCCGCTGCCTTCTCCCTATTACCCTGCACATTCTTCCTTTTCATATAACTGTCGAATTTCCTTTTGAATGCTTCAGTTGAACCTGCCTCCACCACGTTCTCAGGCAGTGCATTGCAGACCTTAATCATTTTTCCTCACGTCACATTTGCTTCTCTTACCAAATACTTTAAATCTTTGCCCTCTCGTTCTCAATCCTTTCATGAGTGGGAACAGTTTCTCTCTATCTACTCTGTCCAGACCCCTCATGATTTTGAACACATCTATCAAATCACCTTTCAGTCTTCTCTTCTCCAAGGAAAACAGTCCTAATTTCTCCAGTCTGTCTTCATAACTGAAATTCCTCATCCCTGGAACCATTCTCGTGAATCTTTTCTGCACTCTCTCCAATGCCCTCACTTCTTTCCTAAAGTGTGGCTCCCAGAACTGGACGCAATACTCCAGCTTGAACTAGTGTCTCATACAAGTTCAACATAACATCCTTGCTCTTGTACTCTATGTCCCTATTAATAAAGCCCAGGACACTGTATGCTTTATTGACCGCTCTCTCAACCTGTCCTGCCACCTTCAGTGACTTATGCACAAATACACCCAGGTCCTTCTGCTCCTGCATCCCTTTAGAATTGTACCCTTTATTCTACATTGTCTCTCCATGTTCTTCCTACCAAAATGAATCACTTCATATTTCTCTGCATTGAACTTCGTCTGCCACCTGTCTGCCCATTCCACCAACTTGTCTATGTCCTTTTGAAGTTCTACACTGTCCTTCTCACAGTTCACAATGCTTCCAAGTTTCATATCATCTGCAAACTTTGAAATTGTGCCCTGTACACTAAGGTCTAGGTCATTAATATGTATCAGGAAAAGCGAGGGTCTCAACACTGATCCCTGGGGAACTCCACTACAAACTTTCCTCCGGCCCGAAAAACATCCATTAACCACTACTCTCTGTTTCCTGTCACTCAGCTAATTTCATATCCATGTTGCTGCTGTCCCTTTTATTCCATGAGCTACAAGTTTGCTATGTTATGCCTAATACACTCTTACTCTTAAAGAATCCGTGGAATCCGATTGGTGAAAGGTATATCGATATTTTATTCACACACTAAATCATCAAATACAAGCTCTCACTACTTGTACAGTATCAAAACTCATCAAAGTACAAGCTCTCACTGATTGTACAGTATACTGCCCGTCAAGACACGAGGTGATCAGTCCCGGACTTGCGGCTGCTCTTCTGTTCTCTGAGCCCCTGGCTCAGGGTATCTTCTCGAGTATTCTTCCCTGGGGTTCTCGTACCTTCCTCAGTTTCAGTCAGGGGTTAAATCTTGTTTCCAAGACCCTCCCCTCTTACATACTCTTAGGGGTCTGGTATACTGACATAATGATAATTCCTTATTTGGCTCAGTGCGAACCTGTTCAAAACTTCACAGTTTCCCGTTATCTACTATGAATCAAATTTTATCTGGTATCCATGATGACCCCCTTTATCTGCTACATGCAAAGACAGGGTCTGGTATCATCAATATGTCTTATCTATACTGTTCACAATTCCTCGGCTATCTGTGTGCTGTGGCCCCCTTTCTACTTCTCCTCCCTATGCTTTAACACATTATTTATTGTTGTGTGACTAGCCCATTTGTTTTAACTAAGTTTTTATGTGTTTTTACTGGGTCTACAGTCCCCCCCCCCCCCCTTTGATCCTGCAGGGCTATGGCCAAGGGATCACACTGTCATCTCTCTTAGGTAGTATACTTGTGCAATTACATTTTCATTTTCAAAGCAAAAGCATAAACAGTGTAATGTTAAAGAAAGCACAATTTAAACATCACTATTACATAATCAATTGTGCGAACATAATACAGTCGCAATTTCATTCTTAGAGTATGTTGATCATTCATTAATTCATTTTCAGTATATGCAAATAGGTTATACAATTTCCCTCGTGTTACATAACTAATTGTCTATCTTTTATAGAGCAAGTTCGAATACTGATTGCCTTTAAGATAGCTGTCCACCCTGCATTCATACATCCTCTCACATTGCCTAATTAATTTCTTAAGTTTCCAAATTAAGTATGTCACATATATCACCATGATACCCAAAACCACTATCAGGACATGGGAGATAATCTAAACCAGGGGTGTATCTGCACGTTTGACCCCCAGTTCCATAAGTCCTCCCACCAGGTAGAATCATTTATCTCGTCAATCTCATCTTGTAGCTTCTTCGACTGTTGTTCCAGATTGTAGCACACTACAGCAATGGCTTCTAATTGCTGTCTTTCTTTACCCAAGCGCGTGGGCAATGGCTGAATAGTATATTCATATTCCCGGAGGTAATTTGTCAAATCCTCCTTAATACCTTCTGTCACAGTTATCGTTTCTGTCTTTCATTTATGTATGTCTACCAACTCCATCTTCCCTACTTGGGTTGGTATTTGTGGGTTGAAACAAAATGCACTGTTGCTCACCGGACAAGTCCGGTTACGTCCGCACTGGCACTCCTCCGCTGTGGTGGTTAAGCAATATCTCCCCTTTCCCATATAGGCCACATGGGTTAGCCCTGACAATGCTTTCCTAGTTTCCATGGTGCAACTCACAGTGGCATTAAATCCACATTTTGATTCTGCTGTTTTTATACAGGATGAGGACATATGACCACCTGGTTTTCCAGACTACACTGAGACAATGTTGTTCCAACTACCTCTTTTCCAATTTCCACAACATAGGGTAAAATATCATGGTATTTTATGTAATATTTTCCCTTTATCACCCGTATATTTTCTACTTTGTATAATTGCATCCCTAACTTATCTCTCGGAATTACAGGTGTTCCCAGTACTACTCCAATACTCATAGATCTTGTACTTACACACTCCTGACCCTTTCATACCGTAACAAGTTTTCTGAGTTGGCACCTGGTAATTTTACCATTTGTCTGACTAGCTAAGTACTCCAACTAGGTGTCATTGATCCAAACTGGTACCTGTCCCGCATCAATTTGCCTCAAATTTTCTCGAGTTTGTTCTAACATCCACAAACCATATGTACTGCAAACACTTTCATTATTTGAAATGTCATGGACCTCCTTTACCTTTTCTGTTATATCATAAATATTGTGAGCATGACCTTCCAGTACTCTCACCAGTCCTGTCACTGTTTTCGTCAGATCCTGTCCTACTTTAGCTACACCACTCCTTCCCTTTTGTTCCTTTTCCAAAATATCCTTTACTAGCTGACTGAGAGTTCTAACCTTCTGGTCCACATTTTCCAAATCTATAGTATTAACAATTGAAGTTCCCGTATTAAAGACTGTGGCTACGTCATTCACTAAACTACGTTTACATCTCTTTCCTTTTATTATTCCCTCATCACCAAATTCTTGTCTCAGCAATTGTTGCAGTAGTACTTTGTACAAATCTCGGGTCTTCTCAGGGCACCAGCCAGGTAGCTGGATATCTGAGATATTTAATATTACCGGTACCAACTCATGCTGTATATTATATACAATTTTATTCGTTTTTATTATCGCAAGTCCATTTTCTGGTCCTGCAGTTAAGGCAGGGCAAGGGAGATCAGTCACTTATGGCTGCTGGATTGTAACACTGCTCATTAATAATTCGGGTGCAGGGTTAACCGTGATGGTTGGAGCTTCTAGCCCGATTACACTCATGACCCTGGAGTAGGAACTATCCTTTTTTATTTTTCCCAACACATTCGAGCCAATAGACCCTATCACTGTGTGGCTTCACACACAGTGATCGGTTCTTACAGTCTTTATCATCGCATTCCCATGCAGGAAATTTGGGGCCCCCTGGTGGGTCCCATAAGGTGGTTCCCTTTGGGCATTCGACACATACCCACTGTTCAATAGTAACATTTACAAAAGAAGCCCACTGCTCCCACCGCTCGCCCCCAATTGCAAATTCCCATAGCCCCTGATAGTTGCCATGTACTTCTACTGGTCGGACGATGTCATCTGAATGTCCTCCCCCAAACCAGTTCCCGTTACAGCACTTGATGTCAAACGGTCTGTCATCCTCCTTCAACGCATTGATGGCTCCAGCCGCAGCAATCATCACGAACGATAGATGCCAAGGCTTCATTCTGTTACCTGTAAGATCAAGATAACACCTGCTCTTATTTACAGTTCTCATTAGTGTACCCCAGCTGGGTCAAACTCATCATCACTTATACGGATTAATCGACCCTGTACCCCTTGTTCTGACAGACCACTACCCTCTGGTTTCCCCAGTTGCCGCCACTCTGTCTGAAGGTGTGGTTTAAGCTGCTTCCTTTTTGAACGGACAGCTGGTTCCACATTTAATTTCTCTGTTTTGATGCTACCTTTCTCAACTTCTGTGGCTCCAGAGGAAGTGGCTTCTCTGGATCCTCTAGAAACATTCTCTGGAATGCAAAACTTATGTTTTCCATATCATCCTCTAAGAACTGAGAACTCTGATCCTGTCCGTTTCCTCCATGGGCGGGAGCGTTTCCCACTTGCCCCATCTCTACCTCTCCTAGTGCGTCTAACTGTACATGGTGTTGAAGGCTATTTTGTTTTCCGAATAGTTTGAGTTGGTTCACATGTACCAGTGTGCCCTATCCTTCTCCATCATTACCTTGTACACCGACGGGCTGGTTTTATCCACGATACGGTATGGCCCAACGTATTTTGGGGACAAGATACCATAACTTGTTGCCCCACATCTAGTTCTACCATCTTTATCTTTCCATCAAAATATGCCTTACTCTGTTTTCGTTTCCGTCCCATCTGCTATCTTCTGAGTTGCCCACAAGTGCTCCAATAACTGATTCATAAATTTCTCATGGGTTAGGGCAGTTATCTCAGGTTCAGAAACAGAGTTGTTATCTCTGGGTTGTTGCCCATGCCACGTGATAGCAAAGCGAGGAATAGGGAGAGAGAGGAGTTGAACACGTGGCTGCAGGGATGGTGCAGGAGGGAGGGTTTTGGTTTCCTGGATAATTGGGGCTCTTTCTGGGGTAGGTGGGACCTCTACAAACAGGATGGTCTTCACCTGAACCAGAGGGGTACCAATATCCTGGGGGGGAGATTTGCTAGTGCTCTTCGGGGGGGTTTAAACTAATTCAGCAGGGGAATGGGAACCTAAATTGTAGTGCCAGTGTACAGGATGTTGAGAGTAGTGAGGGCAGGGATAAGGTTACAAGGACGCAAGAGGGCATTGGCAAGCAAGAACCTGGTTTAAAGTGTGTCTACTTCAACGCCAGGAGCATCCGGAATAAGGTGGGTGAGCTTGCAGCATGGGTTGGTACCTGGGATCTCGATGTAGTGGCCATTTCGGAGACATGGGTAGAGCAGGGGCAGGAATGGATGTTGCAGGTTCTGGGATTTAGATGTTTCAGTAAGAACAGAGAAGATGGTAAAAGAGGGGGGGGGTGTGGCATTGTTAATCAAGGAGAGTATTACAGCGACAGAAAGGACATTTGAGGACTCGTCTACTGAGGTAGTATGGGCCGAGGTTAGAAACAGGAGAGGTGAGGTCACCCTGTTGGGAGTCTTTTATAGACCTCCGAATAGTTCCAGAGATGTACAGGAAAGGATAGCGAAGATAATTCTCGACAGGGGCGAGAGTAACAGGGTAGTTGTTATGGGGACTTTAACTTTCCAAATATTGACTGGAAATACTATAGTTAGAGTACTTTAGATGGGTCAGTTTTTGTCCAGTGTGTGCAGGAGGGTTTTCTGACACAGTATGCAGACAGGCCAACCAGGGGCGATGCCACATTGGATTTGGGTCCTGGGTAATGAACCCAGACAGGTGTTAGATTTAGATGTAGGTGAGCACTTTGGTGATAGTGATCACAATTCGGTTAGGTTTACCTTAGCGATGGGCAGGGACAGGTATATACCGCAGGGCAAGAATTATAGCTGGGGGAAAGGAAATTATGATGCGATTAGGCAAGATTTAGGATGCGTAGGATGGGGAAGGAAACTGCAGGGGATGAGAACAATCGAAATGTGGAGCTTATTCAAGGAGCAGCTACTGCGTGTCCTTGATAAGTATGTACCTGTCAGGCAGGGAGGAAGTTGTCGAGCGAGGGAGCCATGGTTTACTAAAGAAGTTGAAGCGCTTGTCAAGAGGAAGAAGAAGGCTTATGTTAGGATGAGACGTGAAGGCTCAGTTAGGGCGCTTGAGAGTTACAAGCTTGCCAGGAAGGATCTAAAGGGAGAGCTAAGAAGAGCAAGGAGAGGACACGAGAAGTCATTGGCGGATAGGATCAGGGAAAACCCTAAGGCTTTCTATAGGTATATCAGGAATAAAAGAATGACTAGAGTTAGATTAGGGCCAATCAAGGATAGTAGTGGGAAGTTGTGTATGGAATCAGAGGAGATAGGGGAAGCGTTAAATGAATACTTTTCGTCAGTATTTACAGTAGAGAAAGAAAATGTTGTCGAGGAGAATACTGAGATTCAGGCTACTAGGCTAGATGGGATTGAGGTTCACAAGGAGGAGGTGTTATCAATTTTGGAAAGTGTGAAAATAGATAAGTTCCCTGGGCCAGATGGGATTTATCCTAGGATTCTCTGGGAAGCTAGGGAGGAGATTGCAGAGCCTTTGTCCTTGATCTTTATGTCGTCATTGTCGACAGGAATAGTGCCGGAAGACTGGAGGATAGCAAATGTTGTCCCCTTGTTCAAGAAGGGGAGTGGAGACAGCCCTGGTAATTATAGACCTGTGAGCCTTACTTCGGTTGTGGGTAAAATGTTGGAAAAGGTTATAAGAGACAGGATTTATAATCATCTAGAAAAGAATAAGTTCATTCGCGATAGTCGGCACAGTTTTGTGAAGGGTAGGTCGTGCCTCACAAACCTTATTGAGTTTTTCGAGAAGGTGACCAAACAGGTGGATGAGGGTAAAGCAGTGGATGTGGTGTATATGGATTTCAGTAAGGCGTTTGATAAGGTTCCCCACGGTAGGCTATTGCAGAAAATACGGAAGTATGGGGTTGAAGGTGATTTAGAGCTTTGGATCAGAAATTGGCTAGCTGAAAGAAGACAGAGGGTGGTGATTGATGGCAAATGTTCATCCTGGAGTTTAGTTACTAGTGGTGTACCGCAAGGATCTGTTTTGGGGCCACTGCTGTTTGTCATTTTTATAAATGACCTGGAAGAGGGTGTAGAAGGGTGGGTTAGTAAATTTGCGGATGACACTAAGGTCGGGGAGTTGTGGATAGTGCCGAAGGATGTTGTAGGGTACAGAGGGACATAGATAGGCTGCAGAGCTGGGCTGAGAGATGGCAAATGGAGTTTAATGCGGAAAAGTGTGAGGTGATTCACTCTGGAAGGAGTAACAGGAATGCAGAGTACTGGGCTAATGGGAAGATTCTTGGTAGTGTAGATGAGCAGAGAGATCTTGGTGTCCAGGTACATAAATCCCTGAATGTTGCCACCCAGGTTAATAGGGCTGTTAAGAAGGCATATGGTGTGTTAGCTTTTATTAGTAGGGGGATCGAGTTTTGGAGCCACGAGGTCATGCTGCAGCTGTACAAAACTCTGGTGAGACCGCACCTGGAGTATTGCGTGCAGTTCTGGTCACCGCATTATAGGAAGGATGTGGAAGCTTTGGAAAGGGTGCAGAGGAGATTTACTAGGATGTTGCCTGGTATGGAGGGAAGGTCTTACGAGGAAAGGCTGAGGGACTTGAGGTTGTTTTCGTTGGAGAGAAGGAGGAGGAGAGGTGACTTAATAGAGACATATAAGATAATCAGAGGGTTAGATAGGGTGGATAGTGAGAGTCTTTTTCCTCGGATGGTGATGGCAAACACGAGGGGACATAGCTTTAAGTTGAGGGGTGATCGATATAGGACAGATGTTAGAGGTAGTTTCTTTACTCAGAGAGTAGTAGGGGCGTGGAACGCCCTGCCTGCAACAGTAGTAGACTTGCCAACTTTAAGGGCATTTAAGTGGTCATTGGATAGACATATGGATGAAAATGGAATAGTGTAGGTCAGATGGTTTCACAGGTCGGCGCAACATCGAGGGCCGAAGGGCATGTAATATTCTAATTCTAATTCTAGTTCTAATTCTAATCTAACCCCAACAATGTTTCTATCCCTCACATTTGCCATCCCGTTATTAGGGCATGGGGGTCAATCCAGTCGAGCTGGAAACTGTGTTTCTGATTACCATCAGAACGTAGGATAGGATCTTATACCAGGTTGAATTATTTTGCTGCAGTGTCTTTCTCACCATTCCCTTTAAAGTCCTCTTCATAATTTCTACTATCCCACTTGACTGAGGGTGATATGCTATATGGAATTTCTGATCAATCCCCAACATAGTCATCACACTCTGCATCACTTCAGCAGTGAAGTGAGACCCTTGATCTGATTCTATATTTCGAGGCAACCCCCAACTAGTAAAAACAAGCTGCACTAAAATATCAGCAGTTACCCGTGCTGTGTTAGTCTTTGTGGGAAAAGCCTCCACCCATTTAGTGAAAGTATCAATAATAACCAATCCATATTTAAATCCTCCCCTGCATGGAAGCAATGACCGCACATAATCAATCTGCAGATTCGTCCACGGCCCTTCTACCGGACGTGTGTGTCGTAATTCTCCTTTCTGTGCGTATTGGTCTGGAGTATTTTGAGCACAAATCAAACAAATGCTTCACATCTCCCCCCATTCCTGGCCACCAACACAATTCCTTTATTCGACCATCTGTAGCCTCCATCCCTTGGTGTCCTTGTACATCATGACACTGATAAATTATTTGATTTCTATCCTGTTTCGGCACTCCATATTTTCCTTCCTTCAGTACCACTCCTGTCTCTGTCTGTGTCTTTGACTTCCATCTGGAATATTCTTCTGGCCATTTCTCTCCCTTCTGTATCTGTTTTAGTATGGGATCTTGGCTTTGTGCCTCTACCAGATCTTCAGTCTTAAGCTGGGAGACTATCACTGCGCTTATGGGGTTCGTGTCATCTCCCCTCAGATCCCAGTATTTCCCTGCTTTCGCTCCCATCTTTGCGAACTCATCGGCCCTCTTATTTCCTTCGGGACTCTCTTTGCTATGAGTCTTTACTTTAATGAGCCCGTACTGACCTTCCCCTTTTCTTGCTGCATTTACTATCCTCTGCAGTAAGAGGGCAGACGGCAAAGGTTTTCCATCTGCCAACACAAAACCTCTCGCTTCCCACAGAGGTAGGTACTCGGTTAAACTGTTACACACATACATCATCTTCTTCTTTAGCCTCCTTATCTCGAGAGACAATGGGTAAGTGCTTAGAGGTGGTCAGTGGTTTGTGAAGCAGCGCCTGGAGTGGCTAGAAAGGCCAATTCTAGAGTGACAGGCTCTTCCACAGGTGATGCAGATAAAATTGGTTGTTGGGGCTGTTACACAGTTGGCTCTCCCCTTGCGCTTCTGTCTTTTTTCCTGCCAACTGCCAGGTCTCTTCGACTCGCCACATTTTAGCCCCGCCTTTATAGCTGCCTGCCAGCTCTGGCGATCACTGGCAACAGACTCCCACGACTTGTGATCAATGTCACAGGACTTCATATTACGTTTGCAGACGTCTTTAAAACGGAGACATGGACGGCCGGTGGGTCTGATACCAGTGACGAGCTCGCTGTACAATGTGTCCTTGGGGATCCTGCTATCTTCCATGCGGCTCACATGGCCAAGCCATCTCAAGCACCGCTGGCGCAGTAGGGTGTATATGCTGGGGATGTTGGCCGCCTTGAGGACTGCTGTGTTGGACACAAAACCTCTCGCTTCCCACAGGGGTAGGTACTCGGTTAAACTGTTACACACATACATACTATCAGAATAAATGTCAACTGGTGGGGGAAACGTGTGGTTGTGTCACAACAAAAGCGACCGGAGCTAGTTCTGCACCCTGCGCACTTAGACTTGCGGGTAACTGTAAGGCAATATCTTTAATAGGTGTTCCATTATGATCCTGTCCATGTAATCCACATCCTGTCTGCCTAATCCCGTCCTTCACTGTAGAGGAACCGTCAACAAAAATTTTTAGTGCTGGTTTGATTTCTGGCTCTTTCCCATGTACACCCCCCAATGATTTTGACACAAAAGGTCCCTTGAGGGCCTTTGCTGTCAAAACCTGACACTCATGGGGTTCGCCCTGGTAGATTAAATTATCCACCAGGCACATAGTAGCTCTTGCCTTTGTTACTGAAATGTCTCTGCCTTGCAAGAGTAAGGTCCACCAAGCAACACGATTCTGACTAACATTACCGTCCTTCAGCCGTCCATCCAGTAACAACTGGATAGGCGTGTGTTCAGTTAGAATAGTTATGGGGCTGAGGCCGACAATATAAGTAAAATGTTGAACTGCCCAGAAGACGGCCAGCAAATGCTTTTCACACACTGTAAAAGCTTGTTCTACTGTTAACAAGTGAGACGCGTACGCCACTGGACAAAATCGACCATGTTTTTCCTGAAGCAGTACCGCTGATAAGGTAGTATCTGTGGTAGCAACCTCGAGGGCAAAGGGTAGGGATGGGTCCGGCACCTGTAGCACTGGGGCTGTGGCTAGTGCCTGTTTTAATTCTGCAACTGCTAACGTACACTCTGGTGTCCATACCCACTCGGGGTTCTTTGTCAGGAGATCATATAAAGGGGCTGCCTTTAAGGCAAATCCATCAATATGGTTCCTGCAATACCCAACAAGGCCCAAAAATGATCTCAGAGCTTTAATATCTTGAGGTAGGGGGAGTTCGAGGATTGTCTGTACTCGCTTTTGCTCTATCTCATGCTTTCCCTGTGTTACCACTATTCCTAAATAAGAAACCTTTTCCTTCAAATCTGTGCCTTTCTCGGGTTAACTTTCACTCCGACCTTCCAAAGGAGTTGAAGGAGTTCCTCCAGTAGCTCTAAATTCTCTTTCTTACTCTCCGTTTGGAGTAATAGGTCATCCACATATTGGATCAAACATTCTGATCGGGAGAAAGGACTTAACCCTTTTGCGAACTGCTGATGGAATGTTGACGGACGATTATGAAATCCCTGGGGGAGACACGTCCAGGTGTACTGTTGTTTGGTTTAGTTTAGTTTAGACATACAGCACTGAAACAGGCCCTTCGGCCCACCGAGTCTGTGCCAACCATCAACTACCCATTTATACTAATCCTACACTAATTCCATATTCCTACCACATCCCCACCTGTCCCTATATTTCCCTACCTATATGAGGGGCAATTTATAATGGCCAATTTACCCATCAACCTGCAAGTCTTTTGGCATGTGGGAGGAAACCAGAGCACCCGGAGGAAACCCACGCAGACACAGGGAGAACTTGCAAACTCCACACAGGCAGTACCCAGAATTGAACCCGGGTCGCTGGAGCTGTGAGGCTGCGGTGCTAACCACTGTACCACTGTGCCACTGTGCCGCCCTCTGGAATGTAAACACAAATTTATATTGACACTCTTGTGCCAGTGGTATGGACCAGAACCCGTTACTAATATCCAACATGGTAAACCACTTAGACTGTGGGAACTGCTTCATTATCGTTGCAGGGCTTGTAGCAACAGTAGGTGCTGTCAAGGGCGTGACCTTATTTAATTCTCAATAGTCAATAGTCAATCGCCACGATCCATCTGGTTTACGGACGGGTCAAGTTGGAGAGTTATTGGTGGATGCGACTGGTCTTAATACCCCCTGTTGTAGGAGACTGTCAATGACCTTCCTTACCTCTATCTCCGCCTCTTTGGGGAACCCATACTGTTTCTGGGGTCGATGATCTGGCCACTCAACTAGGACATCCCCAATCATCTGTCCGCAATCATGCTTGTGAGTTGCAAACACCGAACTGTGTTTTTCAATGATTTGCTGCACTGTCGCATCAGCAGTCATGTCCTCTGGGTTTAACCACAATTCTGCCATCGCGCAGATTCTCTCTGTGTATTGACCTGTTTGGATGATGCCAGAGAAACCCTGCACGTTCGGCATCTTCCAGATGCAACAATTCACCGGATCAAAAGACAAACCTTGTTTCCTCATTACATCTGATCCCAAAATGTTCTCCATCGATCGTCCCAACTTGACGATCACACATGTATGGTGAAAACAATAATTTCAAAATCTGAAGAGTAATGGTTTAGTTTCAATCCCTGTTTGAACATGGCCTGTAAAGCCACTTAACATCACTTTATTCTGTGTATGCCAAGAGGGGTCCGTTCCTTTAGATTGGTTATTGACCGTCCGGGAGCCACCGGTATCCCACAAAAACATAGTGAGGCGGCCTCTTACCTCACTTTTCACCACCGGTCGCCCAAACGGATCCCACCCCACTTTGCAAACCCACTCCACCGAGGCCTGACACCATCAATCTTCCCAGCCGGTATCTAGATCAGAATTCCAGGTAACCAACTTGGTTCACCCTTCCTTCTGTCCAGCCCTTCTCTGGATTTCACTAACAGGAGCCACAGGATGGTATCGACCACCCTCGCACTCCTGCTGTTGAGCCACCGGTCTCCTGGCCCCTTCCAAAGGCAACGGAGGGTACAGGGACGGTACTCTTGGTTCTCCTTCCCTTATATGTCGCCGGGGTGCATTACATTCACGAACAAAATGTCCTTGCTTCCCACAATTAAAACGTCTGCCGATTATGGAATTGTTCCTGGCCATCGCGCTACCTCGCCCTACTGGTTCTTCATAAGGGGGTGGTGGTTGTACCCTAGCTGTGCTACCTCGACCTTTCCTGGGCCCCTCATTTCACCCGGGCCCCTCGGGTGAAAGCGCTGATTTTGCCCTTTCCCTTGTCTTTAACTTATTCCCGTCTTCCCAGGCCTCTTTCCCATACACGGGTCATACGTCGGAGAGCCCACTGTTCAGTGTGGGTTTGGTCTTCCGGATCATAACTTTCACATGCATTCTGACTACTCTCATTAGAGTGAGCTATCAACGTGCGCACCCATCTAGATGTGTTATTTTCAAGAATAGTTCTGTCTGGTCCGGGCCCATAAACTCCATTGAAATTATTCCATAATCGATTGGCAAACGCCATCGGATGCTCATTCGACCCCTGCCGGCACTTATGCAAGCCTTCTGTGGGATCCCCTTTATTACACCCTGATGCTGCCAATATTGCTGCCTTCATTTTATCTGGGGTACTCTCGCCCCCTTGCTGTGCTTATGGCAATGCAGAGAAGAGTATGGGATCGAAACACATTCCCAATAGTTTAACCTCCTCCCTATTGTCCAATCTGTGTAGAGCCCGTAAATGGGTTACAGCTGCAAAGGTAACATACGGGTCCCCTTCTCCGTTATACTTAGGGACCTCCTTCTGCATTTCTGCCAATTGAGTGATCGTATACGGAGTAGTATATGTTAGTGCCTGCCCCCCTTGGACCCCGTCTGCTCGCCTAGTTATCAATGGTGCCATAGGTCAGGCCAGGGTGGGGGCCGATGGCTCAATTGGGGGTTCGGGAGGTGGATCATCCCATGAACCGTTTTCATCGTGAGGGTACCGACTGGCCTGGTCTGCCAAGTCGGTCCACTTAATGTCGTCATTGTCACCATCCTCCCTATCTGCAAATGCACATATTATACCCCTTTGCGCTGATAATTGAGACTGTAGTCTACTTATTTCCTGCTGACATTTGGTATGATCCGCTGACTGGTACGCCCGCTCCGTCTGGGAGCGGTGCATAACTGTCATTGCGGTATTTAAGTCAGAGCATTTCTGTTCTGCTCTTGTGAGCTGTTTCTTTGACTTGTTCGCTTCCCTCTCAGCCTTACTGCGACTGAACTCAGCCTTTTCAGCCTGAGACTGGAATTGACTTAAATGCACCACCTGTGCTGCACTAATTGACTCTGCCTCCAGGGCCCTATCACGCCATTCATTCTTTTCTTTTTCTGACTTTTGCAACTCCTGCTTCAATCTTTCAACTTCACTCTCTTTTTCACCAAATTCCCTCATACAAGACGCTATAGCGGTGGCTTTCACTAACTTAGGTGCCCTTTTGGATTGGTGGGCACACGCATCCTCCCAATGCTGTGACCCAACAGACCCCTGGCCCGTGTACTGTTTAACTGCAAACTCTATCCACGAGGGCCACTTGCCATTCAAATATTTCCGGAGCTCCATCTCCCACTCTGGCCTGGCCAGGGCCATAATTACTCAAAGGTTCACCAATCCGATCCGTCAGACTTGTAACTTTGTTTATAATTTAGTTCAAACTCAGCGAGGCTGTTCAAAATAACCTGAAATAGCACTACAATCGAGTCCCTGTTCGGGCGCCAATTGTGTTGTGCCGAATACGCACTTACTCTTAAAGAATCCGCGGAATCCGATTGGTGAAAGGTATATCAATATTTTATTCAGACACTAAATCATCAAATACAAGCTCTCACTGCTTGTACAGTATCCTACCCATCAAGACACGAGGTGATCAGTCTCGGACTTGTGGCTCCTCTTCTGTTCTCTGAGCCCCTGGCTCAGGGTATCATCTCGAGTGTTCTTCCCTGAGGTTCTCGTACCTTCCTCAGTTTCAGTCAGGGGTTAAATCTTGTTTCCAAGACCCTCCCCTCTTACATACTCATAGGGGTCTGCTATACTGACATAATGATAATTCCTTATTTGGCTCAGTGAGAACCTGTTCAAAACTTCACAGTTTCCCGTTATCTACTATGAATCAAATTTTATCTGGTATCCATGACGACTCCCTTTATCTGCTACATGCAAAGACAGGGCCAGGTATCATCAATATGTCTTAATTATACTGTTTACAATTCCTCGGCCATCTGTGTGCGGAGGCCCCCTTTCTACTCCTCCTCCCTGTGCTTTAACACATTATTTATTGTTGTGTGACTAGCCCATTTGTTTTAACTAAGTTTGTATGTGTTTTTACTGGGTCGACAGCTCACAAGTCTGTTGTGTGGCACTGTATCAAATGCCTTTTGAAAGTCCATGCACATTATATCAACAGCATTGCCTTCTTCAATCCTCTCTGTTACCTCCTTAAAAAACTCCAGCAAGTCAGCTAAACATGATTTTCCCTTAAGAAATCCATGCTGGCTTTCCTTAATTAACTCATATTTGTCCATGTGACTATTGATTTTGTCCCAAATTATTTTTTCTAGAAGTTTCCCCACCACCGAAGTTAAACTGACTGGCCTGTAGTTGCTGCGCTTATCTTGACACCCTTTTTTGAACAAGGTGTAACATTTGCAATTCTCCAGACCTCTGGTACCACTCCCGAGTCTAAGGAAGACTGAAAAAATTATGGCCAGTGCCTCTGCGATTTCCACCCTCACTTCCCTCAGTATCCTTGGATGCATCGCATCTGGCCACTTTAAGTACTGACAGCCTATCTAATACTTAGTGTTATCAATTTTAAACCCCTCTAGTGTTTGACTTACCTCCTCTTCTAAGATTGCCTGGGTTGCATCTTCTTCCTTTGTAAAGACAGATGCAAAGTATTCATTTAATACCTCAGCTATGCCCTCTGTCTCCATGTGGAAATCCCCTTTCTGGTCCATAATTGGCCATGCTCCTCCTTTTACCACCCTTTTACTACGCCTGTCGAAAACTTTGGGATTTCCTTTAATGCTAGCTACCAGTCTCTTTTCATGCTCTCTCGTTGCTTCTTTTATTTGCTTTTTCACTTCCCCTCTGGACCTTCTATATTGAGCCTGGTACTCAATAGTATTTCCTACCTGGCATCTGTCATAAGCACACTTTTTCTTCTTTATCTTACTGTCTACCTCTTTTGTCATCCAGGGAGCCCTGGATTTGTTTACCCTACTTTTCCGCTTTGAAGGAACATACCTTGACTGTGCCTGAACGATCTCTTCTTTGAAGGTAGCCCATTGTTCATCCACCGGTTTTCCTGCCAGCTTTTGACTCCAATTTATTCATCCCAGCTCCATTCTTAGCCTATTGAAGTTGGTCTTCTCCCATTTAATTATTCTTACTTTGGATTGCTCTTTGTCCTTTTCCAAGTGAGCCTAAACATTATAATACAATGATCACTATCCCCTAAATGCTCTCCTGCTGATGCTTGATCCACTTGGCCCACCTCATTCCCAAGAACCTTCTTGAACCGCATCAGTCATCGGAACATAGGAAGACAAGAACAGGAGTAGGCCATTCAGCCCCTTGAGCCTGTCCCGCCATTCAATGAGATCATGGCTGATCCGCGGCCTAACTCCATATACCTGCCTTTGGCCCATATCCCTTAATATCTTTGCTTAACAAAAATCTATCTATCACAGATTTAAAATTAACAACTGTTCTAGCTTCAACTGCTGTTTGTGGGAGCGAGTTCCAAACCTCTACCACCCTTTGCGTGAAGAAGTGCTTCCTAACATCTCTCCTGAATGGTCTGGTCCTAATTTTTAGACTATGCTCCCTAGTTTTAGAATCTCCAACCAGTGGAAATAGTTTATCTTTATCTAGCCTGTCTTTTCCTGTTGATATCTTGAAGACTTCAATCAGATCACCTCTTAACCTTCTAAATTCGAGCGAAAATAGGCCTAATTTGTGTAATCTCTCCTCGTAACTTAACCCCTGTAGTCCAGGTATCATTCTTGTAAACCTACGTTGCACTCCCTCCAAGGCCAATATATCCTTCCTAAGGTATGGTGCCCAGAACTGCTCACAGTACTCCAAATGGGGTCTAACCAGGGTTTTGTCTAGCTGCAGCATAACCTCTGTGTCTTTATACTCCAATCCTCTGGATATAAAGGCTAGCATTCCATTAGCCTTTTTGATTATTTTCTTCACTTGCTCGAGGCATTTTAAAGATCTATGCACCTGAACCCCCAAGTCTCTTTGGACATCCACTGTACTTAACCTCTTCCCATTTAGAAAGTAACCTGCTGTATCCTTTTTTGGTCCAAAATGGATAACCTCACACTTGTCCGCATTGAAATCCATCTGCCACAGTTTTGCCCACTCACCTAGTCTGTCAATATCTCTTCGCAATTTTATGCTATCATCTAGACTGTCTACAATGCCGCCTAACTTTGTATTATCAGCAAATTTGGATATATGACTAACTGTGCCATCATCCAAGACGCTAATGAATAATGTGAATAATTGAGGCCCCAACACAGATCCCACTAGTTACATCCTGCCAATCGGAGTACTTACCCATTATCCCCACTCTCTGTCACCTACCACTCAACCAACTTTCTAACCATGTCAATAATTTGCCCTCAACTCCATGGGCTTCTACTTTAGTTAACAGTCTCTTATGTGGGACTTTATCAAATGCCTTCTGGAAGTCCATATAAATAACATCCATGGATACTGCCCTGTCCACTATCTTAGTCACCTCTTCAAAAAATTCAATGAGATTTGTCAGTAATGACCTTCCCGTCATGAATCCATGCTGGCTGTCCCTGATTAACTGAAATTTTTCTAGGCGTTTAGTCACCCTATCCTTGATTATAGACTCCAGCAACTTGCCCACCACAGATGTCAGGCTAACTGGTCTGTAATTTCCTTGATTCCCCCTTTCACGCTTCTTAAAAAGTGGAGTGACATGTGCAACTTTCCAATCCAGAGGGACCACTCCTGAATCTAGGGAACTCTGAAAGACTATAGTCAGGGCGTCTACAATGTGCTCACCTACTTCCTTTAACACCCTCGGATGGAAACCGTCAGGTCTTGGGGATTTCTCACTCTTGAGTTCCATTAATTTCCTTGTTACTGATGATTTACTTACATTAATTGTAGTAAGTCCCTGTCCCCTATCGGCTATTAATTTTTTTGGGACTTCCGGCAAGTTATCTTCCTTTTCAACTGTAAATACGGAGGCAAAGTAATTGTTCAACATGTCTGCCATTTCCCCATTATCAATGGCAATATCTCCAGTTTCAGCTTTTAATGGGCCGACATTGCTCTTGACCACCCGTTTTCCCTTTATGTAACTAAAAAAATTCTTCTTATTGGTTTTGATGTCCTTTAGAAGTTTCCTTTAATAATATCTTTCAGTAGCTTTGTGACCCTTTGCTGGTCTTTGTATCGATCCCATTCGGCCGGATCTGTGCTGCGTTTTGCATTTTTGTAAGCCATTTCTTTTTGTTTTATGCTATCCCTAAGTTGTATATCCTTTAGTTGTCCATGGCTGTTTTTTCTGTGAACAAAGAACAACAAAGAACAGTACAGCACAGGAACAGGCCATTCGGCCCTCCAAGCCTGCTCCAATCTTGATGCCTGCCTAAACTAAAACCTTCTGCACTTCCGGGGTCCATATCCCTCTATTCCCATCCTATTCATGCATTTGTCAAGATGCCTCTTAAACGTCTCTATGGTACCTGCTTCCACCACCTCCCCCGGCAACAAGTTCCAGGCACTCACCACCCTCTGTGTAAAGAACCTGCCTCGCACATCACCTCTAAACTTTGCCCCTCTCACCTTAAACCTATGTCCCCTAGTAACTGACTCTTCCACCCTGGGAAAAAGCTTCTGACTATCCACTCTGTCCACGCTGCTCATAACTTTGTAAACCTCTATCATGTCACCTCTCCACCTCCGTCGTTCCAGTGAAAACAATCCGAGTTTATCCAACCTCTCCTCATAGCTAATGCCCTCCAGACCAGGCAACATCCTGGTAAACCTCTTCTGTACCCTCTCCAAAGCCTCCACGTCCTTCTGGTAGTGTGGCGACCAGAATTGCACGCAATATTCTAAGTGTGGCCTAACTAAGGTTCTGTACAGCTGTAGCATGACTTGCCTATTTTTATACCCTATGCCCCGACCGATGAAGGCAAGCATGCTGTATGCCTTCTTGACTACCTTATCCACCTGCGTTGCCACTTTCAGTGACCTGTGGACCTGTACTCCCAGATCTCTCCGCCTGTCAATACTCCTAAGGGTTCTGCCATTTACTGTATACTTCCCACCTGCATTAGACCTTCCGAAATGCATTACCTCACATTTAGAACATAGAACAGTACAGCACAGTACAGGCCCTTCGGCCCACGATGTTGTGCCGAACCTTTAACCAACTCTAGGATCAAACTACCTACATACCCTTCATACTACTATCATCCATGTACATATCCAAGAGTCGCTTAAATGTCCCTAATGTATCTGCTTCTACTACCACCGCTGGCAGTGCATTCCACGCACCCACCACTCTCTGTGTAAAGAACCTACCTCTGACATCTCCCCGAAACCTTCCTCCAATCACCTGAAAATTATGCCCCCTGGTGATAGCCCTTTCCACCCTGGGAAAAAGTCTCTGGCTATCCACTCTATATATGCCTCTCATCATCTTGTCCCCCTCTATCAAGTCACCTCTCATCCTTCTTCGCTCCAATGAGAAAAGCCCTAGCTCCCTCAACCTTTCTTCGTAAGACATGCTCTTCAGTCCAGGCAGCATCCTGGTAAATCTCCTCTGCACCCTCTCTAAAGCTTCCACATCCGTCCTATAATGAGGCGACCAGAACTGAACACAATATTCCAAGTGTGGTCTAACCAGGGCTTTATAGAGCTGCAGCATAACCTCGCAGCTCTTAAACTCAATCCCCCTGTGAATGAAAGCCAACACACCAAACGCTTTCTTAACAACCCTATCAACTTGGGTGGCAACTTTGAGCGATCTATGGACATGGACCCCAAGATCCCTCTGTTCCTCCACACGACCAAGAATCCTGTCTTTAAGCCTGTATTCCGCATTCAAATTCGACCTTCCAAAATGAATCACTTCACACTTTTCCAGGTTGAACTCCATCTGCCACTTCTCAGCCCAGCTCTGCATCCTGTCAATGTCCCGTTGCAACCTACAACAGCCTTCCACACTAACCACAACTCCAGCAACCTTCATGTCACTGGCAAACGTGCTAACCCAACCTTCCACTTCCTCATCCAAGTCATTTATAAAAATCACAAAGAGCAGAGGTCCCAGAACAGATCCCTGCGGAACACCACTGGTCACCGAGCTCCAGGCTGAATACTTTCCATCTACTACCACCCTCTGTCTTCTATGGGCCAGCCAATTCTGTATCCAGCCAGCCAACTTACCCTGTATCCCATGCCTCCTTACTTTCTGAATGAGCCTACCATGGGGAACCTTATCAAACGCCTTGCTAAAATACATATACACCACATCGACTGCTCTTCCTTCATCAACATGTTTTGTCACATCTTCAAAGAATTCATTAAGGCTTGTGAGGCATGACCTGCCCCTCACAAAGCCATGCTGACTGTCTCTAATCAAACTATGCTTTTCCAAATAATCATAAATCCTGTCTCTCAGAATCCTCTCCAATAATTTGCCCACTACCGACGTAAGACTGACTGGTCTATAATTCCCGGGGTTATCCCTATTCCCTTTCTTGAACAAGGGAATAACATTTGCCACCCTCCAATCATCTGGTACTACTCCAGTGGACAGTGAGGATGCTAAGATGATCGGCAAAGGCGCAGCAATCTCTTCCCTCGCTTCCCGTAATATCCTTGGGTATATCCCGTCTGGCCCCGGGGACTTATCTATCCTCATGTCTTTCAAACTTTCCAGCACATCCTCCCTCTTAACATCAACCTGTTCCAGCATATCAGCCTGTTTCACGCTGTCCTCACAAATGACCAGGTCCCTCTCACGAGTGAATACTAAAGCAAAGTATTCATTTAGGACCTCCCCTCCCTCCTCCGACTCCAGGCACAAGTTCCCTCCACTATCCCTGATCGGCCCTACCCTCACTCTGGCCATCCTCTTGTTCCTCACATAAGTGTAGAACGCCTTGGGATTTTCCTTAATCCTACCCGCCAAGACTTTTTCATGTCCCCTTCTAGCTCCCCGAAGTCCATTCTTCAGTTCCTTCCTGGCTACCTTGTAACCCTCTAGAGCCCTGTCTGATCCTTGCTTCCTCAACCTTAAGTAAGCTTCCTTCTTCCTCTTGACTAGCTGTTCCACATCTCTTGTCATCCAAGGTTCCTTCACCCTACCATCCCTTCCTTGCCTCATCGGAATAAACATATCCAGCAGTCGCAGCAAGTGTTCCCTAAACAACCTCCACATTTCTGTCGTGCATTTCCCTGAGAACATCTGTTTCCAATTTATGCTCCCCCAGTTCCTGCCTAATAGCATTGTAATTTCCCCTCCCCAAATTAAATATTTTCCCATCCCGTCTGCTCCTGTCCCTCTCCATGACTATTGTAAAGGTCAGGGAGTTGTGATCATTATCACCGAAATGCTCTCCCACCGAGAGATTGTCCAGATTAAACTCCATCTGCCATTTCTCCGCCCAAGTCTCCAACCGATCTATGTCCTGCTGTATCCTCTGACAATCCTCATCACTGTCCGCAACTCCACCAACCTTTGTGTCGTCCGCAAACTTACTAATCAGACCAGCTACATTTTCCTCCAAATCATTTATATATACTACAAACAGCAAAGGTCCCAGCACTGATCCCTGCAGAACACCACTAGTCACATCCCTCCATTCAGAAAAGCACCCTTCCACTGCTACCCTCTGTCTTCTATGACCGAGTCAGTTCTGTATCCATCTTGCCAGCTCCCCTCTGATCCCATGTGACTTCACCTTTTGTATCAGTCTGCCATGAGGGACCTTGTCAAAGGCTTTACTGAAGTCCATATAGATAACATCCACTGCCCTTTCTTCATCAATCATCTTCGTCACTTCCTCAGAAAACTCAATCAAATTAGTGAGACACGACCTCCCCTTCACAAAACCATGCTGCCTCTCGCTAATAAGTCCATTTGTTTCCAAATGGGAGTAAATCCTGTCCCGAAGAATCCTCTCTAATAATTTCCCTACCACTGACGTAAGGCTCACCGGCCTATAATTTCCTTGATTATCCTTGCTACCCTTCTTAAACAAAGGAACAACATTGGCTATTCTCCAGTCCTGTGGGACCTCACCTGTAGCCAATGAGGATGCAAAGATTTCTGTCAAGGCCCCAGCAATTTCTTCCCTTGCCTCCTTCAGTATTCTGGGGTAGATCACATCAGGCCCTGGGGACTTATCTACCTTAATGCTTTGCAAGACACCCAACACCTCCTCCTTTATGATAATGAAATGACTGAGACTATCTACACTCCCTTCCCTAGGCTCATCATCCACCAAGTCCTTCTCTTTGGTGAATACTGATGCAAAGTACTCATTTAGTACCTCGCCCATTTCCTCTGGCTCCACACATAGATTCCCATCTCTGTCCTTGAGTGGGCCAACCCTTTCCCTGGTTACCCTCTTGCTCTTTATATATGTATCAAAAGCCTTGGGATTTTCCTTAATCCTGTTTGCCAATGACTTCTCATGACCCCTTTTAGCCCTCCTGACTCCTTGCTTAAGTTCCTTCCTACTGTCTTTATATTCCTCAAGGGATTCGTCTGTTCCTAGCCTTCCAGCCCTTACGAATGCTTCCTTTTTCTTTTTGACGAGGCTCACAATATCCCGTGTTATCCAAGGTTCCCGAAACTTGCCAAACTTATCCTTCTTCCTCACAGGAACATGCTGGTCCTGGATTCTAATCAACTGACGTTTGAAAGACTCCCACATGTTGATTTACCCTCAAACAGCCGCCCCCAATTTAAATTCTTCAGTTCCTGCCTAATATTGTTGTAATTAGCCTTCCCCCAATTTAGCACCTTCACCCGAGGACTACTCTTATCCTTATCCACAAGTACCTTAAAACCTATGGAATTATGGTCACTGTTCCCGAAATGCTCCCCTACTGAAACTTCGACCACCTGGCCGGGCTCATTCCCCAATACCAGGTCCAGTACGGCCCCATCCCTAGTTGGACTATCTACGTATTGTTTCAAGAAGTCCTCCTGGATGCTCCTTTCAAATTCTGCCCCATCCAAGCCCCTCGCACTAAGTGAGTCCCAGTAAATATAGAGGAAGTTAAAATCACCCACCACTACAACCCTGTTACCTTTACATCTTTCCAAATCTGTCTACATATCTGCTCCTCTACCTCCCGCTGGCTGTTGGGAGGCCTGTAGTAAACCCCCAACATCGTGACTGCACCTTTCCTATTCCTGAGCTCCACCCATATTGCCTCGCTGCATGACCCCTCCGAGGTGTCCTCCCGCAGTACAGTTGTGATATTCTCCTTAACCAGTAATGCAATGCCCCCACCCCTTTTACATCCCCCTTTATCCCGCCTGAAGCTTCTAAATCCTGGAACATTTAGCTGCCAATCCTGTCCTTCTCTCAACCAAGTCTCTGTAATAGCAACAACATCATAGTTCCAAGTACTAATCCAAGCTCTAAGTTCATCTGCCTTACCTGTTATACTTCTCGCATTGAAACAAATGCACTTCAGACCACCAGTCCCGCTGTGCTCCGCAACATCTCCCTGCCTGCTCTTCCTCTTAGTCTTACTGGCCTTATTTACTAGTTCCCCCTCATTTATTTCACTTGCTGTCCTACTGCTCTGGTTCCCACCCCTCTGCCACACTAGTTTAAACCCTCCTGAGTGACGCTAGCAAATCTCGCAGCCAGGATATTAGTGCCCCTCCAGTTTAGATGCAACCCGTCCTTCTTGTACAGGTCCCATCTGTCCCTGAAGAGATCCCAATGGTCCAGATATCTGAAACCCTCCCTTCTACACCAGCTGTTCAGCCACGTGTTTAGCTGCACTATCTTCCTATTTCTAGCCTCACTGGCACGTGGCACAGGGAGTAATCCAGAGATTACAACCCTGGAGGTCCTGTCTTTTAACTTTCTACCTAACTCCCTAAACTCCCCCTGCAGGACCTCATCACTCTTCCTGCCTATGTCATTGGTACCGATGTGTACCACAACCTCTGGCTGTTCACCCTCCCCCTTCAGAATGCCCCCTGTCCGTTCAGAGACATCCTTGATGCACCAGGGAGGCAACATACCATCCTGGAGTCTCTTTCACGTCCACAGAAGCGCCTATCTGTGACCCTGACTCTAGAGTCCCCTATAACTATTGCTCTTCTGCGCTTTGTCCCTCCCTGCTGAACAACAGTGCCAGCCGTGGTGCCACTGCTTTGTCTGCTGCTGTTTTCCCCTGATAGGCTATCCCCCCCAACAGTATCCAAAACGGTATACTTGTTAGAGAGAGGGATAGCCAGAGGGGATTCCTGCACTGACTGCCTGCCCCTTCTAGCAGTCACCCATCTATCTGCCTACACCTTGGGTGTAACCACTTCTTTAAAACTCCTGTCTATGACGCTCTCTGCCACCTGCATGCTCCTAAGTGCATCCAGTTGCCGCTCCAACCGATCCATGCGGTCTGTGAGGAGCTGCAACTGGTTACACTTCCTGCAGATGTAGTCGTCCGGAACGCTGGAAGCGTCACAGACCTCCCACATCTCATAGGTGAAGCACTTCTCCCCTCTAACTGACATTTCTAGCACTAACTAATTAATTAATATAAAATAAATAAATACTTATTAAATCCTTACTAAATTGTTATAATTAACTATATGGTCCCTCGTGCTAGATTCCTACTATAAATATTAAATGCTAACTAAATACAGTAATCTCCTCCTTCTGGTTTAGTTACTCTACTTATTAATTAGTTAATTAGGGTTTTAATCAATTTTTACCAATGTTTTATTTTCAATTTCAGTACAGATTCCCTCCCAGCCAATCAGGTCACAGCTTTCCTGTGACTTCACTTTTCAGTTTTTTTTTACCTGAGGTAAGTTTTTTATACTTACCGGTCTGGAACTCCACCCTCTGAGTCTTCTCCCTGGATGTGGGCCGCGAATCCCCTAGGTAAGTTTTTTATACTTACCGGTCTGGAACTCCGCCCTCTGAGTCTTCTCCCTGGATGTCGGAGCTTTTTCCTCTCGGGTGTGCAGTCCATGCAGTGTAGGTACACCCACTGCTGTTAGGAAGGGAGTTCCAGAATTTTGATCCAGTGACAGTGAAGGAATGGCGATATAGTTCCAGGTTAGGATGGTGCAATGCTTGGAGAGGAACATGCAGGTGCTGGTGTTCCCATGTGTCTGCTGCCCTTGTTGTTCTAGGTGTTAGAGGTTGCAGGTTTGGAAGATGAAGTTGAAGGAGGCTTGGCGAGTTGCTGCAGTGTATCTTGTAGATGGTACACACTGTTGCCACTGTGCGCCGGTGGTGGAGGGAGTGAATGTTTAAGGTGATGGATGTGGTACCGATCAAGCAAACTGCTTTGTCCTGGATGGTGATGAGCTTCCTGAGTGTTGTTGGAGCTACACTCATCCAGGCAAGTGGAAAGTATTGCATCACAATCCTGACTTGTGCCTTGTAGATGGTGGACAGGCTTTGGGGAGTCAGAAGGTGAGTTACTTGCCACAGAATTCCCAGCCTCTGACCTGCTCTTGAGCCACTGGCTGGTCCAATTAAATTTCTGGTCATTGGTAACCCCCAGGATGTTGATGGTGGGGGATTCAACGATGGTAGTGCCATTGAACACCAATGGTTAGATTCTCTCTTGTTGGAGATGCTCATTGCCTGGCACTTGTGTGGTGCGAATTATACTTGCCACTTATCAGTCCAAGCCTGAATGTTGTCCAGGTCTTGCTGCATGCGAACACGAACTGCTTCAGTATCTGAGGAGTTATGAATGGTACTGCACACTGCAATCATCAGGGAGCATCCCCACTTCTGACCTTATGATGGAGGGAAGGTCATTGATGAAACAGCTGAAGATGGTTGGGGCTAGGACACTACCCTAAGGAACTCCTGCAGCAATGTCCTGGGACTGAGATTGGCTTCCAACATCCACAAACATCTTCCTTTGTGCTCGGTATGACTCCAACCAGTGGAGAGCTTTCCCCTGATTACCTTTTTACAATGGCTTCTTGATGCCACACTTGGTCAAATACTGCCTTGACGTCAGGGGCAGTGATTCTAAGCTCATCTCTTGAATTCTGCTCTTTTGTTCAAGTTTGGACCACGGCTATAACCATCTGTCCACTGATTCTGTGTTGCCTTGCACCATCAGGTTCTCTAAGCTTAATGGCTTGCTATGCAAATTGAAGCTGAAGACTGAAATTAAATCAGAAAGAGTCTTAACAGGTAGTTTTTTATCATTTGTAGGTAAAACTAAAAATAAATGGAACAGATATTACTACTGACGAGAGATGTAGAAATTTTTAGCTACCCAATTTGATTTATTGAACTGGAAGTATACACCAAATTGAAGGTAGTTTATGCATCGGGGGAGAAAACACAGCAAACCAAATGACCTGGGTAAAGTATAAGTATCCAGGGGCAGTGATTAAAATATCAAATAGTGAAATCATAATTCAACACTTGTCATGATTCAATTACCAACATTAATTACAAACATTTGCAAAAGCATTGGCTTATCAATCAATTTTGCATCACCTTATGATAGATTGAATGCTACATTCATACCAGCATTAAGTTAAATTAATGAGACATGTCTATAAAATATTTCACACTTCTTCCTGGATAATGGTTGACTTGAGTGTGCATTTTTGTTACATCATTATGAAAATATTAAAGCAGTTCACAGAATTGCAATAAAGGATTGACTTTTGTCCTGTTTCTACTGTTTAAAATCTCATTTAAGTTCCAGTGCTGAAATATTAGCTCATTTATATGTAAATTATATTTAATGTATTCATGAATTTTGCACACTAATCCATAAAGGTCCTTACTGTAGGTGACCTTTTAGACTTAGTACTTATGGGAAAAGTGCCAAATTCCTGTGTATGACCTCAAATCCACCTGTATGAAAACACATTCCTGCTTAATATTGCTCTTATTTGTTAAAAATTCAACGTGGACATATATAGAATTGTTCACTTCTCCTGCCCTGAAGGGGGTATTAAATATTGTAATCATTATTTTAGTCTGTCTAGTAACAAAATGATTTGAAGCATTTGGTATTTTTAACCAAACCTAATGCTTAAGGTTCAAAGGGTTGGTTGTTGATGAGAGACCATATCCGATGAATTTTGCCATTGTATTTTTTCCATTGGTATTTCAGTACAATGAAACCTACTTGTGTTCAATTTCCAAGCCAATTACATCACCTGCAGTTTTGTGCATTTGTATTCAAACTAATCAGATGCAAATCCTGTTTGGTGCAAGTAAACAATTTGCCCTACATTCAACCTTTCTATTTTCTAGCTTGCCCTTCCTCCCCTCTATGCCTTTGCCCAATTTCCCAGGCTAACTGTCCATCACAATTTTTCTTGTTGGAACTAGTGAAAATTCTAAGTAACTAGTAACCAAAGTGTGTTTCCTTGATCAGAGAAAAGGAATTTAGTAGCCAACACAAAAGCTTTGGTCTGTACACCAGAGCATGGCTCAGCTTATATAGCTTGTATACTTCCACTACATCAATCTACAGTTACATAATGTTACATCTGTCATGACATGCTTATCTACAACTACTAAGTACATTGCCAGGAGAAAAAGCAAGATGAAATTGTAGTACATTGTAGATTTGATTTTATTGCAGAATACAAGTCAATAATGCTTGATGGATTTGTCTAACTGTGCCTCAGACTAGCTCATTATATCAGGAAGATATAGATTGGAGAAGCTGTGATTGTTCTCCTTCGAGACGAGAAGGTTGAGAGGAGATTTGATGGAGATGCTCAAAATCATGAGCGGTCTAGACAGAGTAGATAGAGAGAAACTGTTCCGATTGGCAAAGGGTTGACAACCAGAGGACACCGATTTAAGGTGATTGGCAAAAGAACCAAATGACATGAGGAAATACTTTTTTTCCTAGTGGATGGTTATGATCTGGAATGCACTGTCTGAAGGGATGGCAGAAGTAGATTCAATCATGGCTTTCGAAAGGGAATTGGATAAGCATCTGAAGGGCAAAAATTTGAAGGGCTATGGGGAAGGTGCAGGGGAGTGGGACTAGCAAAATTGTTCTTGCAGAGAGCTGGCACAGGTTCGACGGGCTGAATGTGCTTCTGTGCTCTGACCATTCTATGATTCATTATCATAGAGAGATACAGCACTGAAACAGGCCCTTCGGCCCACCGAGTCTGTGCCGACCATCAACCACCCATTTATACTAATCCTACATTAATCCCATATTCCCTACCACATCCCCACCTTCCCTCAATTCTCCTACCGCCTACCTATACTAGGGGCAATTTAAAACGGCCAATTTACCTATCAACCTGCAAGTCTTTGACTGTGGGAGGAAATGGGAGCACCTGGCGGAAACCCACGCAGTCACAGGGAGAACTTGCAAACTCCACACAGGTAGTACCCAGAACTGAATCTGGGTCGCTGGAGCTGTGAGGCTGTGGTACTAACCACTGCACCACTGTGCCGCCCTTCAGGAAGTCTTTTTTTTGTTACTTTCTTTGAATTCAAAAATGTGGAGCACAACATGTTGTCAAATAATCAGTTGTTCTATCAAAACTTGATGTGCTTTGAAGTTGTGAAATATCAGGTTCATTTTCAAATGAGGTACCGATTCAGGTCACTTAATGCTGACATGCAGTTGCTTAGGACGTGAGATTACCCTGCTGGGTGGGAGGAGAAAAGGAATTGCTAATTAGTTTCAGCTTCATCCAACATGACAGACAAAAGTGTATTACTTTATTTATTTAGAGATACAGCACTGAAACAGGCCCTTCGGCCCACCGAGTCTGTGCCGACCAACAACCACCCATTTATACTAATCCTACATTAATCCCATTTTCCCTACCACATCCCCACCATTCTCCTATCACCTACCTACACTAGGGGCAATTTACAATGGCCAATTTACCTATCAACCTGCAAGTCTTTGGCTGTGGGAGGAAACCGGAGCACCCGACGGAAACCCACACGGTCACAGGAAGAACTTGCAAACTCCGCACAGGCAGTACCCAGAACTGGACCCGGGTTACTGGAGCTGTGAGGCTGCGGTGCTAACCACTGCGCCACTGTACAGTCAAATAAATGTTTTCTTCTGAGCTCTGTTTCTTTCCGAGAGGTGTCAGTCAGAGTTTGTTACTGTACATTAATATTTGGAAGATTTTTTTAATGGGAAATGTAGCAATTGATTTTATTTCCAGTTTTTACACTAATTGCTATGACTTCTGCTGTCACATTGTAGCTGGAGCCTTTTGTCAACCAGTTTCCATAACGTAAGAAGAAAGTGAAAAAACTTGTATATTTTTGGTGCCTTTCATGACCTCAGGACTTCCCAAAACGCCTCACAGAAAATGGAGTTAAATTGAAATGTAGTCACCATTGTAATATAGGGAAATATGGAAAGCAGTTTGCGCAAGGCAAGCTTGTAAACAACCATGAGATAAATCACCAGATAAACTATTTTTTCATAAATTTTAGTTGAGGAATAGATGTCGGCCAGAACTCTGGAAGAATTTCCTGCTCTTGTTTAAATAATGTTTTTCAATCTTTTGCCTCCACTTGGGAGTATAGGCAGGGCCTTAGTGTAACATCTCATCCAAAAGATGTCACCTCTGACAGTGTAGCACTCCATCAGTACAGGATTGAATTGTCACCCTAGTGTCTCTAGAGTGCGTTGGAACCCTTGACATCCTGACTTGGAGGCAAAAATACAACCACTGACAGGTATACTGAACTCCACACCTGCCGGATAAATGATTATTGTCTGCTTGTTTACTCATCTGACAGGCTTTATCTGCCTCCTGCAAATGATAATTGTAAAATTTCTTGCTCTGAGTATCCAAACTATGTTGTATAATGTCACAAAACTTGTGAATGGTGGGTAGTGGAAACAGTCAGGAAAAGGTTAGGCTGGATTTTACCTTCGGCGGATGGGAACTTGCCACCGACGTAAATGTCAGCGGCGAACTCGCTTCCGCCTAGCCCGGGGATCCATCCCGTATTTTACAGGTACCCGGGCTTTAATTGTCCTGAGGCGGGACTTCAACCCACTTGAGGGAGGAGGTCCCGCCTCAGTGAGCTGCCAGCCAATCAGCGGGACAGTAAGTTGGGCTTGCCTCACCAGGGGGATCGGTTCTTCCCTGGTGAGGCTGGAGTGGTCGTTTGGGGGAAGAGGGGGGGCATCTTGGGTCCCGGGGGTGGGTTGGGAGGCAGCGGCGGCCCTCTATCGGGCATCCTGTGCCCGACTGCTATGGCCCACCCCCGGGGCAAGGAAAGGCCGGCAGCTATCGCTGGGCGGCCTTTCACGTCCCCAGCACGCCCGCTTGCTACGGGTAAAATATCCGTGGCGGCGGGCGAGGGCCCTTAAGTGGCCGTTAAGTGGCCACTGAAGGGCCTTTATTGGCCTCGGGCGGTGGGGGGAGAAACAGCCGTAAAGTTCACCAGGGGTGGGAGCGGGGCGGGTAGGCCTCCCGGAGCCTCCTGCTCAATTTTACGCCGCCCCCACGTCACTACCTGACCCATAGGGGCGGCGTATAATTCAGCCCATTATTGTCCTTGATAAAGGGCCTTTCCTATTGTCTGATGTAGAGAAGCGTATCAGCCATAGAAAAATTTTCAGTCCTGCTTGCTGAAAGATGACATTATAGTGGCTGTAGGTAAAAAGGGGATAGGGAATTATAAAAATAAACCTACAGAAATGAAATCATCTCAAATGTGACACATATGGTCTGCAGCTTCTTTTTCAGTCAAGATAAAATTTTACCTTGCAGCAGATGGCGACATGAAATTGAAGACTAAATTCTAATAAACTTCTATATGAGCTGAATAAATATTTTGTGCTGAGGATATACACGTATTCCTATTAAATGTATTATTAATACATTTGAAATAGTAACACTCTTTCTGATTGAAATTTTATTGAAGTTGCCATGGACTATTTGCAGTTATTTTTTGATTTAAGGCATATTGTATATTATAGTTGTTACCTGACATTAACTTTCAATATTGGATATAAACTGGAAAATGTTAGGTTTAGAATCTAACCACATCGAGATGGCAAAAACACCATGAAAACTTAATGCAAATACGTCACATCCAAATAAATAAAAACAGATGTTCTGTACTGTAAACTTTCCCACATATAATATATGAAATTTTTGTATTGTTATGACCAAGGGGGGAGTAATGCACTGTTAATTCAGTCCCACTACTCGACAGGTCACAGCATATCAAGAAAATTTTCCACCTACCAAAGAATAACCAAGACACTCTACTTGTCCCCCAGAATAAAGCACTCCAAACCAGGTTTCTTTAAACAACAACGACATTATCTATTTATTAGAAAAGAAATAATAAGTCTTAAACAAAATGAGATAAACCTATATGTGAAAAGATTTTTTTAAACTCCTTATTCTTCCTAGTCCTCAAGCACACACACATACATTCAAAAACTGGGGAAAAGCATTTTTTGGTTTACAGCTGTTTCTTAGGAATAAAAAGAAACAAATAAAATGATTAAGCTTATCACTTTCTGGTAGGACGTTTTCGGTATGGTGAGGTGCCCCAGGGTCGAATAGTCAGATGCCACTTGAAGTCTCTCCAGGCAAGGTTGATGAACAGTCTATGATGGGTAGGCATTCAAGGCAATTTGTCTGCAGCAGGTGTCACACAGGTCTTTCAGCAGGTGTGCAGCAACTGGTTTGCTTGGGTTTTGAATCAGGAGTCTAGCAGTAGAAACTTTCTTGCGATTTCAGGATCTCCCAAAACACTGGAGGCAACAGAACCACTCTTGAGGCATGGATTCTTCAAAGACTGGAGGGAATAGGAATCTGCTATTTCTGACATACAGGGGTTTCTTCTCTGAAAAGTAGTCTTCCTCTACAGAGAGAAGTAACTCTTTTTTTCTTGGGTCTTTCTTCTCTCTCCAAGCAAATCACAGCCACCTTTCAAATGCAGGATTTCTTTTCAAGAGATGCAAGTCTTCCTTTACAGAGAGACTTCTTTTTCTCCAGTCTCCAGGCAGGTCACAGCCAGATTTCAAACTGCCTGCTCCTTGTCCAACTCACTGGTCTTTTCACAATCCAAAAGTGAAACTAACTTCAACAATCAAGTTACATGACAGTCATAAATCTTGACCTGATGTTCCACTGCTGAGTTGCTTGGAAATAGGTGCCTTGCAGTCTGTGTAATTCATTCGTTTCAAACCCACCAAGTTTCACAGTAGATGTTCACAGAGAAAAATCCTTTCCTCAGTTTTTAAAAACACAGAATTCTAAGCTTTCAATACAAAAACAAAACTCTTGTAACAGTGTTTATTTGTGTGCATGCATAATCTTCACCAGTATGTTAACGATATTGTAGTGAACCCCTTAATATTGTTGACTGGTGTCATTTCATGCAGTTAGCAGGGACCAATTTAATCCTAATTATGGTTTATGCTAACCACATAACATGATAGACAATAAGAATTTGAAAGGCAACTAATTTTTGCTTCTAGTTTTTTTTTGCTTTTTTCATCCATTCCCTAGCATGCCACTAAGATCTCTGTACCCAGCCTCAGTCCCATTAATACCATGGTCTTTCCCAGGCATTGAACTTTCCCATTCAGGTTACTAGTTGACCTGACTTAAATCCGTCCCCTTTTGACCTTTGTCCTGTGCATCATTCCATGCCACTGCAACATTCAGATCATCTGCTCCACTCCCCAGTCTTATATTTCGAATAAGAGCATTAAAACAAGAAGTAAGAAAGAGCTTACATATATGTAACAGCTTTTGCAATCTCAGGACATCCCAAAGTGCTTTACAGCCAATGAAATACTTTTGAATTGTACTTACTGCTATAATGTGAGGAAATGTGGGGAAATGCAGTACCCAATTTGTGCACACAAGATCACAATTAGCTATGATATCATAACCAAATAATCTGTTGTAGTGATACTGGTTGGCCAGAACACCAGGGGTTCTCCACTATTCTTTTTCAAATGAAGACATGAGATCTTATGTGTCCACCTAAGAAGGCGAATAGGGCCTTGGTTTAGTATTTCATCCAAAAAGTCCTGCCATCAGTGTAGCAGTCCCTCAGTTCTGTACTGAATTATTAGCCTTGATTATGTGCTTAAATTTTTGGAGTGGGACTTAAACCCACAAGCTTTTGTCCCAGAGGCGAGAGTGTGACCACTGAGCCAAGGCAGACTCCTTTTTGGTATGTTGGTTTATAAGGAACTTTTCATCATCATTATCATGTCAATGTTGATGGGCTGGAAACCATACACATTTTAAGGTGCTGTAAAAATGGACTTTTGACCTCAATATGTTAAGAATTTCATTGCATTTCCTGCATATGAAATTATGCCAAACTTGAAACTTGTTAGTTCATCAACACTATATAGCTTTTGATCTCCCATTACATTTTTTTGAAAAAACTTATTTTTCCTACTGACTTTCTTTCTCTGCACCACCATTAATGAGGTTGAGCAGAGCCCATCTCTCAAGTCCTTTCAAAGTTATTCTCTGCCTAGTCAATAGAGGTGCCCTTTCTGATGCATGGTTTGCATTGTTTTTTGGTGGCGCATGGGTTTTGGGTGTTCGGGGCACCTTTTCACAGGACTTCTCTCGGGTCCCGCAGCTCCTTCTTCACCTCAATGGACTTACCGCATGCCGTGGCTGCAGACACTCTGGACTGTGAAGACAGCAGGATCGGAGATTGAAGTATCGGCAGCTGTGCTCGTCAATTTCATCCGGATCAATTTCATTGAGAAAACAAAGAGCAGGTGTGGCTGGGGGTGGGCAGTGGGCCCAGGTAACATACACTAAACTAACTGTTAACTTTTAGATAGGGCTAAAATGAACTGATTTAAAGAGCCAGGGGAATTTAAACAGTTTAAGAGGGCAGATTGGGGGAGAAAACGTTAGGGATGGGAGCAGATGGCCATGGATAGAGTTGAACAGCAAGGGAGCTTCCTAGGGAGCTTCCAGCCCAGGAGCCATCTTGGAAAGAGTCCAAAGTACGGAAAGTCCTCATCAGAGAACTCCTCTTTGCTGACGATGCTGCTTTAACATCTCACACTGAAGAATGCCTGCAGAGTCTCATCGACAGGTTTGCGTCTGCCTGCAATGAATTTGGCCTAACCATCAGCCTCAAGAAAACGAACATCATGGGGCAGGATGTCAGAAATGCTCCATCCATCAATATTGGCGACCACGCTCTGGAAGTGGTTCAAGAGTTCACCTACCTAGGCTCAACTATCACCAGTAACCTGTCTCTAGATGCAGAAATCAACAAGCGCATGGGTAAGGCTTCCACTGCTATGTCCAGACTGGCCAAGAGAGTGTGGGAAAATGGCGCACTGACACGGAACACAAAAGTCCGAGTGTATCAGGCCTGTGTCCTCAGTACCTTGCTCTACGGCAGCGAGGCCTGGACAACGTATGCCAGCCAAGAGCGACGTCTCAATTCATTCCATCTTCGCTGCCTTCGGAGAATACTTGGCATCAGGTGGCAGGACTATATCTCCAACACAGAAGTCCTTGAAGCGGCCAACACCCCCAGCTTATACACACTACTGAGTCAGCGGCGCTTGAGATGGCTTGGCCATGTGAGCCGCATGGAAGATGGCAGGATCCCCAAAGACACATTGTACAGCGAGCTCGCCACTGGTATCAGACCCACCGGCCGTCCATGTCTCCGTTATAAAGACGTCTGCAAACGTGACATGAAATCGTGTGACATTGATCACAAGTCGTGGGAGTCAGTTGCCAGCATTCGCCAGAGCTGGCGGGCAGCCATAAAGACAGGGCTAAATTGTGGCGAGTCGAAGAGACTTAGTAGTTGGCAGGAAAAAAGACAGAGGCGCAAGGGGAGAGCCAACTGTGCAACAGCCCCAACAAACAAATTTCTCTGCAGCACCTGTGGAAGAGCCTGTCACTCCAGAATTGGCCTTTATAGCCACTCCAGGCGCTGCTTCACAAACCACTGACCACCTCCAGGCGCGTATCCATTGTCTCTCGAGATAAGGAGCCCCAAAAGAAAAAGAATCCCCTTGCAGGAGAAGCAGCTTCAGGCTAGTTTAACTTTTACTTTTATGTTATAAAATGTGAGTTATATGTCTATTTTCATTGTCCAGGCCATTCATGAGCTGGAGGATGGTTGCTTTTATAATGTGCTTCAGGTAGGTTGTTTGAAGATTCCCAATGTAAGTCAATTTAAGTGCTGCTTCCTGGTTGTTATCTAAATACTGTGGCTACGATGCATTTCTGTCTTTCAAGCATATGCAGGAACTTCTGCATATTATTTAGAAGTTACTGTTGAGGTATCCAAATTTTTAGTACACTTACCTCAGACACATAGGGAATTTTTAACATTTTCACCTGCTGGGAGCGGGGCAGTTTGGTGTTATGTTGGCGGGGGGGAGGTGGGGGGGGGGGTAGAGTTCCTGGTAGCATGAGGTAACCTGGAAGCTAGGGTTGCCCTACGCACTGTAAAGTTTTAATTCTGCAGCATGCGTGCGATGTCACTGACAGGTTCCCCTCCCAGAAGTCAGCCTGATTGACAGACTTGGCTTCCAGTCAGGTAGAAAATGCTGGAGAAGAGGTCACAGGACTAGGTAGGTCTGAAACCTGACCCAGGCTAGGGTTGCGAATCAGAGGCCTGAGGGATCAGAGGCTGAGGTAGGGGGGGGTGGGTGGTTGGTAGATTGAAAGCTTCGGTGGGCAGAAGAGGTTGGAAACCTGGAAAGGGGCAGTGTTGTGGTGTTGGGAGGCCTCAGGGAGATCGGAAGGGTCGCTGAGGTGTGTCTGATTACAGGCTATTGGCAAGGCAGGTATGTTAGATCCAGCAGATAAGTGGGAAGGCTCTTACCTCTTCAATTCAGTAGTCCTTGCCTTCCTATAACTGCCATATTGTTTGAGTCTCAAGAAACTCAGCTCTCTAAAGTTAAACTGGAAATGGTGAAAAAATGAGGCAAGCAGCCACATTATAATATTTCAATTGATAATCCAGCTGCCCACCCCTATGCTGCCTCCATTAACAGAAAGTAGGTAAGTTGGGTTTGGGATTCAGAAATTTAACATTTCAACCTACCACCCTACCAGCTAACCCAAACCCGCCAGTTTTTGAGGTTAAAATGCACCCCCCTTCCCCCCCACCCCACATACTCTTCCAGTCCTGGCCTAGCTGCTCATTATTCTCGTGGAATTTTATAAGTTGAGTGTGTTTCTTTGCTTCTCCATCACAGTATTGCATAACAGTTAAGGCACTTTGAAGCATAAACAAATACTGGCTTTTCATGACTCACCTTGAATTGAAAAATTACTTCTTGTTGTTGAATGTTGTTGACAGTAGCCCTGGACCAAGTTTGTTGCCTCCAGTGTTGCATTTTCAAACATTTATTTATTAGAAAGGATGGGGGTGGTGTAGGGGGGAATCTGGTTGAATATATATTCTGACATCTTGAGCTCCTGGATTGTCAGACAGATTGCCTGTTCTTATTCTTTTCCGATTTTATTTAAATTTCTGATTACCCTTCTACTGTAGTGCTGTTGTCACCATTGTAGAATTAGTTTTTTTTTAATTTTCTCCATCACTTCTGATACATTCAGCTAAATGTATGCTCTTATTGTGTACTGTTTATCTTGAGTAATTTTATTGTTATTGGCTCAGGGATGTCAACCCAGCTTTATTCTGATCTGAAATGACTTCTGTTCATCAAATTTGGAGTTCGATCTGAACATTATTGCTTTCAAAATAAGAAATACAAGAGAAAACTTGGCTTTGCTCCCATTTTTTGTGTTGCATGGTTTAGTTTGGAGTTCTTTTATGACGATAAAATTCTGCCAAAGCTCAGTTTTGGCTTAGCTGCCAAATTCAGATTAGCATAGATTTCTAGCCAGGATTTGTGCTCATCTCTCTATCAGTATTTTGTTGTTGACAATTCTTAGTCTGTCAGCTGTTCTACTTTTGCAGGTTAGGTTGAGAAATGCATGTTCCTTCAAACTATTGATCTTCTCTCTGTCTTTTGGTTAGTTTTCTCCAATACCTATAATTACAGCTACCAATATTTCTCGTATATTAAGACCCATTGGTTCATCTTTATGTTCAATATATCTCTAAGGGATGATCTAGCAGCTCCATAAGAACTTCAAAAAGATTTTTTAATGCGTTTTATGGCAGTATTTTCTTAAGTTCGCTAATCAACAAATTTCATACACCAGTAAATCTGTCACTTTTTGCAGCAGAGCATCTAATTTCTCTTTGATTTTCTCACTGTAATCTATATAGCATTAAAAGTTTTGTTTCCTTTCCTGTAACAAATATTGCAGCTTCTGTAGGCAATAGATCGAATTCAGATCAACAATCACTCAAACTACTGAACAGCGTCAAGTAATGCCAATAAATTCAATATTGGGTGACCTAAACAGAAAAAGCAATTACATCATGTCCTGAAAGAGAAAAATAACATATAATTTAGTATTGAGAAAAATGACAGTTTTCAAAAGTAAACCCTGGATTTACTATTTTCAAGTATTGAGGAGGTTATTTATTTAAAATGCTGCCTGATCTCACTGCTCCTACTCTCACTACGCATCAAACATCCCTGCTGATCAGTAGCCACACGCCTTGATCAAAAATCCCTATCACTGTGCTTTTCTAAGTTGTACACTGTAACCTCAACAATAACAGCAACTTGAATTTATATAGTGCCTTTAACATAATAAAATGTCACAAGGTGCTTTACAGGGGCCACATAAAGAGATATTACATCAGATGACCAAAAAAGTCAAAGAGGTAGCTTTTAAGGAGTGCCTTAAAGAAGGGAAATGAGGTAGAGTGCCAGAGAGGTTTAGGGAGGGAATTCCAAAGCTTAGCGCCTTGGCAAATGAAGACATGGCCACCAATGGTGGACAGATTAAAATCAGGAATGCTTAAGAGGCCAGAATTAGAGGAGCACAGATATCTCAAAGGGTTATGGTCTGGAGGAGATAAAGAAAGGGCAAGGCCATAGGTTTTATAAACGAGAATGGGAATTTTAAAATTGAGGTGTTACTCAACAGGTAGCCAGTGTAGGTCAGCAAGTAGATGGGTAATGGGTGAACGGGACTTGGTGCAAGTTAGGACACTGCAGCAGAGTTTTGGATAACCTCAAGTTTATGGAGGGTAGAACATTGGACGTTGACCAGGAATGTGTTGGAATAGTTGTCGAGAAGTAGCAAAGGAATGACTCTTGTAGCCACAGTTAAGTTTCTGGTCAAAGGTGACCACCAGGATGTTGATGGTGGGGGATTCAGTGATGATAAGGGGAGGTGGTAAGATTCCCTTTCATCTGCACTGACACCTTCTATTGTGTGCCATCTCATCCTGCAAGAGAGAGGGAGGAATGTCAGTGATTGGATAGCACTGTGTTTAGGTGATGTGCCTGCCATAGCTGAATAGCTGGAGGCATATGGAGGCAGTGAGATGTGGGTGTAAGGCTGACAGCATTGGTAGATGTGTGAGGACGAAGTGGGGTATCTGGATGTTAGATCTGAGTCCTGAGTGTCAGGGATGTGCTGGGTGAGTGATGTGGGTATGGTACCTTGAGCAGAGGGGGAGGGTAGCAGAGCAATGGGTAGGAGAAGTCATGTTAAGATGCATACACTGACCTTGGCCACCCGCATTAGGTCTTTAGACTTCTTGTGGCAGTGCTGTCAGGTCCTCAGGTCCAGATGACGGGAATTGGCCACTCTGGTCACGTCCCTTATGAGGGTGGTCCTTGAAGGCCTTATGGCCACCTGCGGTACCATGCTGCCTCTCTTCCTGTTCACCTCCACCACTAAGACCTCCAGCACTGCATCCATGGCCATGCAACCCTCTCTCTGTCATGGTTTTCCTTTTTCCTTGTTTGCAATTACAGCAATAGTTTTCAGAAGCCTTCTGTAATTCAGTGCAGCTTCCCTTTCAGAGGGCCGGACCTTGAAGAACAGAAGGCTGGTTGCATGAATTGGTATTAGCACATGCTGTCCAGCTCCCTTCTGAGTGCAGAGGCAGCCAACAGCATTAGAAACACCCGGCCCTACGTTACAATCAGGTAAATGAGGTGGCAGCACAAAATTTGCATGCTGCTTGCCTTCACCTCAATGGGCATGGGTGGGTTGCGAATCCTGACACCCGTGCCCAAAAACAGCACAGACCAAATTGTAGCTCTATGTCTGTATCCAGGCTACCCACTCTGCCTTTCATCTTTCTCATGTTCCACTGTGTTAGATGGCAGTCACCATGGTCCACACATTATAACATTCAACATTCTTGCTTCCTGAGGAGACTGCCTAATAATAAAGTTGGGGTTTATTAAGTACAATTCTGTGTGCAGAGCTTCGGGCAATCATGTGCATAAAGAAATCTATTTCCCCACCATTATGGGATGAAGATACTGTTTTGGTCATCTGCATAGTGCAAATATTTTGAAGAGTGCAACAACATGTAGCAATTGTGCACGAGGGAACATTTGAAACTGAAATTTTTATCCAGTTCTTAATATAATTTCTTCCTATAAATTGTGGGGGTAAGTTTCTTCTGTGAGTGCAATTGGTAAACGGGGCACAAATTGCGCTGGTTAGGTTATAAAGTTTCCGCTACCATGCATTGCATAGTAACAAAATAAATCTTCCATGATTAAGCAGAGTCAATGTAATAGAATATACCTTTTTTCTTTGCTTTAAAACATATTAATTGACATATCAGAGAGTGGTAACCTGGTCCAGTTTTACTAATACAGCTGAAAATGGGTTTATCACAAAAATAAGCATTTTATTAAGTATCTAGTCCATCATCTGTGAGCAACCTCATTTTAAATCACTGAAAATGACTTAAAAACTATATTGAACCGTTTAATAATTTGCATTAGTCAGTTTCTTAGTAAAATAACTTTTTTAATATGCAAAAACTTTGAAAGCGTGCCTACTAGTGCCTGTGCGCCTGAGAAAACAAGCTCAATTTGAAGACCCTCTTCGAATGTCAGAATAAGCACAAACTTGCCATCCTCATTATTTCAATCTGTGTATGGACACTTTTGTGAGCAGGGCCAGGTTTAGTTGAAACGATTTTTCAACTATCGGTAAAGGTAGCGGAAACTTGATTTACGCTTGACGTAACAATCTTCTACGCTGGTTCGGCCAATTTTACCTGGATTGCACTGATAAACTCGTGAAAAGCTGCTTGGATTCCACCCCTGAAGTTTTAAAAGGACCAGTACAGGGATCAAAACTGCAAAATTCCAGGTTGAGTTATTTTGTTTCAGAGTCCTGCTATTAAATTTTTTTGCTGTTTGATATCTCTTTTATGGACATAATATTGAAGTTTAAAAGTGTGTTTACAGAGAGTGATTTGAATACAAGTACAGTTGTAGCACGAGTTTTGGGGTTGTGCTGTACCATGTGACACCTGTTTGACCTGAACTTGTATAATGATTTAGAACTGTAATTAAAATCTCCTTGCCACTAAAGGCCTGCTCGGGCCTGCAAATGAAACCCGACCTGAGCCCGACAGAACCACATCCGACCCGAGCCCAACCTGGCCGGAGTCCTTTCATTTTGTCCCACACCCGACCCGACCTGACCACCCGAATGTTCAGTTAACCTAGCTTCCGTTTTTCACTTTTTAAGCTTGTGCAGATAAACAACAAAAACTGTAACTGGACTTGAAAGGTTGTTTAAAAAGTACATTAAGATTAGAGCCATGTACCAGAGCTGGTGACAGAGTGTTTCCGACCCAGCCCGACCCGACCCGGCCCGAGCCCGAATGCTGGACCCAGAAGAGAGACCCGACCCGAACCTGACACATGTCCTCGGGTCCCGTCGGGTTCGGGTCGGGTAGCCATGCTCTACTTGCCACCTAATTCTAAGATACTGAGAAATGTTTTGGCATGAGCTTGTAAATATATCCCCACTGTAAATCACACGTATAGCACCTTCAGACCGAATATAAGTCTAACAGGGTCTATGACAATCTAAAATATACTTCTGATTATAATTGCCAGCTGAACACTGTATAAGTGTCACATCAAAAGGATGCTGCCAGCCACTGAGTTTAGTAAAATGAGGCTGACATAGAGCCACATGCTACTATTTTCTTCTGTGGCTTTAGAATAAAATTGTGGTGAAAAATAATTTCATTCAGTTATTATGTCAGGCCTCATTGTTCTGTTACTTCTGATTCTACACATTTGCCCTCGGCCTGACAAATCAAATATTGGTCTTTTACTGCCCAATATATTGGATAAGGTATTTTTGGGATGACCTCCGAATCTCTTGAAGGACAGAGAAATCTCACAGGTTATTGTAACTTTTTTTCAGTTACTGTATTTGCTATTGTGTCCTCAAACCTAAGCATAGTTAAGTATATTGTACATTAAGAATAATAATGTGCAGATAACCAGATCATACAGCTTTGTCTTCCTTCCCACTGTGTGTATCTTCAGAGGAAGGGAATGGAATACGATGTGGGACGCAACACAATACTGTATTATCAGTGTTCTATTGTGTGCAATAAAGAAAACCATTCCACACATCATTTTCATCTATCTGTCTTGGCTACTTTGCAATGCTAATTTTCAGTTTTGCATTAGAATACACAAAAATAATCAGCAGATATTCATGAAGGACAATTTATATTATAGTGTCAGGGACCATTAATCATTTTTATTCAACATTTACTTCTAGAAAATTCAGTCTCCAAAAATCACAGATATTGTTAAGGAGGAGAAGTCTTTGAAATAGTGTTTCAGATTAATATTTTACATCTGTTTGAATAACATAAACCAAATTCAAAGGAAAAATCTATGAACGTAACCTTGTCTGCATAAATTAGCATATCTGAGTATGTCATGTCACGTGTGTTGGTGACCCAGTGCCATATAACATTCTCTTTCAAATTGTATCCCAATCAGCCAAGCAGTCTTACAGGGAATGAACATGTTTTATGTTAGCGAGTGCTTTCTCAAGGGACTGAGCAAGGACACTTCAGATATCGTATTTTTCTCCAACCTATTTTATATTAACTCAGATGCCAAAGTCGTAGGGAAATGGACTACTGAAGGATCTTAGGGGAGCAAAAAAGTTATCAAAGAAGTAAGCTAACAAGGTTTTTAGGTTAAAAGTGCCTGCGTTATTCTTAACAACTGTTTTAGGTAAGCTTTTCGAAGAACTGAAACAAAGAATTTGTCTTAATCTGTTTGATAGGATTCATTAACATAGTGCACTGGGAACTTGAGCATAAGGATAATATCTGTATAATACTTCAGTTAGAGTTGAACTTCTATTTTCTTCTGTGCTTATATAAAACACTCATTTCTTTACAACTTAATTGAATAGAATGCTAGTGAATATCTGAGGCAGAACAATGTGCACTATACAAAGACTCACCCCCAGCAATGATTAGATAAACTCCAGCAGTTCTGTCACAGTTTAACAGACCCACGCATGAGTGCAAATTAGTTTTCGCAGTTTACCACATGAGTAACAGACATCTTGCAATACATAATCAATGACACAATGTTTTATGTCATTTAAGGATTTGTATTGAAGGTTGTTCTGATGTGGGCTGTTGAAATGACTGCCATTAGTTATTTTTTATTTTCCCTGTTGTTGAATTGCCAGTTGCATTTAACAAAAATAAATCTAGTATCGTTATCCATTATTACATAACTATTCCCGACAAGTCTATTCCCTGCCACCTAAAATCTATTAGTTATTGACACCTTAAATTTTCCTCATCCCATTTTCTCATCTAGTCTACATCCATCCATAAATTAGGAACAGTATGGTTCTTCCACTGATCATAACACTTCAATCTCTCAAATATGAATTTGTTATGTAATCTTAGTGTTGTATTCTGGAAAGCAATAACTCTCATATATTGGCAATGATGTTTTGAACAGAATATTGGGCGGCACAGTGGCGCAGTGGTTAGCACCGCAGCCTCACAGCTCCAGGGACCCTGGTTCGATTCTGGGTACTGCCTGTGTGGAGTTTGCAAGTTCTCCCTGTGTCTGCGTGGGTTTTCGCTGGGTGCTCCGGTTTCCTCCCACATCCAAAAGACTTGCAGGTGATAGGTAAATTGACCATTGTAAATTGCCCCTAGTGTAGGGAGGTGATAGGGAATATGGGATTACTGTAGGGTTAGTATAAATGGGTGGTTGTTGGTCGGCACAGACTCGGTGGGCCGAAGGGCCTGTTTCAGTGCTGTATCTCTAAATAAATTGTAACCCACTTCAGACTGATTAGTACTTAGATTTTTCCACTACAGAAGAATAATCCATCTTTTGTAATCTTGTACGAGAAGGGACAGTAGAAATTTCACAGATTTATTGTCCCCTGGGGGAAGAAAGCAATTGTATTCATATTTGAACATTGAAGGAACTTTTCAACACAGTGAGTAAATGACTTACTTCTGAAAATGCTATCTCTGAATGCAGAGGTCAAAGCAGGTTCTGCAGGATGTCATAAAGAATCCCAACAGTCTTTCTGAATAATTAGAAGTAACCCTTTAGCAGATGGATTGAGAACCAGAGGACACCAATTGAAAGTGATTAGAAAAGAAGCAACAGTGATGTGAGGAAATACTTTTTTACACAGCGAGTGGTTAGGATATGGAATGTACTGCCTGGGAGCGTGGTGGAGACATATTCAATTGAGGCCTTCAAAAGAGAATTGGATAATTGTTTGAAGAGAAAAAAGTTGCAGGGCTACAGGGAAAAGGTGGGGGAGTGGGACTAGGTGAGTTGCTCTTGCAGAGAGCTGGCACACACATGACAGGCCAAATGGCCTCTTTCTGTAACCATTCTATGATTTCTTGATAGTGTAGCCGAAAGGGATTCACGAGGTATTCTGTGAATCAATAGAGAAATGATTGAGGTATGGTTAAGTGTAGAGAATGACAGAATAAATTGAGTTTCAGTTAATTCTGGAGGAAGCTGACATTGTGAAATTCTTTTCGACAGATTTTATTTACCCTTTTGATGCCATCAGAGGTTCAAATAAATGATGTAGCCATTTACTATTGTTCAGCAGTCAAGAGTGAACAATTGTGCATTTGCTTGGAAACATGGAAGGATTTAGCAAAGATGGATTTGGACTTTCGATTCAGGCTGCTGAAATTTATTCAAATTTTGATTCCCTCAAAAAATGTATTGTGACTTCAGATAATCAGAATACAGCTCTTTAAAACACCAAATAAACTGGACATATTAGGTGGCAACCTTCCAGACAACCTATCAAACTGATAGCTTAAACTCAAAATGCCCATTTTTCATGAAAAGGGATTCCATGGATAGATAAGCCACCTCTGTGACTGTGGAACTGGATGCTTTGGATAGATAGCATCCTAGATCATCAGGGAAATGTCTGACTTAGGCAGGTAGCCACTAAATCACAACAGAAACAGATGCTGTAAATGCAAAACCATCACGGAATTCAGACAAACAAAATCTGGGTTAAAGTTTTGGCCATTTCAACCTTTGGCATGAAATTATTGATGTATGCAAACTTACTACAAGATGTCTAAATGTATAAAGTGGGAAAAATATTTTCCTTCCTTATGCAATACTATTATCTTAAAGCCACTCACAGCTTAATTTCATAATCCAAAAATGAGGCAAAATTCAGATGTTTGTGAATAGATTAAAATGAGCACAATTTGGATTAATTTGGGTTTTAAAAATGATTTGGCTCTTATTTCTGTAACCTATTATGAATGGTGAATGGTAATGATGTTTTAGAGCCTTTATTTGTGTGTATATTTTATGTCTATATTTAAATCTCATGACATGTCGAGTTTATTTGATATATGAAATATCAAATATTTTCCTTTTAATCTCTTGGCTGGACGGCTAGCAGAGCGAATCACTCCCTCACATTACAGAACCCACCTGATTTTCATTCCGTTGGTGTTCTGCTCAGCCAGATTACCGCCCAGGTGAGTTTGTAGTGATTTGTGTCCATAGGCATCTAAATCCCTATGCTCCTCTACAGCTCCTAGTCTCTCAGCATTAAGAAAATTATGTCTTTTGCAGATCCAAAGTGGATGACTTCCTCACATTGAACACCATCTGCCATAGTTTTTCCCACTTACTTAGTCTGTCTATGTTACTTTGCAGCTTCCTGCTCCCATCAACATGTTTCTGTGCCTCTGTAATTAGTGCCATCTGCAAACTTGGATATACAACTCTGTATTCCTTCATCCAAGTCATTAATATATTTGTGAAAAGCTGATCCTCGGAGAAGACCACTTATCATTTATCTGTCTCCTACCTCCCAACCAATTACTGACCCATGTCACAAGATTACTTCCAATTCTATATGGAAGTCCATATGGACAACATCCATAGACACTCCCCTATCCATCATGCCAATGACCACCTCAAAACATTTAACTAGGTCACTCAGATATGACCTACCCTTCACAAACCTATGTTGACTCTCTCATCAGTGTTTAGTCACCCTGCCCCAAATGATAGATCCCAGTAATTTTCCACAATTCATGTTAAACTGACAGGTGTGTACAAAGAACAAAGAACAAAGAAAATTACAGCACAGGAACAGGCCCTTCGGCCCTTCAAGCCTGCGCCGATCCAGATCCTCTATCTAAACATGTCGCCTATTTTCTAAGGGTCTGTATCTCTTTGCTTCCTGCCCATTCATGTCTCTGTCTAGATACTTCTTAAAAGATGCTATCGTGTTCGCATCTACCACCTCCGCTGGCAACGCGTTCCAGGCACCCACCACCCTCTTCATAAAGAACTTTCCACGCATATCCCCCCTAAACTTTTCCCCTCTCACTTTGAACTCGTGACCCCTAGTATTTGAATCCCCCACTCTGGGAAAAAGCTTTTTGCTATCCACCCTGTCTATACCTCAAGATTTTGTACACCTCAATCAGGTCCCCCCTCAACCTCCGCCTTTCTAATGAAAATAATCCTAATCTACTCAACCTCTCTTCATAGCTAGCGCCCTCCATACCAGGCAACATCCTGGTGAACTTCCTCTGCACCCTCTCCAAAGCACCCACATCCTTTTGGTAATGTGGCGACCAGAACTGCACACAGTATTCCAAATGTGGCCGAACCAAAGTCCTATACAACTGTAACATGACCTGCCAACTCTTGTACTCAATACCCCGTCCGATGAAGGAAAGCATGCCGTATGCCTTCTTGACCACTCTATCGACCTGCGTTGCCACCTTCAGGGAACAATGGACCTGAACACCCAAATCTCTCTGTACATCAATTTTCCCCAGGACTTTTCCATTTACTGTATAGTTCACTCTTGAATTGGATCTTCCAAAATGCATCACCTCGCATTTGCCCGGATTGAACTCCATCTGCCATTTCTCTGCTCAACTCTCGAATCTATCTATATTCTGCTCTATTCTCTGACAGTCCCCTTCACTATCTGCTACTCCACCAATCTTAGTGTCGTCTGCAAACTTGCTAATCAGACTACCTATACTTTCCTCCAAATCATTTATGTATATCACAAACAACAGTGGTCCCAGCACGGATCCCTGTGGAACACCACTGGTCACACGTCGCCATTTGAGAAACTCCCTTCCACTGCTACTCTCTGTCTCCTGTTGCCCAGCCAGTTCTTTATCCATCTAGCTAGTACACCTTGGACCCCATGCGCCTTCACATTCTCCATCAGCCTACCATGGGGAACCTTATCGAACGCCTTACTGAAGTCCATGTATATGACATCTACAGCCCTTCCCTCATCAATCAACTTTGTCACTTCCTCAGAGAATTCTATTAAGTTGGTAAGACATGACCTTCCCTGCACAAAACCATGTTGCCTATCACTGATAAGCCCATTTTCTTCCAAATGGGAATAGATCCTATCCCTCAGTATCTTCTCCAGCAGCTTCCCTACCACTGACGTCAGGCTCACCGGTCTATAATTACCTGGATTATCCCTGCTACCCTTCTTAAACAAGGGGACAACATTAGCAATTCTCCAGTCCTCCGGGACCTCACCCGTGTTTAAGGATGCTGCAAAGATATCTGTTAAGGCCCCAGCTATTTCCTCTCTCACTTCCCTCAGTAACCTGGGATAGATCCCATCCGGACCTGGGGACTTGTCCACCTTAATGCCTTTTAGAATACCCAACACTTCTCCCTCCTTATGCCGACTTGACCTAGAGTAATCAAACATCTGTCCCTAACCTCAACATCCGTCATGTCCCTCTCCTCGGTGAATACCGATGCAAAGTACTCGTTTAGAATCTCACCCATTTTCTCTGACTCCACACATAACTTTCCTCCTTTGTCCTTGAGTGGGCCAATCCTTTCTCTAGTTACCCTCTTGCTCCTTATATATGAATAAAAGGCTTTGGGATTTTCCTTAACCCTGTTTGCTAAAGATATTTCATGACCCCTTTTAGCCCTCTTAATTCCTCGTTTCAGATTGCTCCTACAATCCCGATATTCTTTCAAAGCTTCGTCTTTCTTCAGCCACCTAGACCTTATGTATGCTTCCTTTTTCCTCTTAGCTAGTCTCACAATTTCACCTGTCATCCATGGTTCCCTAATCTTGCCATTTCTATCCCTCATTTTCACAGGAACATGTCTCTCCTCACGCTAATCAACCTCTCTTTAAAAGCGTCCCACATATCAAATGTGGATTTACCTTCAAACAGCTGCTCCCAATCTACATTCCCCAGCTCCTGCTGAATTTTGGTATAGTTGGCCTTCCCCCAATTTAGCACTCTTCCTTTAGGACCACTCTTATCTTTGTCCATGAGTATTCTAAAACCTACGGAATTGTGATCACTATTCCCAAAGTAGTCCCCTACTGAAACTTCAACCACCTGTCCGGGCTCATTCCCCAACACCAGGTCCTGTGTAGTTATCTGTTTTTCTCCCTCCCTTCATTCTTAAATAATGAGAGACTTTTGCAGCTTTCCAATTTAAAGGCACAATTCCTGAATCTGGAGAGCATTGGAAAATTGTGACTAACACATCTGTAATTTCCTCATCTATTTCTTCAATACCTTGGTGTGCAATCCATCAGGTCCTGGAGATTTGCCTATCTTGAGCCCCATTATTTTCCCCATACCTTTTCTCCAACTTATATTAAATTCAATCATTTCTTCTTTATTTAATTTGACATTCCCTTCTACCATTTGTATTTGTACTCTTCCTCCACTGTGAAAACAGATACAAAGGGCTCATTTAACAAGTCTGCCATTTTCTTATTATCCATTATAGTCTTACCTGTATCTATCTTTAATGGTCCACATTCCCCTTGAACACTCTCTTTCTCTCAATATGTTTATAAACACACTTGTTGTTAGCTTTGATATCCCTTGCAAGTTTTTTTCACATTTGTTTTTGCACCTCTTATGATTTTCTTTGCATGCTTTGTTGCCTTTTTTTTTTCGCTCTCTCAGTTTGCTGGGTTTTATTTTTTTCTTGTATATGTGCAAATCTTTTCATTTAGCTTCATGGACCAATTGTCACATATTGACTAATTAGCAGAGCATTTCTTGGAACTTATTTATATTTCAGACTTCCAACATTTGGACATTTCCCTCAATTGTTCAGTCAAAGATAATATTCACCAGGAGATGCATCAGTTATGTTTGTTGAATGGCACCTTTAAAAGCATGAGCCATGTATATTTTCAACCTCTTTTGTTGTATTTTTTCTAAACTAATCTGGGAGAATAATTTGTGCATTTGCTGGTAGGTGATGTACAGTTAATGGCCCTTTACAGCTAAGTGCTATCAATTGACCAAAAGTTCATGGTTAACTTATTTTAAAATTACAGTGAATGTCTGGAAATTGGCACTGCAGCATTCTGACTTGCTAAAACCTCTCATTTTAAGCTTAATTTTAATAAATTGAATCTAAATATCAAAATGTAGCCACAATGTTACAAAACTCCCTACCTGTTCAAATATGTTATTAAAACAGCCAGGCCAGTTGTAGTATAGGTAATTCAGAGAGACTGAAGCAGCAAATGTTTTTTATTTCAATATGAAACTTTATGGGTTAAAAATTGGTCCTGTGCTGTTTTTTCGGTGTGGGAATCGTAATTCATGGCCTGCCCATGCTAGCTGGAGACAGGTAGCATGCAAACTTGGTGCTGCCTCCTAATTTACCTGATTTTAGCGTTGGGCTGAATGGGGCCTGCGCTGCTGGCTGCCTGAACACTCAGCAGGCAGTTGAGCACCATTCATAGAGAGCACATGTGCAACTCCATTATCTGAACTGGTGGCTGTGAGTGTCAGATCAAGTGACAGGGCCTCTTCATCAGTGCTGTGCTATTGCTGTTTTTTTCTCCACTTGCATGTGCTGTGTCTTGACAGGTGGTAATTCTTGGGTGTCCTTTTTTTATACAATGAGTGTCATTGGCAAGGCCAGCGTTTGTTGCCCATCCCTAATTGCCCTTGAGATGTTGGTGAGCTGCTGTCTTGAACCACTGCAGTCCATGTGGTGGAGGTACACCCACAGTGCTGTTAGGGAGGGAGTTCCAGGATTTTGACCCAGCAATTGTGAAGAAGCACGATATAGTTCCAAGTCAGGACGCTGTATGACTTGGAGGGGAACTTGCGGGTCGTGGTTTTCCAATGTGTCTGCTGCCCTTGTCCTTCTAGATGGTAGACATCTATTCTGATAAAAATTCCAAGTTTGCTGTATAATGTTTTATGTTTATGATATTTCAGCTTCTAATGTGTATGTCCCAATCAGTTATTTCACTCTCTGTAAAATTTAATTAAAAGTGAAGGATAATCACTGCATTTTACTTCCTTGTTTTCTGTCCGTGTGACTACTTCAACGTGATGTGGCTGCTTACCCTGATTAATGGCATCATTGTTGCTGGATGCATGGATATTCCCTTGACTTGGCACAAGAATCAAATTATCGTCAGGAAATATTAAATCCACACCACAGAGTTTGCTAGTGTTACGACCAAGGCTGGAGGATTGCATTGTCTTTCTCTAGTTCCACTTCTCCATGGGTCACAACATATAGTTAAATGTTTTACCCAGTTACTGATACGGCCAATTATATACTGTATTTTTAGTTTTGGAATAAAATCCACCACCTAGATTTCTTTAATAAAGAACAAAATTATTAATGTATTATAAAACAAGACTTATTCAATAAAGATGCAAAGCTTATTAACACACAGGTTGAAATCTGAAAGTTCCCTTCTAAGTTAACCCAACACATATACACGCACACATACCAGTTAAAGAAAAAATAAAGAAGTTTTCTCTGCAGAGATTCACTTTACAAAAAAGACAAAAAAATACTTTGGCCAAATACTTGTTAATTCTTGAAGAAAAAAGGATATGGTATGGAATGATCTCAGCTGTCCCTTTAATCTGAGGCCCAGATACACACAGACGGCTGTCACTGGTATCTTTTTGGAGCAGTTTTCTTCAAGCAACGTTGAGGATTAGTCTGGCAGGCTTTTCAGGAGAATCACTGCATCGGGGGTTTCAGCTATCACACTGGATTCTCAGAGTTTCTCAAAGAGATGGAGAAGGATGAGCTGGTGGGCTTCTCTCTTAGCAGGCATACCCCCAACTGACTCAAAACAATATCCAAAATGAAACCAACTCTTGACCACCATAAATCTTGATGTGTCACTTCTCTGTAAACAACTGCCATAGTCATCAAGGCTCCTGCTGTTTACTTAGCTTAAGACATGTGACTTCCAGTTAGGGTTCATTTTTAAACAAAGTCCCAAGACCTTCCAGTGACCTTGAAACAAAAACAAGTCCAGCATCTATGGAATCGCTTCAGTCTTTCAAATGAATCAGTTTCCACAATTTTTAAACACGAGTCCTCAAAAAATATTTAAAAATGGAAGCACTTTCATAACACTAGTTCTTTCTGTCCAGCTTTCTTCAAGGTCAGCAGCAATTGCTGTTACTTCACTGATAACTGCAAAATCCAGGCCATTGTGAATTATTCATGAGGGCCAACCTGGAGGTTTCCAGGAGTTTGGCTCAATAAGACAGTGAGCATAATGTTCAAGGTGCTCTGGTCCAATTACTTTAGTGCAGGGACTGGAAAATGTAAGTTAGTCAACTGAGATAGTTTTAGAGAATACTTTGCTGCCTTTCACTGGTCCTTTGCTATTTTTACGCTTTGCCCTCCTCTGCCTTTGCATGAAAGCAAGCAAAGTTGTTCTAGTTGACAATGAAGCTGTGATATCTCATTTTTCCCCTTCTATTGAAGCATGTCTGTCATTTAGTTGTGTCATAAAAATTATATCTATTGCACCTGACACTTTGATCAAGCTGAAGCATCCCATGCCAACTTTATCTCGACTTGTAATGAAGTAAATCAACTATTGGAATTTTTAAGTGCAATTTTATTGAAAATAAGTATTGGCTGCTGTTTTCCTGTCACTGCAACAGTCATTCCTTCTGGTCACTTGTTAAAGCTGACTTCTGTAACTTCTTTAAATCCTTCTTCCATTCTGCTGGTACTTATTACTAAGACTTCTTAAGAGAAAATTAATAATTCCTGCTCATCTTTCTTCTCCAACATTGATATTATTGATCTTGAGTATTGCTGAAAATAGAGGCATGTTGTCGAAGCTTTTTGTCTTGCACTCATCAGGACAATCTGCAAAAATAATCAATGTAGGGGAAAACAACAACTTATACTGCATGAGAAGAGAGTGCTGATTGGTTGGCAAGTGAACTCTGATTGGTAGAGGCAATGCCATGGAGAATGCACCAGTTTACGGTGATCAACAGTTAACTGCCAAGCTTTGTTTGAAATTTAAATCAGGCAGCTTGACTCTGATTGGTCAAGACATTGCCGTGAGGAATGAATTAGCAAATGGCTGTCACATATTTTGTTCCGCTGAAACAGGCACAATGTTTGTACATATTCTTTCTGTCTGCAAAGAACAGGGCCCTGTGTATTACTTTATGCAGCTTTCAGTATGCGCAAATGTGCCACACTGCGAGCCCTACTGACGATCTTAAATTGGTTGGCAGTGTAATTCTTAGCACACGGTTTATGTTCATTTCTTTGCCTTATAATTGGAAAGTGGTGAACAAGGGTTCACCAAGGGGGAGCTCAAAACACCGTGTGTTTAAAAATTAAAACCCTGTTGCAGTAAGACCAGGTGAAGGCTGAGAAAGACCCCTAGACACCTTTCTCACCTGGTCGTAATAGAATGTTTGAAAATATTGAGGAATTGTGCTTCCTGGAAGCAGTTTAAGCAAGAAGCAGATAGTGAAGCCAAAATTGTTAACAGGCAACGGGTGTAGTCATGAAAGGCAGAGTTGTTTGTTTGACATGCAAAAGACATGATGTTCACAAATTTCAAAAAAATAAATTAGCAAACGTTGTCCAATCGTGGAATCACATCCAATGTTGGACACTGTACTTTGAGTTTTGTAAGCACGGGCTGGTTGGGTACCGCCCGTACCTGGCCTGTTGCGAACAGCAGAAGGGACATGTTGTTTGACAAGTTTCGACAACATGTCTCTATTTTCAGCAATACTCAAGTTCTGTACTACGAAACGACTATTATTGATCTTGTTGAACAACCTACTTGCTTCATTTTGTTCAAGCATTATGAGCGATATGAAATTTTATGCCTATCAGTGCTGAGGAATTTACTAGTCCTATACCACTTCTTCAGTCACTCTTTACTCAATCTACCTTTCATTGTTCTTGGAAATCTGCCCACACTCTGTCCTAAGATCTCTCATCCTTCTAATCTCTATTACCACATATCCTCTGTGCCCTTCAAGACTGAGAAAAACGTATTTCCTTGAAATTTGTGAACATCATGTCTTCATGTCTTTTGCATGTCAAACAAACAACCACCATCTCTGCCTTTGATGACTTCACCTGGTCTTATTGGAACAGGATTTTAATTTTTAAACACACCATGTTTTGAGCTCCCCCTTGGTGTATCCTTGTTCACTACTTTCCAATTATAAGGCAAAGAAATGAGCATAAACAGGCTTTCTTAGGTTTAAAGAAGAAAAGTGAAATTTTATTAAACTCTAATTTGGTTAACGCCTACGGATACACGCTGTGCCCCACGCTAGTAGCATACGTGATATACACATGCAAATAGAGACAGAAAAGAGCAGAAATAAAATAAAGTGGAGAGGTTTGAGGCAATATCAGAAGAGTTTCCTGTTACTGTGCTTCGAGCTCGCTGTAGTCCTTTTGTAGGTGGTTCTTGCTTTTCGTTGGGGCCCAGTATTGTTCTTAAACCTTGTTCACCGTAGGAGACTTTTCTCTTTTGGGGTTCATGTGTCTTCAATGATTCTTCAGTTCCATGAGAAAGAGATGGGAGCAGACAGGAGAGAGATGTTCTCAGTCCAAGAGAAAAGAGCTTTCTGAGTTTTTAAACTCTGTGGCAAGTTCAAATTTTAAAAATTCCAACAGACCAGTGACTAAACAGGTCTGACTACATCTGTTTGTGTATTAGGGGAGCAGGCACTGGTTCCTTTGTTCCAAGACTGTCTGCGAGTATGCAAAAAATGTCTTTCCAGCGAGGAGCCTTGTGTTAGGCCCTTTTTTTTCCTTCCCAGCAACAATTTTAAGTTTAAGACCCATGTGGTGAAATTAAGGTGCCTAATGCTTGGCAGGTGGGGGCCTGCATCACAGTTCTTTTGGAATTGCCGTAAAGCTCACATTCACTTGAAAATGTGATTTACCTAATCTACTCATTTATTCTTTTCAATATTGTTATGTTTCTCAGTCTTTTTAAATCTTCTTACCATTGATTATTTCAGCTTTCAGTTCAAGCATAAAATGAGCAAGTGGATTGACAATAATCATAAATAACATAGCTATATATTTGCATTAGGCACCTTTCTATTTAATTTCTCAAATAGACCAAATAATGAAATCACAACTCTAAAGATATAAATTCACTGTAAGTAACTCCAGTGAATTCTTGAATTTCTTCATACTATCTTCTTCTTTGGCCTCCTTGTCTCGAGAGACAATGGGTAAGCGCCGAGAGGTGGTCAGTGGTTTGTGGAGCAGCACCTGGAGTGGCTATAAAGGCCAATTCGAGAGTGACAGATTCTTCCACAGGCGCTGCAGATAAAATTGTCTGTCGGGGCTGTTTCACAGTTGGCTCTCTCCTTGCGCTTCTGTCTTTTTTCCTGCCAACAGCTAAGTCTCTTTGACTCGCCACACTTTAGCCCCGCCTTTATGGCTGTCCGCCAGCTCTGGCGATCGCTGGCAACTGACTCCCACGACTTGTGGTCAGTGTCACAGGACTTCATGTCGCGTTTGCAGACGTCTTTAAAGCGGAGACATGGACAGCCGGTGGGTCTGATACCAGTGACGAGCTCGCTGTACAATGCGTCCTTGGGGATCCTGCCATCTTCCATGCAGCTCACGTGGCCAAACCATCTCAAGCGCCGCTGGCTCAGTAGGGTGTATATGCTGGGAATGTTGGCCGCCTCGAGGACTTCTGCATTGGAGATACAGTCCTGCCACCTGATGCCAAGGAATCTCCAGAGGCAGTGAAGTTGGAATGAGTTGAGACGTCGCTCTTGGCTGACATACATTGTCCAGGCCTCGCTGCCATAGAGCAAGGTACTGAAGACACAGGCTTGAAACACTCGGACTTTTGTGTTCCGTGTCAGTGCGCCATTTTCCCACACCCTCTTGGCCAGTCGGACATAGCAGCGGAAGCCTTTCCCATGCGCTTGTTGATTTCTGGATCGAGAGACAGGTGACAGGTGATAGTTGAACCTAGGTAGGTGAACTCTTGAACCAGTTCCAGAGTGTGGTCGTCGATATTGATGGATGGAGCATTTCTGGCGTCTTGTCCCATGATGTTCGTTTTCTTGAGGCTGTTGGTTAGGCCAAATTCGTTGCAGGCAGCCACAATCCCGTCGATGAGTCTCTGCAGACACTCTTCTGTGTGAGATGTTAATGCAGCATCGTCAGCAAAGAGAAGTTCCCTGATGACGACTTTCTGCACTTTGATCTTCGCTTTAAGACAGGCAAGGTTGAACAACCTGCCATCTGATCTTGTGTGGAGGAAACTTCCTTCTTCCGATAACTTGAACGCATGAGAGAGCAGCAGTGAGAAGAAGATCCCAAACAGTGTAGGTGCGAGAACACAGCCCTGTTTCACACCACTCAGGATAGGAAAGGGGTCTGATGAGGCACCGCAAAGGCTGTGCCTTTCATATTGTCATGGAATGAGGTGGTGATACTTAGTAGCTTTGGTCGATATCCAATCTTTGTTAGTATTCTGATGAGGTCAAAGGCCTCATGAGATCCATGAAAGCAACATAGAGGGGCATCTGTTGTTCGCGGCATTTCTCCTGTAGTTGGCGAAGGGAGAACAGCATGTCAATGGTGGATCTCTCTGCTCGAAAGCTGCACTGTGCCTCAGGGTAGACACGCTCAGCCAGCTTCTGGCAGAGACTGGGCTGCATTGAGGGCGGTATCAGTGACATCATTTTCCCTGGAGTACAGTTCTTGGGAGTGCTCCACCCAACGGTCCATTTGCTTGCCTTGGTCAGTGATCATGTCCCCTGATTTAGACTTGAGGGGGTCGATCTTCTTGATGGTTGGCCCAAAAGCTCTCTTAATGCCATCATACATTCCTCTGATGTTTCCGGTGTCGGAGGCCAGCTGAATACAACTGCATAGGTGTTGCCAGTAGTCCTTTGCACAGCGCCTGGCTGTTCTTTGTGCAGCGCATCTGGCTACTTTAAGTGCTACGGATGTTAATTCGCTGGGAGCTTTCTTGTAGTTCAACAGTGCAGTGCGCTTAGCGGCTATGACAGGTTCCAGCTCTTCAAAGTGAGATTGAAACCAGTCTGCATTCTGCTTCTCACATTTGCCAAAGGTGGTCATTGCTGAGTCATAGATGGCGTCTCTGATGTGGGCCCTCTTGGTCTCTGCATCCCCTGTTGGAGTGTTTTGAAGGGCTTTTTCAAATGAATTTAGAAGTTATGAAACAGCTGTGGATGAGAAATTCTGTTAGTGTTGATGCGTGGGCGGCCCTTCTGCTTGGAGTGATGTAGCCTTTTTGGTTTGAGTCTAACTTTGCTGCACACCAGGGAGTGGTCGGTGTCGCAGTCCGCACTGTGGAAGCTGCGTGTGATTTGGACACTGTTTATAGAGGCTCACCTTGTGACGATGACGTCCAGCTGGTGCCAACGACGTGATCTTGGGTGTCTCCATGATACCTGGTGACAGGGTTTAGTATGAAAGAACGAGTTGATGATGCAGAGGTTGTGATAGGTATACACAACTCCAGCAGTCTCTGCCCATTCTCATTCACCCTTCCAATGCCATAGCACCCAAGACAAGAGGGCCATGAGTCATGGTCGGTCCCAACCCTGGCGTTAAAGTCCCCCAGCAGGAACAAATGTTCGGTGTTAGGAATGCTGCTCATGATAATATGGAGTTCCACGTAGAACTGGTCTTCAACTTCAGGTGTGGAGCAGAGTGTTGGAGCATAGATGCTGAGTAGGTGTACTGAATCAGAGGCGGTGAGCAGACGGGTGGACAGTATGCGTTCCGATCCATTTGAAGATGGCTCTATCTTGCTGAGCACAGAGTTTCTGATGGTGAAGCCCACTCCATGCTGTCTTGGTTCTTCAGGATCCCTACCCTGCCAGTAGAAGGTGTAGTCTTGCTGTCTTAGAGATCCGTTGGCAGGGAGGCATGTCTCCTGATGTGCTGCAATGTCCACGTTGACCCCTGCCAGATGTCTCCCCCCTCCCCACCTCGCACCAACTTCCCCCCCACCCCCTCCCCCCCACGCACCACCCTCCCCCCTTGCACCCTCTTCCCCCCCTCCCCCTCCCTTTCCCCCCGCACCCCCTTCCCCCTTACCCCCCATACCCCCCTCCCCCCACCCATCCCCCTCCTTCCTTGCACCCCCTACCCCCTGCACCCCTTCCCCCCGCACCCCCTCCCCCCTCGAACTCCCCCCACCCCCTCCCCCCTCGCACCCACTTCCCCCCACCCCCTCCCCCCTCGCAATCCCTTCCCCCTCACACCCCCTTCCCCCTTCCCTCTCCCTCCATGTAATCACACAGTTTACTTGTTAGGGCCCCTGCTCAGGGATAGGAGCTAACAACCCCACTGCCTTGTGGGCATCTCGGGAGAGACCAAAGCTAAGGGAGTAAACTCGAACAGAAAATCTGGAGCGGAACCCCTCAGGTGGTCATGTGTCACCTTTGGCATGTTTCTGGCAGTTCCTGCAGCAGTACAGGTGCCAAACGTCGTGCTCTGCACTCCTTTAGACCCCACCAGAAGGCCGAGAGGGGGGCTTTTGACGCTTGGGCAACTCACAACTTCCATACATTCCGCCCAGGCATGCGCCATGGAGAGGTCACTCCATAGTCGCCTCACAGCGACCAAAACAACATGGAAGGCAGCAGTTACGGGTTAAAAGTCCAGCTCAATTCACGTAGAGATTGGGCGCCACGGATTGCCTTTGTCGGTGGGAGAGGTCATCGCATCTCACTGGACAGCTACCGCCCGCCTCAATCCGGGCAGTCCCCGGTCAGAAAGGTTCTTTCCCGCCACGGTCCTCCTGCCTGCATGGGTGCTTGGAGCTCAGGGTCATTGCCCGACAAGTGGACTGTAACACCACACCAAACAGTATGACAAAATAAGGAAAGAAGGTACCAGCCCTTCGTTTTGCAAGCTGGAACGTCAGAACTATGTGTCCTGGCCTTTCGGAAGACCGAACACAAATCAACGACTCTTGGAAGACCATGATCATTAACAACGAGTTCACACTAAGGGGGACTAATTAATCTACTCTTTTTCTGAAAATTTACTCAAATTTTTCTCATTGTCAGGCATTTCCAACTGATGGGTTCTTTTCAAATGAGCTCTAAATAAACTTTGGATAGAGCAGCTTCTTTTTATATCCAAAAAGATTTATTGGGACTTCTCCAGATTTTGAACAGCTCATCACTCCAATTAAAAAGGAATTGTTAGTTGTGTACAAACTGAGCCAATCACAAAGCACTGTTTTAAGTTTGAATGCTCTCACTCTTCAACTTGTAACCCACGAAACTTGGAACTTTGATTCAAGGATTTGAACTGCAATCTGCTTTAACTGCCTATGTTATATAACAGGATGGCAGTGAATAATTTCCAAACTAAAATCAGACAAAAATATTTCTTCAACATTGTTGTCTGAAAAACCGCAGTCCTCTCTTGCCCATCATTGTCACCCAGACACTCTTTGTGTCTTCATTACCAATAATTAAGGTCGGCAACTCTGGTTGGAGGTATTCCTGGAGGTTTGATCACATGATGCGATCACATGACATCTGCAAATGATATTGCATTTCCCTTGTCAAGGTTGGGTCTCCTGTAGTTGAGGTTTTAGCCCCCCGTTCTTCTGGTTTCACGCTGCAGTTTTTGTGCAAGAAGTTCTGAGAATCAGGAGGCCACCCATGCACCCTCGAGCAGCTGAAGGAGCGAACCGAGGGAAGAAAAGAAGGGAAATTGAAAATGGGACTGGGATTCTAAGGGAATGAAATGGTACTCGCCAGGAGTTTGCAAGTTCTCCCTGTGTCTGCGTGGGTTTTCTCCGGGTGCTCCGGTTTCCTCCCACAAGCCAAAGACTTGCAGGTTGGTAGGTAAATTGGCCATTATAAATTGTCACTAGTATAGGTAGGTGGTAGGGAAATATAGGGACAGGTGGGGATGTTTGGTAGGAATATGGGATTAGTGTAGGATTAGTATAAATGGGTGGTTGATGGTCGGCACAGACTCGGTGGGCCGAAGGGCCTGTTTCAGTGCTGTATCTCTAATCTAATCTAAAATGATACCGGAATTACCTTCTGCATCGTTGTAGTTTTCATGTTGAGAGAGGTGTATGTTCATGGTGTCAAAATGAACTGAACTGCCTCCACCACTGGCATACAGTCCACCACCACTCGTTGTGGCAAGCTCAGAAATGGACAATGTTCCCATCTGTCACGTGGGTGGCCGACCCACTGCGATCGGACGGCGGGTGGCCATTTTGCAGAGTGATGCAGGGCCCCCCAATCACCTGGCAGGGGCGGGAGGCATGCTGCCGATTATGGCGCGGATGACTCCGGAGCACCATATTTAAGGCCTGCCAGCCCTGCATTCCCTCCTGCCGTAGTGTCATTTGCAGCATACTGCTGAAAACATTGTTCGACTGAATCCTGGACCCTTCCAACCCCCCAAGGAGGACAGCACAGGATGGCCGAGACAAGACACAGGGTGGACCCATGGTTCAGTGATGCCTTCCTGTAGATTCTGCTCCCGACTGCAAGGGAAAGGCGGGAGGTTATCTTCCCCAGCGATGGCAAGAAGAGATTCTCCTGCCTGACCAAGCAACCTGGGTGGAGATAGCTGCGGAGGTCAGCAGCTATGGGGTCACCCGCTGGAACTGGGTGCAATGCAAGAAGAGGGTCAACGACCTCCTGTGTTTGGCCAAGCAGGAAACGCTTACGGTGCTCGCAGACCAGTTGAACATTGATTGAATGGAAGCCCTTCCTGTTGATGAAGGCGGCTGGCTGATCCGTGGGAGCTTTGATGGCCACATGCTTGCAATCTATCACACCTTACACCCGGGGAAAGCCAGTGACAGCCCCAAATCTGGTGGTCCTGTTGGCCTGACTGTCAGGGACGGTTGGTAGCGCACATAGTCGCCAGCCTTATTGAACTGGGCATTGGTCACCTCCTTAATGTAGTAATGGGCTGCTGTCTGGGAGACCCTACACATGTCCCTGGTGGATCCTTGGGAAGATCCAGATGCGTAAAAGTTTAGTGCCACTGTGATCTTCAAGGCCACTGGCATGGATGACCCTCAAATCCCATAGGTCACAACTCATCCTGCAGCAGGGCGCATAGGTTGGTGACGGACTGCCTTGAGAGCCGTAGTCTTCGCTGACAATGGCACTCTGACATCTGAAGGTAGCTGATTCAAGTCCGGAATACACTGTGCCGCAGGTGGGCCCTTTTTGGCATGGCCGGTGGCTGCTGCTTTCGTTGTGAAGTTTTACGGGCAGGCGCAGCTGCCTCTTGTAACGCCTAGCTCAGGCACAAAATTAAAACCCGACCCGACCACAGCCAACTCGAACCCGACTCGGGCTCGAGTCCTTTAATTTTACTTCGCGCCCGATCCAACCCGACCCGACATAAATATCGTTCATAATAAAAACAAGAAATGCTGGAACCACTCAGCAGGTCTGGCAGCATCTGTGGAAAGAGAAGCAGAGTTAACGTTTCGGGTCAGTGACCCTTCATCGGAACTATCGTTCATCCGTTCTGGCAGCAGGCTATTCCTGCAGATGGCGTTGTGGGGAATCATGGGTGAGTCTGATCCTGTGACTTCCCGGAAGTAGCATTGTCCAGCCCGACCCGACCGAGTCCGAATGCTGGACTCGGAATATAGACCCGACCCGTCCCGAACCTGACACTTGTAGTCGGGTTCTGGTTGGGTAGCCAGGCTTTAGCCTCTTGGCCCTCCCTCCGTCAGAGGCGATGCATTATGCCAAAAAGGCAGGGTGGATGAGACCCATGTCAGATGACCAGTGGGCCTACAGATCGCTGTCGATGCAGAGGCAACCCTGCTTTGGCAAACGAGCTCTTAACAAGTTTCCTGGCAGACTTACTGATGGCCCTCAGTGGCCACTCTTGCTGATAGCTGATCTTCCCACCCAGAAGCAAAGGTGACCAAACAACTCGCACAATTGCTTGGTCACCCAATACAACCCCCAAATGCAAGCCCCCCCGCCTTGTCGATCTACCGAGACCCTGACCCCCCCCCCCCCCCCGACCCCTCTTGCAGAGCACACAGCAACACAGTTTGACAATGGCCTCCGAAACCCCCCCTTTCCCTATTCCGGAATGTTCATAGCTGCCTCCCCGTCATCATCACGCCCGACGCACAGTGGCAGCAGTGTGTACCATATACAAGATGCAGTGCAGCAACTCAACAAGGCTCTTTCAACAGCACCTTCCAAACCTGCGACCTCCTCCACTTAGATGGGCAAGGGTAGCAGATGCATACGAACACCACCATCTGCAAGTTCCCCTCCAAGTCACATACCATCCTGACTTGGAAATATACTGCCCTACTGCTGTTCCTTCACTGTCACTGGATCAAAATCCTGGAATTCCCTCTCTAATAGCTCTGTGGGTGTACCTGCACTAGATGGACTGCAGCAGTTCAAGACAGCAGCTCACCACCACCTTCTCAAGGGCAATTAGGGATGGCAACAAATGCTGGCCTTGCCAGCGATGCCCACATCCCATGAAACGAATAAATAAGAAATGAGCCTCGTATTTTGTGAAGTTGAAATTTCTCACAAGTAGTTCTGCAGTTGCACATTTTCTGTTGCTATAGTTGAAATATTCATGGTAAATTCTGTAAGTTTTATGTGGGCCATTATTATTCAAGTTTAGACCACTTTTCCTTCATATATTGCAATACTTCTGTGTGTGAAATGTTATTTTGTACAATGTTAGAATGCCAAAATTCTTAACCAAGACAGCGTTTTTCCCCTCCAGTTAATGTGTGCCTCTTATAATTTATTTGTTAATTAGGCTAGAAGCAGTTCCTCATGTGACAATTAGACTATATTTGTGTTTGTTCAGTTTATTTTGAAAGTAATTTATACAACAGTTCTAGGTAGGTAATAATAGCCCTACAAATCGACCCCTTTTCTATGACCCTTTCTGCCAGTTTTTTTTTTAAAGCCAAGGTTTGAACTGAGTCATCATGTTTCTGTTGTGAAGGATGATTATATGCAATATATTCTAATCTAGTTCTGCATTGAATGTTTAACCTTTACGAAAACTATAATCATGATGCATTTTAAACAGAAAAATAATGAAGCATGTCAATTGTGCAGATGAAATAAATGGAGTGTAGAGTGGGATGCAGAATTGTCTTCTTTAGACCTTGAAACCGAACACAACTCTATGAGTGAATAAAATTAATGAACACTAGTATATTTAAATATTTTCAGCATCTAAGTGATGCTGAATCCTCAAATTCTATGTGCACAGTTATAGAAGTTAAGCTGAAGTCTTGGATGACTGCTTTGTGACTTTGGAACTCTTTCAGGCACTTCAACAAAACATAGCTGTCACTAGACAATGCTGATTTTGGCACTCGACTACTATCACAGACTAATCATCCTTCTTGACAGAGACAGTTATTACATTATGACAAGATATTACAAGACTAGCACATAGTAATATTAAAATCTGTATGTTTTGATGCTGTTTGATACACTTATGGCATTGCCCTTTGAATTTTCAAATTTTACAAAAAATATATTATTTTCAAAAACATCTTTAGAAACTTTATATTGCTTTGGAATTTCAAAACCTCTGAATTGTAGTGCAATTTTATTGTTTTACATTGACATCTTATTTGCTCATTTGCAGTTGCCCATATGCAGGGGCATATAATTGTCCATCTTGAAAAGAGTTCTCTGCACTATGCCACAATTTGCAAGTTTCCCTTGTGCTGTAGTGACCAGAAGTGGGCACAGTACTCAAAGTCCAAAGTCTTATGTAGTTTGAGCATGACAAGCTCCAACATATTTTCTACTGATGTTTGCTTTGTTAATTTGATGCTTTGTGCTGTCTGGACTTAGTAAGAGTTAACCCTACAGCTATTTCCAGATCTCTTAGCTGAGATTTCGCTCAACTTGTCCACACGCAAGTTCAATGTGAAGCAGTGAATTAGGTGTCCTCCATTTCTTTCCACCATGCACTTAAGTCTATATCATTTGACTTCTATAAATGGCTACCCGAATATGAAAAAAAGAGGAAGCAGAATGCACTCGTTAAGGTGAATAATGTCAAGCCAGGAGGTATGTTTAGCAGAGTGCCCCAAGGATCTTTGCTGGGTTCCTAATGTTTCAAATCTGCATATATTACCTTGGTTTAGAAACAGCATGCAAGTTAATCAAATTTGCAGATGATATGAAGCTGAGCAGGAGAGATAACACAGAGTCAAATGACAGAATTACAGAAATAAGAGGATCAAATTTGCAAGTGGGCAGAGCTATAGCAGAGATAGACTTAAGTGCATGGTGGAAAGAAATAGAGGGCATCCAATTCACTGTTTTATATTGAACTTGTGTGGGGAGAAGCTTAGCGAAATCTCAGCTGAGGGATCTGGAAATGGCTGCAGGGTTAACTTTTACTATGTCCAGTCAGCGCAGAGCATCAATTAACAAAGCAAACAAATCAATAGAATATAAGTTTGTGCTTGTCTTCTACTCACAGGTAGTCGTGAACATGTAAATTTCAAATTAAATCACCAGTTCTCTAAGAGGAGACAAGTACAAACTAACCACAGAGGGCATTACTGATGACAGGAAGAACTTCTTCACAGAAACTGAGGATTTCTGGATAGAATATTGGAGGCAAAAACTTTGGAATTGTTCCAGAGGCTGTTGCATGCTGTATCTCCTATGAAAGGATGAGCTACATGGGCCAAATGGCCTGTTCCATCTGTACCTATCTTTGTGATCTTGTCTTTGTGACTGCATGTATCAGTGTTGAATGCAGTTGAGGGGAAGATCCAGAAACCAAGCAATAATATCTGATGAGATCCTTTTGCTAATGAGAATTGTATTTTTTCTCTTAAATTTTTCCTCCTTCCAGTTTCATGTAGAATTTTTTCCTGCTCCCTTCTTACCAAAAGATGGTAACTGTCCCTGGAGTACACATCCTTACCTTGCCCAAGTTCCAATTCTTCATATGTATCAATAGGCTATTTGGGACTCAGTAAAAATCCTCAACCAACAAGTAGCCATTCTTTTGCACAAATCACTTTACCCTAGGGAATGAGTGCCTCTGTCAGCAAGCAAAAACCCATTACCTCGACCTCTGACACTCCTCCAGGATATCCACACACTGCAGAAAGTGTTCTTGAAATTTGCCTATTTGGTATTCCATACTGCAACCGTAATTAAAACAGGAATTTAAAATGCAAGACTGATGTCTTTATCTCAACATATTTCCATTCTAAATTAGCATATAGTGGCTTCAAATGAGCTGTTCAGATATCTAAAAGCTCAGGGATATGTGCATGATCAAAAAGTGTGTTGCACATCTAAGTATTGTTAACAGTCCAAAGTAATATTTGTATGAATCCATTTTGACTGCGCAAAATATCTGTTAGTTCTGCCGCTCCTTTTAAATAAGGAAAAGCTGTTTTCTTGAGTTCAGCATTAAGCTTAATCGGGCATTGTAAACTTTGGCTGAACTCTAGAAGTAAAACAATAAGAGACTCCCTTTCATTCCCTCAGATATTTGAATTTAAATGCTTTTAACAGCACTTGTGCAATTGGACAAATTAAGCGTTATTCACTTTTAGAGCTCAGTTAGAATGCAGGCCGAGGAACCCAAAGATTTAAACCTTTGGAAATCCATTCTCAATCTAGGCATCATATTTATAATGTCATGGTATGACATGGCTATTGTCTGTATCTAAAAATAGCAGGTGTGCAGTGCAATTTCAGCTTGTACAATATATGCTGGGTAATGAAGTGCGAGTGCATATGATAATGTGCTCTGTAATGGAAAGGTGGTTAGTTAAAACCACATTGCATTAGCTTTGGTTGAAATTCAGGGCTTGAACTAGTTGTGGATGATATTGAAGGATTGTGGCAAGTCACTGATCAGCGAAGGAGCTGGATGCTTCACTCCTCAACCTAGATGGAAGGTTACTGTTCTCAGGAATACTTCTGTTGGATGGTTATAGCAAGCTTTTGGCCACCTGTCCTAATGTTTGGCTTGATGTCAATTTTTGTCTGCTTACTGTTCTGTGAAGCACCTTGGGCTGTGTTATTGCGATAAAGGCACTATTTAAATACAAAATTAGAAGTATTAGATTTTCAGAAGCATGTTAAAAGGGTGCTCTGAGACGTAAAGAGGATGCTGGAAATTGCTGTTACAAAAGATGCTAAACACAACAGCACAACATTCTCTGGTCCTGCGATAGTAAGAGCACTGTCAGCAAAGAGATGATAAATTTAAAGGAAGCTAACAGGATTGAAACTTGTGATGAACAGACAGTAGCTAAAATATTCAACAATTACTTCCATGAAGTATTCATTAAAGCAGTCAATTTTGTCATAAAATAAAAGCAAAATACTGCGGATGCTGGAAATCTGAAATAAAAACAAGAAATGCTGGAAATACTCAGCAGGTCTGGCAGCATCTGAGGAGAGAGATGCTGCCAGACCTGCTGAGTATTTCCAGCATTTTTTTTATATCAATGATGTCATATCCTTCACAAGAAGCTCATCAAGTATAGTTACAGTCTTTGATATTCAAATAGATGTTCTCGACTAAATTAAAGGGCTTAAAACAAAACAAATTCTCAGGAATGAATGCTACTTATTCCAGGAAATTAAGAGAATGAGGGATTAGATTTTGAACAGTCATTCTGAGAACGTCATTAATGACTCGGAAGGTTCAGCTGGATTAGAAACATACTAATATAGTACCATCTGGAAAACTGCAGACTCATCAGCCTTATTTTACTAAAAAGTAAAATAATGGAATCGATTATCAGAAGGAAATGTATGGATTATTTCTACAATAATAATGCAGTAAATAGTATTGAATATAGATTTTGTCTGATTAATCTCATTGATTTGTTTTTTGAGGAAGTGATATCCGAAGTGAATGATAAACCTTAAGGCATGGTGTATCTAAACTTCTAGCCTTTTGACAAAGTTGCTTAAAATAGGCTGCTAAAATAAGCTTAATTGAAGACAAAAACTGGGGATGGATAAAGGGTAGGAAGCAATGAGAACTTGTTAGAGGGTGATAACAGAGCAGGGGAAGAATTGAGTGTCCCTGAGGTTGCTGATGGGATCTCTATTGTTAGTAATTTACATGGACAACTTGGATACAGAAGCTGGTTAAATTTGTAGATGATCTGAGAAGAAGGTTGAGTTAGAGGAAGTAACCAATGACATACAAAAACAGTTAGGAAAAACCTGTACATGGGAAGAATTGCAACAAATTAAATTTAATATCAGCATAGAAGTCCAAGGTATTGCACATTGCAAGAAAGAATGTGTGACATGTGAAAGAGAGGGAAAAAAGAGCTTTGACTTATAAAGTGCCTTTCATGACCTCAGGGCGTCCTGAAACACTTTGCAGCCAATGAAATACTAACTTGACGTGGAGTCATTGTTTTTTGAAGTCTGTAAATGCTGTGGAGTTTGTTAAGTTGAATGAGATGTGGAGGCATTAATAGACTTTGCAATTAATGCATACAGTCAGTGAGCAGCAAACTACATTGTTTAATCAGCAGAATGTACCGTGGATCACTGCGTATAATTCGACATTTGAAGCCTTCAAATATTATTGCAAAAACAGGTGTTGACTTATATGGTGAGTAGAAAATGTGATCCGCTGGTGTGGGTGGTCGCCATTTTGAAATGTGAAAAAAACACTGGTGATTCATCTAAAATTAATGTGGCATGCTTTATTGAATAAATTAATTCTACAAAAATACCTTTAACCACAATCAAAGCATTTAAAAACCTGTCAAATTCATTGTCATAGAGTCGTAAAGTTATACAGCACAGAAACAGGCCCTTCGGCCCATCATGTCCATGCCGGCCATCAAGCACCTAACTATTCTAATCCCATTTTCCAGCACTTGGCCCGTAGCCTTGTATGCTATGGTGTTTCAAGTGCTCGTCTAAATACTTCTTAAATGTTGTGAGGGTTCCTGCCTCTACCACCCCTTCAGGCAGTGCGTTCCAGATTCCAACCACCCTCTGGGTAAAACATTTTTTCCTCAAATCCTCTCTAAACATCCTGCCCCTTACCTTAAATCTATGCCCACTGGTTATTGACACCTCTGCTAAGGGAAAAAGTTTCTTCCTATCTAACCTATCAATGCCCCTCATAATTTTGTATACCTCAAACATGTCCCCCCTCAGCCTTCTCTGCTCTAAGGAAAACAGCCCTAGCCTTTTCAGTCTCTCTTCATAGCTGAAATGCTCCAGCCCAGGCAACATCCTGGTGAATCTCCTCTGCACCCTCTCCAGTGCTATCACATCCTTCCTATAGTGTGGTGCCCAGAACTGTACACAGTACTCCAGCTGTAGCCTAACTAGCGTTTTATACAGCTCCATCATAACCTCCGTGCTCTTATATTCTTTGCCTCGGCTGGTAAAGGCAAGTATCCCATATGCCTTCCTAACCACCTTGTCTACCTGTGATGCTGCCTTCAGTGATCTATGGACAAGTACACTAAGGTCCCTCTGCCCTTTTGCACTTCCTAGGGTCCTACCATCCATTGTATATTCCCTTGCCTTGTTAGTCCTCCTAAAATGCATCGCCTCACATTTCCCAGGATTAAATTCCAGTTGCCACTGATCCGCCCATCTTACCAGCCCATCAATATTGTACTGATATCTAAGGCTTTCCTCCTCACTATTTACGACGCCACCAATTTTCATGTCATCTGCGAACTTACTTATCATACTCCTATATTCACATCTTAATCATTAATGTACACTACAAACAGCAAGAGTCCCAGCACTGATCCCTGCAGTACACCACTGGTCCTGTAATTACCTGGTTTATCCGTGCTACACTTCTTGAGTTGCTTTAAACAGGCTCCAGAAGCTGGCTGAGCGTGTCTACCCTGAGGCACAGTGTGGCTTTCGAACAGAGAGATCCACCATTGACATGCTGTTCTCCCTTCGATAGCTACAGGAGAAATGCCATGAACAACAGATGCCCCTCGACGTTGCTTTCATTGATCTCCCCAAAGCCTTTGACCTTTTCAGCAGACGTGGTCTCTTCAGACTACTAGAAAAGATTGGATGCCCACCAAAGCTACTAAGTATCATCACCTCATTCCATGACAATATGAAAGGCACAATTCAGCATAGCGGCGCCTCATCAGGCCCCTTTCCTATCCTGAGTGGTGTGAAACAGGGCTGTGTTCTCGCACCTACACTGTTTGGGATCTTCTTCTCCCTGCTGCTCTCTCATGCGTTCAAGTCTTCAGAAGAAGGAACTTTCCTCCACACAAGATCAGGTGGCAGGTTGTTCAACCTGGCCCGTCTAAGAGCGAAGACCAAAGTACGGAAAGTCCTCATCAGGGAACTCCTGTTTGCTGATGGTGCTGCATTAACATCTCACACTGAAGAGTGTCTGCAGAGACTCATCGACAGGTTTGCGGCTGCCTGCACCGAATTTGGCCTAACCATCAGCCTCAAGAAAACGAACATAATGGGACAGGACGTCACAAATGCCCCATCCATAAATATCGGCGACCACACTCTGGAAGTGGTTCAAGATTTCACCTATCTAGGCTCAACTGTCACCAGTAACCTGTCTCTCGATGCAGAAATCAACAAGTGCATGGGAAAGGCTTCCACTGCTATGTCCAGACTGGCCAAGAGAGTGTGGGAAAATGGTGCACTGACACAGAACACAAAAGTCCGAGTGTATCAAGCCTGTGTCCTCAGTACCTTGCTCTACGGCAGCGAGGCCTGGACAACGTACGTCAGCCAAGAGCGACGTCTCAATTCATTCCATCTTCGCTGCCTCCGGAGATTCCTTGGCATCAGGTGGCAGGACCGTATCTCCAACACTGAAGTCCTCGAGGCGGCCAACATCCCCAGCATATACACCCTACTAAGCCAGCGGCTCTTGAGATGGCTTGGTCATGTGAGCCGCATGAAAGATGGCAGGATCCCCAAGGACACATTGTACAGCGAGCTCGTCACTGGTATCAGACCTACCGGCTGTCCTTGTCTCCGCTTTAAAGACGTCTGCAAACGCGACATGAAATCCTGTGACTTTGATCACAAGTCGTGGGAGTCAGTTGCCAGCGATCGCCAGAGCTGGTGGGCAACCATAAAGGCGGGGCTAAAGCGTGGCGAGTCGAAGAGATTTAGCAGTTGGTAAGAAAAAAGTCAGAAGCGCAAGGAGAGAGCCAACTGCGTAACAGCCCTGTCAATCAATTTTATCTGCAGCACCTGTGGAAGAGTCTGCCACTCTAGAATTGGCCTTTATAGCCACTCCAGGCGCTGCTTCACAAATCACTGACCACCTCCAGGCGCTTACCCATTGTCTCTCGAGACAAGGAGGCCAAAGAAGAAGAAGAAGACTTCTTGTATAATGGTACCACATTCGCTGTCCTCCAGTCCTCTGGTACCTCTCCTGTGGCCAGAGAGGATTTGAAAATTTGTGTCAGAGCCCTGCTATCTCCTCCCTTGCCTCACATAACAGCCTGGGATACATCTCACCTGGGCCTGAGGATTTATCCACTTTTAAGTTGGCTAAGACAGCTAATATATCCTCCCTTTAAATGCTAATATGTTCAACTATATCACAATCCCCCTCCCTGATCTCTACACCTACATAGTCCTTCCCCAGAGTGAACACAAATGAAAAGTAATCATTTAAAACCTCACCTATGTCCTCTGGCTCCAAACACAGATTGCCACTTTGGTCTCTAATGGGCCCCACTCTTTCCCTAGTTATCCTCTTGCCCTTAATATGCTTATAAAACGCCTTAGGATTTTCCTTTATCTTGCCTGCCAGTGTTTTTTCATGTCCCCTCTTCGCTCTCCTAATTTTTTAAGTGCCACCCTACACTTCCTATACTCTTCTAGTGCCTCCGCTGTTTTCAGCGCTCCAAATCTGCCATAAGCCTCCTTTTCTTTCCTGATCCAACCCTCCATATCCCTTGACATCTACAGTTCCCTGGACTTGTTGGTACTACCCTTCACCTTAATGGGTACATGTTGGCCATGAACCCTCACTATTTCCTCTTTGAATGACTCCCACTCACCTGATGTAGACTTTCCTACAAGTAGCTGCTCCCAGTCCACTTTGGCCACATCCTGTTTTATCATATTGAATTTGGCCTTCCCCCCAATTCAGTACCTTTATTTCTGGCCCCTCTTTGTCCTTTTCCATACTACCTTAAATCTTACAGTTATGGTCACTATCCCCGAAATGCTCTCCCACTGACACTTCTACCACTTGTCTAGCTTCATTGCCTAGGATTAGGTCCAGTACTGCCCCTTCTCTTGTAGGACCTTCTACATATTGGCTCAAAAAACTCTCCTGTATGCATTTTAAGAATTCTGCCCCCTTTAAGCCTTTTGCACTAAGACTATCCTAGTTGATGTTAGGTAAGTTGAAATCCCCCACTATTATTACCCTATTATTTTTACACCTGTCTGAGATTTGCCTACATATCAGCTCCTCTATGTCTCCCTGACTGTTTGGAGGCCTGTAGTACACTCCCAGCCAAGTGATTGCCCCCTTTTTGTTTTTAAGTTCTGCATCTGACGCAGAGTTCATTGAATTCATTCTGAGTCACTTTGGCTATGGCATCTTCGTGAGAATCCCACTCTGAATCAGATGTGGTGCTTTCAGTTTCATAATCATCCCTCCACAACAAATCATCTTCCTCTCCATCTACTGAATTGAATATTCTGCATTTTTGAATGATCTGTTGACAGTATGTGCACTAATAGCATCCCACAGTTTGATGACAAAGCCACACAAAACATCAAGTGGGGAAATGTGCATTTTTCCACTCTTTGTGTCGGTTTTTTCTCCATCATCCATCCACCTATTCCATTGGGTATGAACATGATCCCTGAATGGCTTGTTGATGCATACATCCAAAGGTTGAACTATGGTCTTTTGACCCCTGGTATAACTGCAATGTGGGTGTTATTTATTTGCAGGCACCTCTTGATCTCGTGGGTTATATGGCATCTGAACAAGTCCCACACTAATAAGCTGCATTCTTCACGCAGGCCACTGGGATGCCTATTCCACACATTATTGATCCATATCTTCACTCCATTCTCATCCATCCGACCGTTGGCATGGACATGCACAAAAACTCCTGCAGGGTATTTGATGTTCAGCATGGTTTTACGTTTGAAAATTACCATAGGCTTTAATTTTGTTCCATTGGCCATGCAGGCTGTTATCACCGTGAATCCTGTCTTTTCGTGTCCTGTCGTTTTCACTAGAACTGTTTTCAAACCTTTCCACTCCACAGTTCGATTGCTGGGCATATCAAAATTCATGGGCGTTTCATCCATGTTGTCAATGTGGCATAATGCGTAATGGTGTTTTTGCTGCTGTCAGATGATGAATTGTTGGAAACTGGTAATTTTGGCATTGAGGTCTTTTGGTAGTCTCTGAGCAATCTTGGTCTTCTACCGCAACACTAAACATTTTTGTTCCACTAAGCGGCTACACCAACTAATCATTGCTCTGAAATCTTTGCTGGACTCAGGGTTTGATTTGGCCCACTTCAGTGCGTATATACACATTGCATTTCTGGTGACGATGTAACCATTCTGATGATTTTTGAGGACCCATTCCAATACATGCTTCTCAAGATCAGGCCAGTGACTGATCCTGTTCTCATGGGGCATTTGGGCTTGGACATCATCTTCAGGGTGGATTCCTCCTTCTATTCTCACACCAGTTTACCACTAAAATGAACTCCCTTGCCACAGCACAGTTATTTGACGTGTTCGCAAATATTGAAACCAGCTTCAAACTTCATTGGCTTTTCTGGAAGACCCATTTCTCTTCATTGTTCACCACACAACACACACACACAGCTACAGCACTGGCATCTACCCAGCAATGTGGAAAATTGCCCAGCTATGTCCTGTGCAGGACAAATCCAACCCAACAAATCCCGCACTATCAGTCCACTCCCGATCATCAGCAAAGTGATGGAAGGTCTCATCAACAGTGCTATCAACTGGCACTTGCTCAGCAATAACCTGCTCACTAATGCTCAGTTTGGGTTCTGCCAGGGCCACACAGCTCCTGACCTCATAACAGCCTTGGTCCAAACATGGACGAAAGAGCTGAACTCCAGAGGTGAGGTGAAAATGACTGCCCTTGATATCAAGGCAGCATTTGACCGAGTGTGGCACCAAGGAGCCCTAGCAAAACTGGAGTCAGCGGGAATCAGGAGGAAAACTCTCCACTGGTTGGAGTCTACCTAGCACAAAGGAAGATGGCTGTGGTTGTTGGTGGTCAATCATCTCAGTCCCAGGACATCACTGCAGGAGTTCCTCAGGGTAGTGTCCTAGGATGGGTGCAGCTCCAACAACACTCAAGCAGCTCAACACCATGCAGGACAAAGCAGCCCGCTTGAATGGTACCCCATCCACCACCTTTAACATGAACTCCCTCCACCACAGCTGCACAATTGCAGCAGTGTGTACCATCTACAAGATGCACTGCAGCAACTCACCAAGGCTCCTTAGACATCACCTTCCAAACCCGCGACCTCTGCCACCTAGAAGGACAAAGGCAGCAGATGTGTGGGAGCACCACCACCTGCAAGTTCCCCTTGCAAGCCACACACCATCCTGACTTGGAACTATATCGCCGTTCCTTCATTGTCGCTGGGTCAACATCCTGGAACTCCCTTCCTAACAGCACTGTTGGTGTACCTACCCAATGTGGACTGCAGCAGTTCAAGGAGGCAGCTCACCACCACCTTCTCATGGGCAATTAGGGATGGGCAATAAATGCTGGCCTGGCCAGTGATGCCCACATCCCATGAAATGAATAATAAAAAAAACTTTGCAACACTGCCTGTATCACCTGCTTGATCCCTTGCACCCAGTTATAAGGTAAGTAAAACATGCATATATGGGGCAAAAAAGTGTGGCTGACTACTAATGCAAATATAGCATGTCGTGGCTGAAAAGAGGGTTGGGGTGGGGGGGCTCGACTTATACATCATGTATATGCAAAAACCTGATTTTTGGGGCAGGAAAAATGGGCTCGTCTTGTACATCGGGTTGACTTACACGCCATGAACAACGGTAAATCAGAGATTATCATGCAGAAACTGGTTAGACTGCACCTTCAGTACTGTGTAGAATTCTGGTAAATAAGACACAAGGAAAGTATACAAGCCCTGAAGGCAATGCCAGGAAGCTGATCTCCAGAACTGGCGGATTGAGCAGTGAGGGAGTGTTGGGGAATTGACTCTTTACTCTTTAACAATAGGCAGCTGACAAGGGACCTTCACAAAAATATATTGAAAAAATATAGGAAAGGTGAACAAAATAAAGGAGATAGGGCATAGGTTCGGATTGATGTCAGGAAGAAACTCTTCAGGCAAAGAGTTTGTATCATTTGCAGTATGTTTTCGGGTAGGGCAGTAGAGTTGAAATTTTAGACATGCAGGAGCAGGAATCATACTGCACAGAAGGAAGCCATTATGCTCATGATGTCTGTGCCCACTGTTTTGTAGAGCTATCCAAATAGTCCCACTCCCTTGCTTTCTTTTCCCATAGCCCTGTCAATTTTTCCCTTCCAGCATTTATCCAATTGTCTTTTGAATGTTACAATTGAATCTGCTTCCACCACCCTTTCAGGCACTGCATTCCAGATTATAACAACTTGCTGTGTAAAAAAAATAGTTTCTTCATCTCGCCTCTGGTTCCTTTGCTAATCACCTTACATCTATGTCCTCTGATTACTGACCCTTATGTTACTGGAAACAGATTTTCTTTTATTTACTGTGAAGTGTAAAGCTCTTTGAGATGTCTGGAGGTCGTGAAAGGAGCTATATAAATGCAAGTCTTTCTTCTCTTTACTCTATCTAAGCTGTTTATGATTTTGCATACCTCTATCAAATCTCCTCTTAACCTTCTCTGCTCTAAGGAAAACAACCCCAGATTTTCCAGTTTCTCCACATAATTGAAGTTCCTCATCCCTGGTACCAATCTATTAAATCCCTTCTGCACCCTGTCTAAGGTCTTGACATTTTTCCGAAAGCGTGACATGCAGATTTGGCCACAATACTCCAGGTGAGGCCCAACCAGTGTTTTATAAAGCTTCAGCATAACTTCCTTGCTTTTGCACTATATTTCTGTATTAATACAGCCAAGGATCCCTTGTGCTTTTTAACAACCTTCTCAACTTGTCCTACCACCTTCAAAGATTTGTGGACATACGACTTGCAGAACTCCCTTTAAAATTGTACCATTTAGTTCATGTTATCTCTCCTCATTCTTCCTACCTGAATATGTCACCTCACACTTCTGTGCATTAAATTTTAACTGTCATGTGTCTTATCATTTTCACCAGTCTGTTTGTCGTCCTGATGTCTGTTACTATCCTCCTCATTGTGTACTACATTTCTCATTTTGTGTCATCTGCAAATTTTGGAATTATGCCCTGTATACCCAAGACCAGATCATTAACATATATCAAAAAGAACAGTGGTCTTAATAGCAACCGTAGGGAAACACCACTGTATACTTTCCTCCAGTCTGAAAAACAACTGTTCACCACTACTCTCTGCTTTCTGTCCTGTAGTCAATTTTGTATCCAACCTGCTACTGTCCTTTTAATCTGAGGGCCTTTAATTTTGCTGACAGGCCTGTTATGTGGTACTTTGTCAAATGCTTTTTAAAAGTCCATATACACAGCTTCAACCACACTACCCTCATCAACCCTCTCTGTTACGTCATCAAAGAACTCGATCAAGTTAGTCAAACATGATTTTAACAAATCGATACTGACTTGAAATTATTATCCCATACTTTTCCAAAGGCCAATTAATTTTGTCCTTAATTATTCTCTCTAAAAGTTTCCAAACCACTAACATTAGGCTAACTGGCCTGTAATTGATGAGTTTATCCCTTTCCCCTTTTTTTAAATGGGGCGTAACATTTGCAATCCTGTAGTCCTCTGCCACACCCCAATCTCCAGGTGAGGATTGGAAGATTGTGACCAGCAGAACCTCAGCAATTTCCTTCCCTCTGAATGCATTTCACCAAGGCCGGATAACTTTTTCACTTTGAGGACTGTCAACCTTCTAAGTATCTCCTCTATCTATTTTAATCCTATCCAATAGCTCTCCTCCTTTACTTCTACATTGGCAGCATCCTCTTGTCTGGTCAAGAGAGATGCAAACTATTCAAGCCTTTCCTTTTTTAAACTAGCCTTTCACTGTTTACGGGTTCCTTTTTATATTAGCCACTAATCTATTTTCATACTCTCTTTGACCCTCATATTGCCTTTTTAGATTGTGTCTATACGTTCTGTGTTCTATATTCAGTTAGTTCGCTACTGCATAATGAATCTACCATTTGTCATAAGTCTCCTTTTTCTGTATCATTTTAACATCTTAAAATTATACGTTTTTACTATTTCACCCTCAAGGGAATGTGTCTACTTTGCATCTGCACCATCTACTCTTTGAAGACCTCCCAATGTTAAATTACTGTTTTGCCTATAATTTTTGATTCCAAACCACTTGGGACAGAATCCTTTTCAACTCACAGAAGTTAACCCATCTCCAGATGAGTCTTTTTACTATTGATTGTCCCTTGTTTTTTTTTCCATAGCCATTCAAAACCTGATGATACTTTGATCACTGTTTCCCAAATGCTCTTTTTCTGAAACATGCTCCATTACCTCACTTCATTCCCAGAACTAGATCGAGCATTGATTGGCTGGAAGCACACTGATCTAGAAAGTTCTCTTATACACATTTCTGGAATTCCTCCCATCTTTGCCCTTTCCACTGTTACTGTCCCAATCTGTATGTTCGGATCATTGAAGTTCCGCATTATCACTAATCTGTAGTTCTAGCATCTTTCTGTAATTTGCCTGCAAAATTTGCTCTGCTATCTGCTTCTCACTATTTAGTAGCTTATAGTATATACATGGTAGCATAATAGCTCTTCTACTGTTTCTTAATTCTAACCAAATAAATTCTCAACCTCTTTGATCTTCCCTCTCCAGTGCTCTAATAGTTTCTTTGATTAATATTGTCACCCCTCCCCTCCTTTACTTCCCGCCCTATCTTTCCTAAATGCCTTGTAGCTTGGAATATTATGTTCTCAATCGTCCCCATCTTTGAGCCAGGTCTCTTTTTTTTTCACTTTATCATAATTCCATGTGATGTCTTGTACCTGCAGCTCACCAACCTTGCTGTGTGCATTTGCGCAGATGCACTCCAAACCCATGTAAGACTGCCTTGCATTTTCAAGTGCACCTTATTTCTCCTCTAATGTTTCACCCTGGTGCCCACTCTGCTGTCAAATTAGTTTAAACCCTGCCCCACAGCTTGCTGAAGTTGTGTCTCATTAAATTAAACTTCATCTAGTTTATTCACTGTTTGTTAAGATTAAGTTTTCTGGTTGAGTGTAGCTATGACTGTTACCCTTAAAATCGATGTTTACAAGCTGCCTTTTGACAATTGTTAGTTGTGTGCCATATTATAAAACAATCATTTAATTTTATGACTGTAATGGAAGTAGACAACTTCTCCTTGGAGTTGCTCAAAGTAAGAGGGAAGCAAACTAATTTGTTTGCACTCACTTGTCCTGAATAATGCCTGTAAATTGATCTCAGAAACGTTGTAGCATTAAAAATAAATGGCAGGTGAGGGCTGGATTGCAACATTCCCCAGCCGACAGCTTTCATTTTCCCTGTACTAGTATTTTTCAGTTCTCAATTTATCAGCAAGATTGGCCATCACTCTGAATGTCTGCAGCTTTTAGAATAGATAGTGGCAGCAGTGCTCAGTCACATAAAATCAACTGTGCTGGAATCTTTGTGGGTATAGATTAAGCCAACCCATATCAATTCCCATTTCTCAAATAACCTGATGCTTTTAACACTGTGTAATGATTTTTTTTTTATTTTAGTGAAGAATGGGCTCTGATACTATGGAGAGCACAGCAGAAAAAATACAGCCAAGGTCCTAAGGATTAAAGGAGGAGGATGTTATAATTTTTCATGCGTCCAAAGAGATCATTCTTTCCTATGAAGTGTCCTTGTACTTTTAATTTTTGACAGTTACAAGAATACTATTTTTTATATTTAATGCATTTACTCCGACAGTATATTCACAATGCAACATTCGCTATGTTACAGCTTTTGGTTGGGCGATTTATTCTTTGAGACATAGATCTAATAAATCAATAACTGGTTAGGAAAAGAGGCTGGTTTCAGTGGTTCACCTAGATAGAATCGACCTTGGAACTGATTGGAACACATTTTAAAATCAAGGTTTCTATGTCATATTGGTTCATGTTGCTACTAGTAATGAAACAGGAGAGGAATGACAACTGTGTGTTATCTTAGAAAATATTCTTCATGTGGATTGCATCATCAGTGAGGTGCAATTTTTTTGCCATTACTTACTTTAGCATGAGGAGGAGGAGTCATATAACTGTAATATCTTAGAAAGTACTTCAGACTTTCATGTGGTTTGTGTCTTCACTGAGGTGTAATTTTATTGGTAGAACTTACTTTAGGAGAGGAGAAGGATTCATACTTTTAAAAAATAATTGTATTTGTATTGGAAAAAAATCTCATCATACCTTTCCTCTCCTGAAGTAATAACTCATGTTGCTACTGTTTAGCCCTCTGTTCCGTCATGGTATTTGATCAACTTTAAGAGCAGCAACAATGAGCCCAGCCTTGTCCAAATAAGACCTCCATAAGCGTGTGCATGATAAATTGCTGCACAGTGATCAAAGTAAGGAACCTTTGCTCATTTGCTCTCTCAAGCTCTCGTATCTTTTTGAATGCCACCCTCTTATCTGAAGTTGGATGGTGATGTACATCCTCCTGTGCCAATGTGAGCCTTGTGCTGTTGCCAATGCCAGTTTGATTTGCATTCCTCTTCTCTTTATATCATCCAACAACCTTTTCCTTGCTTTTTCTCTTGGTCTTTGATGTATGAGTGTATTTACTTTGGTTAGATGTCTTTTACTCTCGCATGGGTTCAGTTCCCCACTCCAGAGATTTGAGCACATAAGCTAGGCTGGCACATCAGTACAGCACTGAGCGAGTGCAGTATTTCAGAAGAAACATTAAACTGAGTCCCCATCTGTCCTATCAGGTAGACATAAAAGATCACACAGCTCGATTCAAAGAAGAGCTAGGAGTTCTCCAGGTGTTTTGGCCAAAATTTATCCCTTAACCAAAACCCTGTAACAGATGATCTGTTCATTTATTTAATTAGTGTATGTGGGACCTTAGTGTGTGCAAATTGGATGCCACATTTCCTACATTGAAGCAGTGGCTACACTTCAAAAAGTACTTCATTGGCTGTAACATGCTTTGGGGCACTCCGAGGTTGTGAAAGGCACTATGGGCTGAATTTTACCATAGGCGGATGGTACTTCACCACCGACGTAAAGACTTGAGGGAGGAGGTCCCGCCTCAGTGAGCTGTCGGCCAATCAGCAGGCCGGCAGCTCTTAGACCCAGCAGCACCACCAGGAGTGGTGGGCACTGCTGGGACTGCAGCCCAGCCAACGCCATGGAGCCAGGACTTCAGGTAAGTTGGGCTTGCCTCGCAGGGAGGATGATCAGTTGTGGCAGCGAGGCAAGGGTAGTCTTTTGGGGGTGCGGGGCTGTCTTGGGTCCCGGGGGTGGGTTGGGAGGCAAGGGTGGCCTTCAATCGGGCACCGTGTGCCCGACTGCCTTGGCACCTCCCCGGCACACAGAAAGGCTGGCAGCTATCGCTGGGTGGCCTTTCATGTCCCCAGCACGCCCGCTTGCCACGGGTAAAATACCCATGAAGGTGGGCGAGGACCCTTAAGTTGCCATTAAATGGCCACTTAAGGGCCTTGATTGGCCTTGGGCGGGCGGGAAGTCCCCCCCCCCCCACCCGACCGCCATAAAGTTGGCCAGAGGCGGGAGCAGGGCAGGAAGGCCTCCCGGAGCCTCCCGCTCAATTTTATGCCGCACCCATGCCACCATCCAATCCGCTGGGGCGGTGTAAAATTCAGCCCTATGTAAATGTCCTTACTTCCAACTTTCCATTCTTGCCCTCCACCCATATGTCCAAAGTATTAGAGTTTCCATTTCTTTATCTTTCTGAGCTCATTCTTCTGGTTCTTAATGTTTTAAACAGCTATTAACTAGTTTTCTTTCATAGTCCTTAGGACACAGGTTTTTTCTGTATCCTCATATCTCAAGGGCTTGCAGAATTACTGTATCTTCTTCATTGTCCAAGCTTTGTATCCTTAGAAAGCTGTTGGCCCTTTGATACTTTTTTGCAATCTCCTTATCTTTTCACATTGCAGATAGCAGAATTTGCTGACTTGATTGCTCTCCTCTTTCTTCATTTGTGTGTCAATTCCCCTTGACTTTTGCTGCATACCATCACCTTTTTATACTTGAATTTCAACATCAGTTTCCTAAGAGCATCTTATGTGACTGGTATTTCCAATAATTCCTGTAGTTTTCTCTTGTCTTTAACTATGAATATGCAATTGTCTGTGCGCTTCAGATTATTCAACTATCCATTTCCAATTTTCAACTTGTGTGCCTTCTTTATTTCACATAGACACTGAGCATGTAGTGGAGAAGAAGTTTCTCCATCCTGAATTCTTCTGAGAGTACAGTGCGTCTCTGGTTTACTTTTTTGTGCATATTCTCAATAAGTCTGACAATGATTTGGGAGAATTCCATCCCTTGCATTGCCTTGCTTAGTCCAGGAATGCTGCATCCAGCTCCTGTACTCCCACTACCACAAAAGCTCAAGTTGGGTGACACAAAACAGACCAGAATTTGTACCTGAGGCCTTCATGAGCTGAATGCAATGCTTTTTTTAAAAAACCTTTTCAACTTTTACAGGAAGTTTGAAATAATAAATTAATTGAAAAATACAGATGTCTAGTTGTTCACAGAGAAGTATCTCAATGTAAATTAATGGTTAAGGTGCATTCAGATATCAACGAGGGACCTGAACTAATTTGTAATTCATTTTTGACCATCTGTTCTTTTGTATAATATATATAAAAGGAGACCATTTTCCCCCTTTGTTTTCCTTCATGAAAAATGTATGTCATTGCACAAGGGTGAGCTGACTACATGAATGAGGAGAATGCAATGAAGAACAATGATTATTTGGTATCACAGGTATAAAAAACACAGAATGAGCAAGAAAACAATCTAGATTTTCTAACACTTGAGTGTGCAGCTCTCAGAAAAAAACAGATTCATCTTCTTAGATGATTAAAGGGAAGCAATGATATTAGCTTTTTCAAGTATTACGTGAAGCCAATAAGATCTCATAAATTTTTGAGATTTCTGAGTGCCTTTGTGGCTACAAAATTAGGCTCTGTAGTGCCTATAGCTTTGTAGCTACGGGTGCTGTTTTGGCCCTAAAATGGTGGCTGTGCTCTGTGCACGTACACTTGCAGTGCAGCCTGCGCTGAAAGCCATTTTGGTGCGGACGTTAGGACTGAGTGCAGGAAGTATGCAGAGTCAGCAGATTGTGATGTCAGTCAGCACCGAACACTGATTGATGCTGGCACTGCCATTTTTAACCTTGCAGCTCCAGCTAATGCCCGGTCTTAAACACACACAGCTGAATATGCATTCAGCAGCACAGGATCCTCACACCAGTGCTTTTTAAAGGGATCAAACAACTTGGAGGTTAGTTGCTGATTAATTTCTACTGCCTCTGTCTGCGTTTGGTGGTTTGCAGAGTTAATTAAAGTTGGTGAAGTCGACTGGAAGTGGTGCTGCACATGAATTCAAGGATTCTGGTCAGGCCCCTAGTCATGGGTGCTATAGTTACCTTCCTCCTTGGGTTGCAGTATGAGAGGAAGATGGAGCAGAGGTAGCAAAGAAGAGGACAAGTTGCTTCCAGAGGTAGGAGAGGGAGAATGGCTCTCAGAAGGAGGCTTTATCCACCTAGGGTCTTCATGAAGCATTTTTCTTACCTTAACTTAAGGCAGGAAAAGTGGGCTGAATTTTATGTGTCACCCTGGGACTGGTTCGGAGGCGGGGTGCCCATAAAATTACGATGGGAGGCGGGGAGCAGAGGGCCTGTCGCCTCCCCATCGCATTGCAATTTTGTGGTAGGCAGGATAGGTTGAAGGTGGCCTTCCTGTCCAGAGGCCAATTGAGGCCCTTAAGTGACCTATTAATGGCCTGATTGCAGGTAAATAATTAATAATGGAAAATTGGGAGATGGCAGATGAATTGAACAGGTATTTAGCATCAGTCTTCACTATAGAGGATACAAGTAACATCTGAGAAATATCTGTAAATCAGGAAATGGAAGGGAGGGAGGAACTCAAATAAATCACCAGGGAAGTGGTACTGAGCAAATTGTTGGAGCTGCGGGCTGACAAGTCCCCGGGTCCTGATGGACTTCATCCTAGGGTCTTGAAAGAAGTGGCTAGTGAGATAGTTGATGTGTTAGTTTTAATTTTCCAAAATTCTCGAGATTCGGAAAAGGTTCCATTAGATTGGAAAATAGTTAATGTAACTCCTTTATTCAAAAAGGGAGGGAGACGGAAAGCAGGAAACTACAGGCCAGTTGGCTTAACATCTGTCAAAGAGAAAATGTTAAAAGCTATTATTAAAGACATTACAGCAGGGCACTTAGAAAATTTCAAGGTAATCAGGCAGAGTCAACATGATCTTTTAGAGATACAGCACTGAAACAGGCCCTTCGGCCCACCGAGTCTGTGCCGATCATCAACCACCCATTTATACTAATCCTACACTAATTCCATATTTATTGGAGTTCTTTGTAGAAGTAACATATGCTGTGGATAAAGGGAAACCGGTGGGTGTACTGTACTTAGATTTCCAGAAGGAATTTGATAAGGTGCCAGATCAAAGGTTATTGCGGAAAAGAAAAGCTCATGGGGTAGGGGGTAGCATATTGGCATGGATAGAAGATTGGCTGGCTAACAGGAAAATGAGAGTAGGCATAAATGGGCCACTTTCTGGTTGGCAAGATGTAACGAGTGGTGTGCCACAGGGATCTGGACTGGCGCCTCAGCTTTTTATAAAAATGACTTGGATGAAGGGACCAAAGGCATGGTTGCTAAATTAGCTGATGACACAAAGATAGGTAGGAAAGTAAATTGTGAAGAGGACATAAGGAGATTACAAAGGAATATAGATAGGTTAAAGTGAGTGGGCAAAGATTTGGCAAATGGAGTATAATGTGGGAAAATGTGAAATTGTTCATTTTGGCACGGAGAATAAAAAAGAAGCATATTTCTAAATCATGAGAGATTTCAGAACTGATTTGCAGAGGGATCTGGGTGTCCGAGTGCATGAATCACAAAAGGTTCGTCTGCAGATATAGCAAGTAATTCGGAAAGCTAATAGAATGTTATTGTTTATTGCGAGGCGAATTGAATGCAAAATTAGGGAGGTTATGCTTCAGTTATGCAGGGCATTGGTGAGACCCACATCTGAAGTACCGTGTACAGTATTGGTCTCCTTATTTAAGGAAGGTTGTAAATGTGTTGGAAGCAGTTCAGAGAAGTTTACTGGACTAACACCTGGAATCGGCGAGTTGTCTTATAAGGAAAGGTTGGACAGGCTAGACTTCATATCCAGTGGAGTTTAGAGACGTAAGAGGCAATTTGATTGAAACATATCAGATGCTGAGGGATCTTGTCAGGGTGGATGTAGAAAGGATGTTTCCTCTTGTGGGAGAATCTAGAACTACGGGTCACTGTTTAAAAATAAGGGGTCGGCCATTTAAGACAGAGATGAGGACAAATTTTTTCTCAGAGGGGTGTGAGTCTTTGGAACTCTCTTCCTCAAAGGCAATGGAAGCAGAGTCTTTGAATATTTTTAAGGCAGAGGCAGATAGAGTGTTGATAAGCAAGGGGGTGAAGGATTATCAGGGGTAGGCGAAATGTGGAGTTGAGGTCACAATCAGATCAGCCATGACTTTGTTGAATGGCGGAGCAGGCTCGAAGGGCTGAGTGGCCTACTCCTGCTCCTAATTCGTATGTTTGATGTATGTTTGTAAGTTAAAATGCAACCTTTTCAATTGCAAAGTGTCTGAAAGTACTCTGGAGTGTTTTTAGAGATGTTTTGGTGGATTCTTCCATTTGACAAAGAGTGTTGGTGTATCCTGACAGGGATGGCAGAGGAGTAGGTGACCTCTATGCGCACCAGTTACAAGAAGTATGGGGGAAGCAGTGGCTGTGCCTCTGGGTCTGCAGAGCAACTGGGAGATGGAGCAGAGGCTGCAGAGAGACCAAGCTCTATGCCTTCCGCTCTGCCAAGTTAGAGCTGGTCTCTTCAGTACTCCTTGACGGTGACAGGAGGCTGTTTGGCAGTCTAGCCAAAGCACCCAGCATCTCAGAGTGCATGCCCATTCAGCATTCTCCTGTATGCTGCCTCATCAAGGCCCTCATTTGAGTCCTCTGCATCCGTACTTGTCTGCCACCTGCCCTCCGGTGAACTGGGAAACTAACCATCCTGTGCTCCTGGCCTGGCTGCAGCCTATTCGTACCCAGTGACTTACCATATGCTGATTTCTATACTAGCCTTCAAGGTAAGTGCTGTGCCAGTATCTGAGCTGGTGGCTGTGAGTGTCAGATCAAGTGATGGGGCCTCTTCATTAGTTGTGCTATTGCTCTTTTTGTTCCTTGTTGGGCTCCTGTGGTTGGGCAGGTGGCAGTTCATTGGTGTCTGAAAACAGGAAGTCAAAAGGGAATAGTTAGGATAAGGGTAGGGGGTGGGATGGGAAGCAAGGTCCATGGTCACACCATCTGCATCTTGCTCATCATTCCACATAACAAGATGAGGGTGTGCTGGGAGTTCAGAAGGGCCATAAGACAGGAACCTGTTGTCCTCAATATTCTCTGCCACATCAGATGCTACAGGCCCCGTTGCAGCCAGTGCCATGATGCAGAGAACCATTTCCTCTGTAGGCCTCAGGAGATGCAGACATCCTTGCCCCTACAGCTCAGCTCTCATCAATTGTACGCCACCTTATCCTGCAAGAGAGAGGGCAGAATGCCAATGATTGTGTAGCACTGTCTTTGAGTGATGCGCTTGCCAAAGCTTAATAGCTGAATGTGGAGGCAGTCAGAGGTGGGTCTGAGGCTGCCAGCACTGGAAGGTGTATAAAGGCGAGATCTTAGGTGTGAGTCCTGAGTGCCAGGAAGTGCTGCTGGCTGAGTGATGTGGGTGTAATGTATTGAACTGCATCAGAGGTTGGTGGAGCAGTGTTGTTTTTACTTGATATTCATTCATGGGTTTTGGGCATCACTGGCAGGCTAGCATTTGTTGCCATGCCCAATTGCCTTTGAACTGAGTGGCTTGCTCGGCAATTTCAGAGGGCTGTTAGGAGTTAACCTAGGAGTTAACTCTTGGGTCAGGAGTCACAGATGAGCCAGACCTGGTAAGGATGGCAGATTTTCTTCCCTAAAGGGAACTGGATGAGATTTCTTAATGACAATCGATGATAATTTCATAATACTGTTGCTGTGACTATTTTTTTAAAAATTAATTAATTGAATTTAAATTCCAACAGCTGCTGTCGTGGGATTTGAACCAATGTTCCCCAGGGCATTAGCCTGGGCCTCTGGATGACTAGCCCAGTGACATTTCCACAACACCACCATCTCCCGAGCAGATGTCAAAAAGATGCATTCACTGATGTTGACCACCCGCCTGACATCATTACAGTTTTTGTGGCACTTCTGCCAGATCTACAGGTCCCGAATCTGGGAGGCGAATTCCTTGGCCACCTGCTCCCACTTCCTACTGAGGGTGGTCCTTGAGGGTCTCCTGACTTCCTCTGAGACCATGCATCTCTCTTCCTGCCCACCACCACCACTAATGCTTCCAGCGCTGCATCCGTCACTATAGATCCTTCTGTCTGCCCTGGTGTTGAGTTTCCAAGAATTTCCATTGCAGCAATCTTTTTGTGCAGCTTCCCTTTCAGAGGCTAGAGCAGGCTACCTGTGCCACAAGATCGGCAAAGAATGCTGCTGTGGCCTCCCACTTTGTGCAGAGCTCACTGGCAGCATTTTTTTAAATTTTTCATGGGATGTGTCACTGGCAAGGCCAGCTTTTGTTGTCCATTCCTAATTACCCTTGAGAAGATGGTGGTGAGCTGCCTTCCTGAACCGTTGCAGTCCATGTGATGAAAGTGCACCCGTAGTATTGTCAGGGAGGGAATTCCAGGTTTTTGACAGAGCGACAGAGAAGGGCCGGTGATATAGTTTCAGTCAGTGTGGTGTGAGAGTTGGAGGGAAACTTGCAGGTGGTGATGCTCCCATGTGTCTCCTGCCCTTGTTCTTATAGGTGGTAGAGTGGGGGTTTGGAAGGTGCTATTGAAGGAGGCTTGGCGAGTTGATACAGTGTATTTTTTATATGATACAAACTGCTGCCCCTGTGCTTCGGCGGTGGAGGGAGTGAATGTTTAACGTGGTGGATGTGACGATCAAGTAGACTGCTTTGTCCTAGATGGTATGGAGCTGCACTCATCCAGGCAAGTGGAGGGTATTCCATCGCACTCTTGACTTGTGCCTTGTAGATGATGGACAGGCATAAGCGAATAAGGAGGTGAGTTTCTTGCCACAGAATTCCCAGCCGCTGACCTTCTCTTACAGCTGTAGTATTCATATGGCTGGTCCAGTTAAGATTTTGGTCAATCGTGATGCCCAGGGTGTTGATGGTGGGGCATTCAGCAATGGTAATGCCATTGAACATAAAGGGGAGATGGTTAGATTCTCTCTTGTTGGAGATGGTCATTGCCTGGCACTTGTGTGGCTTGAATGTTACTTGTCACTTATCAGCCCAAGCCTGAATGTTATCCAAGTCTTGCTGCGGGTAGGCATGGACTGCTTCAGTATCTGAGGAGTTGCAACCATCAGTGAACATCCCCACTTATGACTTAGGTTGGAGGGAAGGTAATTGATGAAGTAGCTGAAGATGGTTGGGTCTAGCACACTGCCCTGAGGAACTCCTGCAGCAATGTCCAGGGGCTGAGATGTTTGGTCTACACCAACCGCAACCATCTTCCTTCATGCTTGATGTGACTCCAACCAGTGGAGAGTTTTCCCCCCGATTCCCATTGACTTCAATTTTGCTAGGGCTTGTTGCTGCCACACTTAGTCAAATGCTGCCTTGATGTCAAGGGCAGTCACTCTCACCTCACCTCTTGAGTTCAGCTCTTTTGTTCATGTTTGAACCAAGGCTGTAATGAGGTCTGGTGCCAAGTGCCCCTGGCGAAATCCAAACTGGTCATCGGTGAGCAGGTTATTGCTGAGTAAGTGCCACTTGGTAGCACTATCAATGCACTTTCCATCACTTTGCTGATGATTGATAGTGGGCTAATGGGGCAGTAATTGGCTGGATTGGATTTGTCCTGCTTTTTGTGGACAGGACATACCTGGGCGATTTTCCACATTGTCGGGTAGATGCCAGTGTTTTATCTATACTGAAATAGTTTGGCTAAGGGTAAGGCTAATCCTGGAGAACAACTCTTCAGTACTACAGCTGGGAAGGTTGTCAGGTCCCAGAGTCGTTGCTGTATCCAGTGCCTTCAGTTGTTTCTTGATATCACTTGGAGTGAATCGAATTGTCTGAGGCCTGGCATCTGTGATGTTGGGGACCTCAGGAGGAGGCCAAGATGGATCATCCACTCGACATTTCTGGCTGAAGATGGCTGCAAATGTTTCAGCCTTGTCTTTTGCACTTATGCTCTGGGCTCCCCCATCGTTGAGGATGGGGATGTTTGTGGAACCTTCTCCTCTGGTTAGTTGTTTACTTGTCCACCACCATTCATGACTGGATGTGGCAGGACTGTAAAGTTTTGATCTGATCTGTTGGTTGTGGAACTGCTTTTCTCTGTCAGTCACATGCTCCTTCTGCTGTTCTGCATGCATATAGTCCTGTGTTGTAGCTTCACCAAGTTGGCACTTATTTTTAGGTATCCCTGGCGCTATTCCTGCCATGCTTTCCTGCACTCCTCATTGAACCAGGATTGATCTCCTTTCTTGATGGGTAATGGTAGAGTGGGAGCTGTGCCGAGCCATGAAGTTACAGATTATGGTTGAAGACTGTTCTCTGCTGTTAATGGTTCACAACGCCTCTTGGATGCCCAGTTTTGAGCTGCTAGATCTGTTCTGAGTCTGTCCCATTTTGCACAACGGTTATGCCACACAACATGATGGAGGGTATCCTTAGTGTGAAGACAGGACTTCATCTTCACAAGGACTGTGCGGTGGCCATTCCTACCAGTGCTGTCATGGACAGATGCATCTTTGACAAGTAGATTGGCGAGGGCGAGGTCAGGTAGGTTTTCCTCCCTTGTTGGATCTTCACTACCTACCGCAGACCTAGTCTAGCAAGTATGTCCTTCAGGGCTCGCCCAGCTCAATCAGTAGTGGTGTTACGGAGCCACTCTTGGTGAAGTTCCCCACCCAGAATACATTCTATGCCCTTGCTACCCTCAGTGTCTCTTGCTAATGTGCGGTGGTTTTCAACATGGAGAAGCACTGATTCATCAGCTGAGGGAGATTGGTAGGTGGTAATCAGCAGGAGGTTTCCTTGCCCATGTTTGATCTGATGCCATGAGACTTCGTGGATTTGGAGTCAATGTTGAAGACTCACAGGGCCACTTTCTCCTGACTGTATACCACTGTGCCGCCACCTCTGATGGATTTGTCCTGTCGGTGAAACAGGATACATCCAGGGATGGTGATGGAAGCGTCTGGGACATTGGCTGTAAGGTATGATTTGGTGAACATGACTGTGTCAGGCTATTACTTGACTAGCCTGTGGGACAGCTCTCCCAATTTTGACATGTCCTCAAATATTAATGAGGAGTACTTTGCGGGGTCGACTAGGCAGGGTGTGCCTTTGTCATTTCCGGTGTCTCGGTCAATGTCGGATGGTCTGTCCGGTTTTATTTTTTTTCAACTTTCCTGTAGTGAAGGAGAGAGCAGAAATTATCTGCTTGAAGGATTATCAAATGAGCATATCACAGACCCACAGTCAGACAGAGAGATAGAAGAGCAAATATGCAGGCAAATTGCTGAGAAGGGCAGACACAGGAGGGCAATACTAATAGAGGATTTCAACTACTCTAATATTAACTGGAATAAAATCAGTGTTAAAGGTATTGAGGTATTTAGCAAGTCCAACCAGAGAAGGGGCAGTTCTGGGCTTAGTTTTAGGGAATCAAGTTGGGCAGGTGGAAGGGGTCAGTGGGAGAGTATTTTAGTGGTAGTCATCATAATTCAGTTAGATTTAGCTGAGTTATAATTCGTATATATGATAAAGGTAGACCAAGAGTAAAAGTTTTAAACTGGGGAAAGGCCAATTTTACTGAGCTGAGATATGACTTGGCAAAAGTAGACTCAAAGCAGGTATTTGAAATTAAATTAGTGTCAGAACAGTGGAAGGCATTCAAGGAGGAGATGAAGAGTGTTCAGAACAAATAGGTTCTTGCTAAGAAAGAGGGTGGGGCTCTAAATCTAGACCTTTCCCCGGATATCAAAGAACACAGAGAGTAGGATAGGGCAAAAAAAAAGCACATGTCAGATGCCAAGAGCTCAAGGCTGCAGAAAACAAAAAGGAGTATTGAAAGTGCAGGGATGAAATTGAGCATGAAAATGAGCCGAGAAGGCTGAGGGGGGACCTGATTGAGGTATGCAAAATTATGAGGGGCATAGATAGGATAGATAGGAAGAAACTTTTTCCCTCAGCGGAGGTGTCAATAATCAGGGGGCATAAATTTAAGGTCGGGGCAGGAAGTTTAGAGGGGATTTGAGGAAAAAAAATTTCACCCAGAAGGTGGTTGGAATCTGGAACACACTGCCTGAAGGGGTGGTAGATGCAGGAACCCTCACAACATTTAAGAAGTATCTAGATGAGCACTTGAAACGCCATAGCATACAAGGCTATGGACCAGGTGCTGGAAAATGGGATTAGCATAGGCTTGATGGCTGGCATGGACACAGCTTCTGTGTTGTATAACTCTATGATTCTATGATGCAGTATATTTAGATTTTAGCAAGGCTTTTGACACGGTCCCACATGGCAGACTGGTGAGAAAATTAAAAACTCATGGGATCCAAGGGAAAGTGGCAAGTTGAATCCAAGTTTGGCTCAGTGGCAGGAAGCAAAGGGTAATGATCGAGAGGTGTTTTGTGTCAGGAATACTGTTTCCAGTGGAGCTCTGCAGAGCTCAGTACTCGGTCCCTTGCTGTTGGTGGTATATATCAATGATTTAGACTTAAATGTAGGGGGCATGATTAAGAAGTTTGTGGATGATATGAAAATAGGCTGTGTGGTTGATGGTGAGGAAGAAAGCTGTAGACTACAGGCTCGTCAAGTGGGCAGAAAAGTGGCAAATGGAATTCAATCTGGAGAAGTATGAGGTAATTCATTTGGGGAGGTCAAACAAGGCAAGGGAATACACAATAAATGGTAGGATACTGAGGAGTGTAGAGGAACAGAGCAGCCTTGGAGTACATGTCCACAGATCCCTAAAGGTAGCAGGACAGGTCGATAACGTGGTTAAGAAGGCATAAGGGATACTTTCCTTTATTAGCTGAGGCATTCAGTACAAGAGCAGGGAGTTATACTAGAACTGTATGAAACACTAGTTAGACCGCAGCTGGATTACTATGTATATTTCTGGTCACCATATTACAGGAAGGATGTAATCACACTCGAGAGGGTAAATAGGAGATTTAAAAAGATGTTGCTAGGAATGAGGAATTTTAACTATGAGGAAAGATTGGATAAGCTGAGGTTGTTTTCTTTTGAACAGGGAAGGTTTAAATGAGATGTGCAAAATTATGAGGAGCTTAGATAGAGTGAATATTCCCTTAGCAGAGAGGGAGATAACTAGGGGGCATAGATTTAAAGTAATTGATAGGACTAGAGGAGAGTTGAGAAAATTTTTCACGAAAAGGTGGTAGCAGCAGAAATCCTCATTGCATTTTAAAAATATCCGGATATGCACTTGAAGTGCCATAACCTACAGGGCTACTGACAAAGAGATTTAATGTGGGATTAGGCTAGAGAGCTCTGTTTTTGCCGGCACAGACACAATAGGCCAAATGGCCTCCTTCTGTGTTGTAGTTTTTCTATGTTATGTTTCCATGCAGCATTACTGGAGGTGCACCAGCCAGTGTTGCGATCATTCAGTACATGAATTTTAGGTGTTATCCACCTCAATCTGAATGGGCACGTTGTGAATTGTGACCCCACATCCCAAAATTGAGTCAAACAAATTTCTAGCCCCCTGTTTTCATTAAGCAGCATTACTGGTATATTGCCGAAAATTATTTTACTGTAAAATGTTGAAAAAGATATTTTATGATCAATGTGGCAGCTCAGTGTATGAGTAAATGTCATGTGCATCGAAGTTTAATTTGACATTCTGTCATTATCTGCGTTCTAACAGATTTTGTGTGTAGTCTGGTAGTTGAAAATTAGATGGATATTATTTTAAGTAAAATATAATTTCACTTTTACAGTATAAAAAGATCCTGGAATGTCATTTCTATCATTTTGCCATTTACATTTCATTTTTGCACATTCATGTACAGAACACAAATGCTGAATCTAAAGAAAATTCAAGGACAGTTGTGTAAAGATTCATTTTCTGTTGGTCAAAGGCCACTTTCAAAACCACAAAGCAAATGTTTGTTAAATGCATGGAATAAGTTAAATAATTCTAGGACCATCATGAATGCTGAAATATTTAGCTCCTTTGTTTTTTTAAACAAAATGCTTGCTGGCTCTAAGAAGCAAAATAGATTTTTTTTCCTCCCAGCATAGGTGGTGTTGCTGACTTTGTGGCACGAATGGCCAAGAGTTTTAAAGAGCAGATTGCTCCTGTTTCCGTAATGGCATAGCTTATCTATTTTGGAAATATTGGGCTGAATTTCATGATCACACTGCTGGGAGCGGAAGCGCGTGTGCAAAATGGCGGCACTCCTCCTTGTTCCGTGATTGGCTGTGCTGCCGCAATTACATGGCGGGTGGCCATTTTGCAAAATGGAGGCGGTCACTCCCCAATCATGTGGCAGAGGCGCAAATGGAGACGGCGTTCACGGTGTCACCTGATGTAAACCCAGCTGCGACACCTGAGTGCACACTCGTGCACCAGTGTCGGAAGCCTTCAGGCAGCCAGGGCCTCCAGGCCTCAGGCAACCAGAGGACTCCAGTCAAAGTCATCCCAAGCCAAGGTGCATCATGATCAGCAGCCTGCCTCCAGTCCAGCTGCTGTCGCAGCGGATGTACCACGCAGGAGCACATGCAAACGCATAAAAAGACACTTTGACACACATGGGTATTCATGGGTGAAATAGATAGCTCATGTTTAATGTAACAAAGTGACTCCTGACAACGCAGAGCATGCGCAGAGCAATCGCGGACGTCATCAGTGCATGCACACATTTAACAGCTTGCCTGTATGAATGCGCGCATGCACGCACTGACGTCACCACGCAATGACATCATCGCCCCTCAATTGTTGCAATCGCCAGCTCCATTCCCTCAAACACTATCACGCTCCCTCCCGCCATCCCTGCTTCAATCACCGCTTTCAATTTCCCGCTCCATCCTGCCTCACCGCTGCCTTCCCTCAGCCACTCGCTCTCGCTGTTTCCCCCCTCGGCCGCCCGCTTCCCACCTTGCCGCTATCTTCCCTCAGCCATTCACTCCCGCCCTCGTCGCTTCCCCCCACCCCCCAGCCGCTCACTCCTGGCCTCGTCTCTTTCCCCTTTGGCTGAGTACTCCCCGGCGTGCTGCCCGTAGAAGCGGCAGGGGGCGAGGAACAAGCCGCCGAAGAGGCAAGGCGGGGAGCGAGCGGCCAAGGGGTGATGAGCTGACGCAGAAGCCAGTGGCCAAGAAGAGGAAAGCGGCGAGGCCTGGACCATGCGGCCGGGGTTGGGGGGGGAAGCGGGGTCGGGTGGGAGTGAATGGCTGAGGGAAGGCAGTGGCAAGGTGGGGAGTGAGTGGCTGAGAGGGGAGAAATGGCGAGGCGGGGAATGAGCGGTGAACAGACAGGCACAGAAGGGAGCGCATGGCAGGAGGGAGCAGGGGACCCTTCCGAAGAAGGGTCACTGACCCGAACCGTTAACTCTGCTTCTCTTCCAGTTCTGAAGAAGGGTCACTGACCCGAAACGTTAACTCTGCTTCTCATTCCACAGATGCTGCCAGACCTGCTGAGTGATTCCAGCATTTCTTGTTTTTGTTGGAGCAGGGGACTGTTGGGGATGGGATGGAGATGGCGATTGTTGCCACTGTGGGAATTTGCGTTTAAGGCTGCATTTTCATTTTGTGACAAATTGAGCAGCGCCATCTTCATTACTGGCAGCTGCCTCAGACGTTGCAGACAGTGACGTTTCAGTGGATGAGGCTGCATTTGCTCATGTGCCAGTACTGCGCCACCTAGTGGTTGCATTGTCAGCAAACACAGCCTTAATGTAATTAAAAGTTCATTGGTGCAAATCCTCAACTTTCATTGATGGATAAATGCATTCCACCATGGCATGATCCTGACTACTGCAATCGCCTCAAGTGCCTTACTACATTGGAAAAGTGACCACTGACATCATTAAAATGCCAATGAGCATGATTGTTTCATTACTTGAATGATGTCACATAGCTACTGGCTGAATTGAATGTTGCCATTCATGCTGAAGGGCAAAATAGTACAGAGGCAGAAAACCTGACACTACATGTATGAGGGTGTGTTTTGGTCAGAAGTATATTTATTGCAAGTCAGGGATTTTGGAAATGCTCAAAGCTGTGACTTGCCTCCCTTGTGTGCTGCTCAAGATGTCTGCCTTCCATCACTCTGCTAGGATCTTCCATGGCTGCTTGGCCTTGTTGCCCTCTGTCTCCTCTTCGTCAGAGGAAGTTTTATACTCCCACATGTCTTCCTCTTGCAAGCCCTCCCCCCTCTGTAGAACGCAGTAGACCACAACAGTGCGCCCAACCTACTGTGGGGAATACTGAAGGGCTCCACCAGATCTATCAAAGCAGCAGAACTGCATCTTCAACAGACCAATGGCCTGTTCGATGGTCGCGCTGGTGGGGCAGTGGCAGGCATCAGAGGTCACGTCCTCAATGACTAGCCATTATCCGCGAGAATGTACCCTTGAAGGCGAGCAGGGGGGAGCGAAAAGATGTGACACCTGGGACTGCTGAGGTATGAATGAGTCATATGAATTAGGAGCAGAGTAGACCACTTGGAGGAAGCACTGAGGGTGGTAAGGGTGCAAAATGTACTCTGGGTGGGGGACTTCAATGTCTATTACCAAGAGTGGCTTGGTAGCACTACTACTGACCGAGCTGGCTGCGTCCTAAAGGACATAGCTGCTAGACTGGCTCTGCAGCAGGTGGTGAGGGAAGCAACAAGATGGAAAAACATACTTGACCTCGTCCTCACCAATCTGCCTGCCACAGATGCATTTGTCCATGACAGTATTGGTAGGAGTGCCACCGTACAGTCCTTGCGGAGACGAAGTCCCGCCTTCACATTGAGGATATCGTCCATCGTGTTGTGTGGCACAATCACCGTGCTAAATGGGATAGATTTCGAACTGATCTAGCAATGCAAAACTGGGCATCCATGAGGCGCTGTGGGCCATCAGCAGCAGCAGAATTGTACTCAACCACAATCTGTAACCTCATGGCCCGGCGTGTCCCCCACTCTACCATTACCATCAAGCCAGGAGACCAACCCTGGTTCAATGAAGAGTGTAGGAGGGCATGCCAGGAGCAGCACCAGGCATACCTCAAAATGAGGTGGCAATGTGGTGAAGCTACAACAGAGGACTACTTGCATGCCAAGGTGCATAAGCAGCATGCGATAGAGCTTAGCGATCCCATAACCAACAGATAAGATCTAAGCTCTGTAGCCCTGCCACATCCAGCCATGAATGGTGGTGGACAATTATACAACTAATAGGAGGAGGTGGCTCCACAAATATCCCCATCCTCAATGATGCGGGAGCCCAGCACATCAGTGCGAAAGATAAGGCAGAAGCATTTGCAACAATATTTCGCCAGAAGTGCCGCATTGATGATCCATCTCGGCCCCCTCCTGAAGTCCGCAGCATCACAGATGCCAGACTTCAGCCAATTCGATTCACTCCACGTAATATCAAGAAACGACTGAAGGCACTGGATACTGCAAAGGCTATGGGCTCTGACAATATTCAGGCAATAGTACTGAAGATCTGTGCTCCAGAACTTCCCGCAGCACTAGACAAGTTGTTCAAGTCCAACCCGGCCAATTACCACCCCATCAATCTACTCTCAATCATCAGTACAGTGATGGACGGTGTCATCAACAGTGCCATCAAGCAGCACTTGCTTAGCAGTAACCTGCTCAGTGAGGCTCAGTTTGGGTTCTGCCAAGGCCACTCAGCTCCTGACCTCATTACAGCCGTGGTTCAAACATGGACAAAAGAGCTGAACTCAAGAGGTGAGGTGAGAATGACTGCCCTTGACATCAAGGCAGCATTTGACCGAGTGTGGCATCAAGGAGCCCTAGCAAAACTGAAGTCAGTGGGAATCAGGGGGAAAACTCTCCACTGGTTGGAGTCATACCTAGCACAAAGGGCGATGGTTGTGGTTGTTGGAGGTCAATCTTCTGAGCTTCAGGACATCACTACAGGAGTTCCTCAGGGTAGTGTCCTAGGCCCAACCATATTCAGCTGCTTCATCAATGACCTTCCTTCAATCATAAGGTCAGAAGTGGGGATGCTCGCTGACGATTGCACAATGTTCAGCACCATTCGCGACTGCTCAGATATTGAAGCAGCCCGTGTAGAAATGCAGCAAGACCTGGACAATATCCAGGCTTGGGCTGATTACATTCGCGCCACAAAAGTGCCAGGCAATGACCATCTCCAACAAGAGAGAATCTAACCATCTCCCCTTGACATTCAATGGCATTACCATCACTGAATCCCCCACAATCAACATCCTGGGGGTCACTATTGACCAGAAACTGAACTGGAGTAGCCATCTAAATACCATGGTTACAAGAGCAGGTCAGAGGCTAGGAATCCTGCAGCGAGTAACTCATCTCGTGACTCCCCAAAGCCTGTCCACCATCTACAAGCCACAAGTCAGGAGTGTGATGGAATACTCTCCACTTGCCTGGATGGGTGCAGCTCCAACAACACTCAAGAAGCTCGACGCCATCCAGGACAAAGCAGCCCACTTGATTGGCACTCCATCCATATTCACTCCCTCCACCACCACACACAGTGGCAGCAGTGTGTACCATCTACAATATGCACTGCAGCAACGCACCAAGGCTCCTTCGACAGCACCTTCCAAACCCGCGACCTCTACCAACTAGAAGGACAAGGGCAGCAAATACATGGGAACACCACCACCTGCAAGTTCCCCTCCAAGTCACACACCATCCTGACTTGGAACTATGTCGCCGTTCCTTCACTGTCGCTCGGTCAAAATCCTGGAAATCCCTTCCGAACAGCACTGTGGGTGTACCTACCTCACATGGACTGCAGCGGTTCAAGAAGGCAGCTCACCACCACCTTCTCAAGGGCAATTAGGGATGGGCACTACGTGGTGGCCTAGCCACCGACGCCCACATCCCATGTATGAATAAAAAAAAACTCAGCCCCTCGAGCCTGCTCTGCCCCATTCAACAAGATCATGGCTGATCTGATTGTAACCTCAACTCCACATTCCCGCCTACCCTCAAAAACGTTTCACCCCCTTGCCTTTCAAGAATCTATCTACCTCTGCCTTAAAAATATTCAAAGACTCTGCCTTTTAAGGAAGAGAGTTCCAAAGACTCAAGATCCTCTGAGAGAAAAAAAAATTCTCCTTATCTCAGTCTTAAATGGGTAACCCTATATTTATAAACAGTGACCTCTTGGTCTAGATTCTCCCACAAGGGGAAACATCTTTTCCATATCCACCCTGTCACGACCCCTCAGGATCTTATACATTTCAATCAAGTGGCCTCTTACTCTTCTAAACTCCAACGGATGCAAGCCTAGCCTATCCAATCTTTCCTCATAAGTCAACCCACCCATTCCCGGTATTAGTCCAGTCAGTCATCTCTGGACTGCTTTCAACGCATTTACATCCTTCTTTAAATAAGCAGACCAATACTGTACACATTACTCCAGATGTGAGATGTGGTCTCACCAATGCCCTGTTTAACTGAAGAATAACCTCCCTACTTTTGTATTCAATTCCCCTTTCAATAAACGATAACATTCTATTAGCTTTCCTAATTGCTTGCTGTATCTGCATACTACACTTTTGTGATTCATGTGCGAGGACACCCAGATCCTTCTGCACCTCAGAGCTCTGAAATCTCTCATGATTTATTGATAACATGCTTCTTTTTTATTCTTTGTGCCAAAATGGACAATTTCACATTTTCTGACATTATACTCCATTTACCAGATCTTTGCGCACTCACTTCCCTATCTGTATCCCTTTGTAACTTCCTTATGTCCTCTTCACAGCTTACATTCCTGCTTATCTATGTGTCATCAGCAAATTTAGCAACCATACCTTCAGTCCCTTCATCCAAGTCATTCAGTCGTGATAGCTTCCCTGAAAACGGGCACACGCTTGTAGGAAGCGCTTTCTGTGGTCGCATACACATTGTACATTAATGGAATGACAACCCTTCCTATTGATGAAGGTGGCTGCTTGGTCCATGGAAGCCTTAATGGCCACGTGCATGCAGTTGATCACACCTTAGACCTGTGGGAATCCCACAATGGCCCCAAATCCAATGGCCCTCTTAGCCTGACTCTTAGAGTCTGTGTGTCTTGTAGTGCACATAGTCGCAGCCCCTCCTGAACAAAGCATTGGTCACCTCCTTGATGCAGCAGCGCGCTGCAGATTGCAAGACCTCACACATGTCTCCGGTGGATCCCTGGAATGATGCAGAGGCATAAATGTTTCAGGCTGCAGTAATCTTCAGGGCCACAGGCATCGAGTGGCCACCAAAGCCCAAATCTTCATTGAGCAGTGCGCAGAGATCTATGACAGCCTCTCTGGACAGCCGTAGTCTTCTCCGGCAGTTCTGCTCAGACATCTGCAGGTATATCAAGCGAGTTCTCTATAGTCACTGCTGTATCTGTGTTCTTCGATGCATTCTTGGCTGCTGCTGCTTATATCTGGGAGGCTCCTCTTGTGCTACAGCTGCCTCTTGGACCTGCCTCTGGCGGATTTGCCTCAGCACAGCACGGGGTTCCAAGAAAACAGGGTGAATCATACCCATCTCGATCCTCTTTGGACCTTTGGCTTCCTTCAGAGGTTAAGTTAAGTTTACCTATTCCAAAATAGATTTTGGAATTTTGGTTATGGGAAGCCTGTATAAGTTCCATGGTATGGATTGATGTTGGGCCCACAACATTTCCAAAGGTGTGAGCCATCATGAGCAAACCAACAGCATTTCAGTGCCCTGCACTGGCCTTCCGAAAAAAAAACACCTCTACACTTGCCGAGTTCTTCCAACTCCGCACCCCCCCCCCCCTTCCCTGTTCATAGACACGCCACTTGCAGAGTTCTCCCAACTCCCCCCCCTCCTTCACGGACACACCACTTCCTAAGTTCTTTCAATTTCCCGCCACAGACAATGCGGTTGCTGAGTTCTCCCAACTCCTGCCCCCCCCACCACCACCCCTGTTCATAAACACACCACTTGTAGAGTTCTTCCAACTCTCCTCTCTTCACAGACACACCACTTGCCGAGTTCTTCCAACCCCCCGCCACAGACAATGCAATCGCCGAGTTCTTCTAACATCACCCCCCACAACCCACAGACAATGCAGTTGCCGAGTTCTTCCAACCAGCCACTTCCCCTAGATAACAGCGGTAAAGTAAATTACCTTTTCGACTCACGGAGGACTCTTGCCTCGGTGCTGCCAGCTTTTTAAAGACGCAAAATCACAATTTTGTGTTGGCCACACACCCAGCACAAGATTGCAAGCACCTGGCAAGATCGCTAGAAATTAGATTCAGATGTATGCTAAAAAATGTTTAACATACGTAAATGTCATTGCCGTCACGGCGATGTGGAAATGCTGCCATGGCACTTTGCTGCCTCCAACAGAATCAGAACTCAGCATTCTGGCGTCGAGCTCCACGGCGGACGAATCCACACTCCCACCCCACCTAAAAACCCGCCTTCTGGATGAGCATAAAATTCAGCCCATTATGTGGTGTCGTATGTTCAGAGGCCCATTTTCAGTACTTCAGCAAATACTCTTCTTAGGTGACAAAAAATGTTATCTAATTTTGTCCAGGAAAGCCAGCAATGGGTGCCTTAATATGTTTATACTAGGCTTTTGATTCAATGTTTCAGTTCATATTAATTTGTGAGACTGAGTCAGAAGAAGAGACTGTACCCCTGATTTTACTTTGGGAGAGGAATCTCTTCTGGCAGTTCATGCACACTGGCAGCCTGACAGTTTCTTGAGCAAATGATTGTTGCTTCATTGTGACCTAGATCGTGCTTGTTCACAATATATATTTTTCTCAGTTAAATAAACTATCAGGCCCGATCCTCAACATATCCTCATCTCTTATCCACAGATGCACCCTTTTTAACAGGATATTGGTGAGGTGTAGGAACTCTGGCTGAATGCATCCCCCACACCCAGTTCACTCCTTTGTCTAGTCTCTTTACGTTGTGGGTTCCTGCACCATTGGGATTGCTTATCTTTTCTCAGGTAGCTCCGATATGACCTCTTGACTCTCCTTGCGCTGGGAGAACCAGTGCTTACCTTGTGCGTATTGTTATTTATTCTCGAGCATTGAGAGACATTGTTCAAGAGAAGTTAAATTTTTACACACTTGACACTTAGATCAGATTTTCCTTTAAAACAAATTGTGAAGTAGAGTTGACTGCCTAATGACCCTGTACTTGCAAGAAAGAGACTTGCCTGTCCTCTGTTCCCCATCCCTCTGAAAATTCTGTTTCTAAACCTCTATGCATGTTTATTAATTGCGGTGTTTATACAGCTATAACAGTGCACACATCAAACTATTAAAGAGGGATGCTATTGTTAGCTGTTAAATAATTTTGGTGAACTTTTAAGTTTTTCTCTTTAATGCTTATTGAATTAGTGAGGTCAGGGAATGAAGAATGTTGCTTGTGGTACTGGGAAGAGTAAGTTCATATTAGTTGATAGTTTAATAGATCCCTTGATGAACATCTGTTAAAATTGTTAGGTGAAAAAAATAACTGGGTTTAAAACCCTAATATCCCAGAAATGGCTAGTAATATGGCTTTCATTCTGCCTGGAAATTAGAGGAAAAAGCTTACATGATCCTGGTTGAGCAACAACAACTTGCATTTATATAGCACCTTTAATGTAGTAAAATGTTCCAAGATGCTTCACAGGAGCAATTATCAAATATAATTTGGCACTGAACCACATAAGGAGATATTAGGACAGGTGAGCAAAAGCTTGGTCAAAGAGGTAGGTTTTAATGAGCATTTTAAAGGAGAGAGGTAGAGAGGCTGAGAGATTCAAGGAGGGAATTCCAGAGCTTAGGGTTGAGACAGCTGGGCAAAGATAATTGGGGATGCTGAAGCCTACAGAATTGGAGGAGGGCAGGATCTCAGAGGGTTGTAGAGCTGGAGGACATTGTAGAAACATGGAAAACAAGGATGAGAATTTCAAAATCGAGGTGTTGGTGACTGGGAGCCAATGTAGGTCAGCAAGCACAGGAGTGATGAGTGCAATGTGCATAGCTGGTTAGGAAAGCATTGGAATAATTGGGGGGAATTTTGTGCTGGTGGCGGGGGTCTCGACGTCAGGGGAAATCGACACAGAGATCCCCACGCCACCTCTTTTTTGGAAGGCCTGCCGAATTTAGTGTCAATAAGATACTTAACTGGACAGCAGCGGGCCTTCCAAAGAATCTAGCACCCTGTCTCCAGAAGTCCTGGCCTTGCAAAGCTGCTGGCCAATCGGAGGCCGGCAACTATAGTGGCTGAAGCGGTGGCTGCGGCTGTAGCTTCAGTGACCAGACACTGAGGAGTGGCGCTGGAACAAAGCTTAAGGTAAATCAGAGCGGGAGGGGTCTCACGGGGTGGGAGCTGTGGGGCGAGGGGGGTCAGCAGCAAGGGCATGAGGGTGGCCCTCAGCTGGCCCCCCTCTTCCTGATGCTAGGTCCCTTGTTCAGGTACTAAGTGCCTTTGAACAAGGGAACCCCTACCCCAACCCTCCCCTGCCCCCCAACAACCCCCCAGCAGAGCCGGGAAGCAGCCTGCACGGTTTCTCGTGCCATGCTTTCTGTGCGGCGACATGGCCGCCTGCCGCATAGGTAATTGTGGCCACGGTGGGTAGAGGCCCTTAACTGGGGATTAATTACCCAATTAAGGGCCACAATTGGCGGCGGGGCAGGAAGGCTGTTCACAAGCCTTCCTGCCACGGATTAAACTTCGGTTGGTCCTCCCCTGCCACCATCCCACCCAATTTTATGCTCTCCCCATCTTCAAACCCACTGCGGGGAGAGCATAAAATTCCACTCATTGAGTCCAGAGGTTAAAAAAAAGCACGGACAAGGGTTTAAGCAGTAGATGAGCTGAGCCAGAGAGTGAGACTGATGATTTTATGGAGGTGGAAGTGGACGTTCTTGTACTAGACTGTATTATCTTCTGACGTAATAAGCCACAGTGTGCAACATCATGTACAGATCTTCGGTACCTCTGATCTGTTTCCTATTTAGCTCAATTTTAATCCTTTCAGGAAATGGATAATTGATTGAAATTTATCAAAACAGTTAATCAGTTTTCTGATATCTATCAAATGTCAATATTTAGCATTAAGGAGATGCGTATTTCATGTAAAGTTCTTTTTTCTATAGTGAAAATCCAGTCCTTTTCTCGCCTTCCACTGTTCTTCTCTGATGATGAAATCCTGCAAATGTCTGAATGGAAAGGCCTGAGAATTATATTGCAAACCAATATGTCAAACCATAATGCAGGATATTAATAATGTTTGATAAATCCCTACACGTTCCATATGTTTATAAATGAGCATGAATTCTTTCCAAATCTCTTTAAGAAATAAAGCTTTGTACAAATTCAGGCTCGAAAATGTTGCCTGGCTAATTTGTTACACCTAGTGTGGATGTCAGGTAACTAAAAACAATATCAAGAATATAATAAAAGCAAAATACTGTAGATGCTGGAAATCTGAAATAAAAACAAGAAATGCTGGAACCACTCAGCAGGTCTGGCAGCATCTGTGGAAAGAGAAGCAGAGTTAACGTTTCGGGTCAGTGACCCTTCTTCGGAACTGACAAATATTAGAAAAGTCACAGGTTATAAGCAAGTGAGGTGGGGGTGGGGCAAGAGATAACAAAGGAGGTGTAGATTGGACCAGGCCACATAGCTGACCAAAAGGTCACGGAGCAAAGGCAAACAATGTGTTAATGGTGTGTTGAAAGACAAAGCATTAGTACGGATTAGGTGTTAACGCACTGAATATTGAACAGCAGCAAGTGCAAACCTGAAAAAAAACAGTGGGTAAGCAAACTGAACAAACTAAGATGAAATGAAATAAATGCAAAAAAAAATTGTAAAAAATGTTAAAAAGGATGTTAAAAAAAAAGAAGAAAAAATAACTAAAAATGAAAGTAAAATGGGGGGCTGTCATGCTCTGAAATTATTGAACTCAATGTTCAGTCTGGCAGGCTGTAGTGTAGGCAGATCAGTGGATGAGATGCTGTTCCTCGAGCTTGCGTTGATGTTCACTGGAACACTGCAGCAATCCCAGGACAGAGATGTGAGCATGAGAGCAGGGGGGAGTGTTGAAATGGCAAGCAACCAGAAGCTCAGGGTCCTGCTTGTGGACTGAATATCAATAATATAATACAATATATATAATGTAATAAATACAATATCAAGAATATAAGCTCTGTTAATGCTTCATTATTTTCCTGACATTATTAAATATTTGACTATTGGTTCAACTGTAAAATATCTCCTTGGATTCAGTTTGCATGAAAGAAACTTGTGCAAATATTTACTGAAAATGCCAATGATTATCGATTGGTATTTCCAATAGCCACAGGCAACTCGTGCATATTTAATAGACTGATTAAGAAACTGTGTTTTTTGAATGAAGAATGAGAACAGTGGCTAAAAATATTTATGAAGTTGCTTGAATATATTTTTGCAGAGTTAAGGATCTATTTTTAAAACTGTTGTTAGCACCATGCCATTCGCACCATTTAGTGCATTGTGCAAAGTGAGTTACTTTATATACATGTGATCTGCAGTTTTAGCTCATATACAAATTAGTTCATTAAATGACATGGTACACTTAAGGGCAATGCACTGTTTTTAATAACAGTAACTGAAAATTATAGAATAGCTTGTTCCAGAGGAAAGTCCTTCCTTTGAATATAGAGTGATACAGCACAGAAACAGGCCCTTCTGCCCATCGTGTCTGTGCTGGCCATCGTGCACCTAACTATTCTAATCCCATTTTCCAGCACTTGGTCCATAGCCTTGTATGCTATGGCGTTTCAAGTACTCATCTAAATACTTCTTAAATGTTGTGAGGGTTCCTGTCTCTACCACCCATTCAGGCAGTGTGTTCCAGATTCCAACCACCCTTTGGGTGAAAAAAATTTTCCTCAAATCTCCTCTAAACCTCCTGCCCCTTACCTTAAGTCTATGCCCCCTGGTTATTGACGGCTCTGCTAAGGGAAAAAGTTTCTTCCTATCTAACCTATCAATGCCCCTCATAATTTTGTATGCCTCAATCATGAACCCCCTCAGCCTTCTCTGCTCTAAGGAAAACAGCCCTAGCCTTTTCAGTCTCTCTTCATAGCTGAAATGCTCCAGTCCAGGCAACATCCTGGTGAATCTCCTCTGCACCTTCTCCAGTGCAATCACATCCTTCCTATAGTGTGGTGCCCAGAACTGTACACAATACTCCAGCTGTGGCCTAACTAGCATTTTATACAGCTCCATCATAACCTCCGTGCTCTTATATTCGATGCCTCAGCTGGTAAAGGCAAGTATCCCATATGCCTTCCTAACCACCTTATCTACCTGTGCTGCTGCCTTCAGTGATCTATGGACAAGTACACTAAGGTCCCTCTGACCTTCTGTACTTCCTAGGGTCCTACCATACATTGTATATTCCCTTGCCTTGTTAGTCCTCCCAAAATGCATTACCTCACACTTCTCAGGATTAAATTCCATTTGCCACAGCTCCGCCCATCTTACCAGCCCCTCTATATCGTCCTGTAACCTAACACTTTCCTCCTCACTATTTACGACACCAGCAATTTTCATGTCATCTGAAAACTTACTGATCATACCTCCTATATTCATGTCTAAATCATTAATGTACACTACAAACAGCAAGGGTCCCAGCACCGATCCCTGTGGTACACCACTGGTCACAGGCTTCCACTCGCAAAAGCAGCCCTCGACCATTACCCTCTGCCTCCTGCCACTAAGCCAATTTTGGATCCAATTTGCCAAATTGCCCTGGATCCCATGGGCTCTTACCTTCTGAACCAATCTCCTTATGTGGGACCTTATCAAAAACCTTACTGAAGTCCATGTAGACTACATCAACTGCTTTACCCTTAGCTAAACATCTAGTCACCACCTCGAAAAATTCAATCAAGTTAGTTAGACATGATCTCCCCCTGACAAAGCCATGCTGACTATCGTTGATTAATCCCTGCCTCTCCAAGTGGAGATTAATCCTGTCCCTCAGAATTTTTTCCAATAGTTTCCCAAACACTGGTGTTAGACTCACTGGTCTGTAATTACCTGGTTTATCCCTGCTACCCTTCTTAAATAATGGTACCACATTCACTGTCCTCCAGTCCTCTGGTACCTCTCCTGTGGCCAGAGAGGATTTGAAAATTTGTGTCAGAGCCCCTACCATCTCTTCCCTTGCCTCACATAACAGCCTGGGATACGGAATATCCTTCTGTCTTCTCAAAATAACTGGTTGTAGTGATCTTTTTGGCTAATGCTACGTGAAATATGATCATCATATAGCCAATACAGAGACTTTTCTAACAGTCAGGAAAGAAGTGAACTAAGAACTTTTATGTTTTAAGCATTAACCTAAATATTTTCCTCCAAAGTATTGCAGGGTATAGTTGCTGCATCATCATTTAAAAAAATAATTAGCCAAGCAAGTTTTAAAACAATTGTTCCATGCATCATTCAAGTGGAAAGTCAAGCCTGTAGTCTATAATTTAGGAGTTAACCCTTTTAATCTCTGAAAGTAAGTACAAAATTTTAAAACTTCTGACAGTGTGTCAGATGCATGATCACAATTAATATAATTCTCCTGGACCTTACATGCGATTGCAGGAAATTCCAGATGCATGGTCCCAAATTTCCTCACCCACTGTAGTGAGATTGTAGTTGTAAACAATAGCACTTTCAGTACCTTAATTTGGTTTCATACTCATTTGTGCCAGATGTCTATCACCTTTTAAGAGTGCTGTAAATTCCAATCTGAGTTGATGAGGCCGTTACCTCCATCTATCTATCTATATATATATGGTCCTTTAAATAACCAGTTGACCACCTGTGGCAGTGCACATGGGTAAATAGATAGTATGAGCTCAGCGTTGATTATTTTTCTCAGTTGGAGGGGGTTTAAGGGCTCAAGGTCCATTTCCTTTGCAGTAGGGAGTGTTGCTGAATTCCGTCAATGCTGGAAAAAGTTAGTAATTGTTTTCTCAGTGGGGGGCAGCTCATGCTTTCTTCTCGGGGTGGGAAAGGGAGAGGTGCAGGTTTCTTCTGGGTGATGGTGGGGTCTGGAAGAGGCATGAGTTACTTCTTAGCAGTGGAAGAGAGTGAGGTCTGGCCAGAGATGTTTCTGAGTGGGTGGGGGTAGTGGGGGAGGTGGGTTGGTTGGGAGGACGCGGATGAGTTGCTTGTATGTGGATTGGGGAGGTTACATTTTTCTGGAGTTGTAGGGGTGGTGTGGGGTTGTTGGTGTTGGCGATGATCAGTTTATTCAGAATGGATTACAGAATTATGAAGAATTGTTTCGATTTATGAGTGGTTTGCTTTAGGGCGATTTAAATACAGTTACCATCCTAAAAAGTATTTGCACTTCTGATTTACATTTTTCCCAAAATATTGTGCTTTTTTGTAGAAGACTCTGGATTGGACTGAAACATATAATGGCTACTTTCAGATTTGGACAGCACATCATCAAGTCCTCTGTGGTATTTCTACAAACGGAACTGTCATTTGCATTAGTAAATCGGAAACCAGTGGTCCCTGGACGTATCCTTTTAAATCACAGCTTTAACTTCTTGCTCTTCACAGCAATGAGTAGTTCATGATGGCTCAATCGCTGGTGAATCTCAACCAGGTAAGCTGTTGCCTTAAATGGCTAGATTGTATCGAGAAAACAAAGCCTTATAGGCAAGTCATTGGACTGTTATATGTCTTAGCGATGTAGTAGAACTTTTAAACTTATTGCCTAGCAACATCTTCAGTTGATAGGTCAAAGCACAAATACCTTGAGAGGAAGAATGAGATGAATTTAAACTGTATATGGTACTAAAATTTAGATGCTCAAGAAATAATGATTATTTTCTCCTCTTGATCAAACCATCTAAATGGGATTAGCAAGATGAGTCAGTCTTTTTCAAGAAAATGTTATGAAAAGTCTCCTTTACTCAGTATATTCACTCATTTTTCGTGGTTCCCATTTTTCTCTCTATGTTGCTAGTGCCAATTTATTGAATTATTATTATCAAAACCCACAACTGTTATTTGTCCACTATAATATCTCACTTCCTTTACTTTGGTCTGAACAGTATCTAAGCTTTAGTTCTGATATAATTGTTGATCTTAATGATTTGTGGCCACTGGCTCGCAAGCATTATGATAGCTTCTTTCCATCTATAGTTCATGCTGCCACTCCACAAAGCAAAACAGATCTAATCACAATTTGCTACAGCAAACTGTTCAAGCATGTGAGTCATCTATTGGAAGTCACGCTGCTGACCTTAATTCATGTCTCTGCATTCTTAACTTGTTTTTTTATCTACATCTATGCTTGGTAGCAGAAACCCCCTCACTACATATGACAGTGTTAGTGCAGTTTGATTTACAATCTCGCTTGCTTAACAATGGGTAATATCTTTGCTATCCATTGGGGTCCAACAGTTGCAAGTACATGAGTAGGGTGAAAGAGACCTTGAAGATGGGGACCAGTGCTATCTAAAAGTTAACTATACAGTTCTGAGGTAGAAGAGCTAATTTCTATGTGCAAAAATGACTCTATACCCGTGCAGAGTCAAGTTTAGTGCCTTTTCAAGAAACTGGCAAACAACACCTTGTCTGAAAGGTTTTGACACATGGAGAGCATTAGTTAAAGCTTAATGGATTGCAGTACATTAAGAAGACTTTTGAAAACCCTTTCATTATGGATAAACTGATATCCTGTGATGTACCTCACAGCCAATTAGGGGTTCTGCTGTTATATAATGACAGGAGCATATTATGCAACACAATTCTTTGGCACAGTTAGCAGCCAAATAAAATAATCTATCTTTTTGTTGCTGCCTGCTTCCTTCCCACTCTCATTCTTTTGTGGCTGAATATAGTGACAGCACAATTGCTGGCCAGAATGGAGAAGATTTGCTAATTGCCCCATCAGTCATTCTCAGAGACCACATTGCTGTAAGTGACTGGGATTGATTTTAGACAGAAAATTTGTATGTAACTACCCTCCACTCACTGCAGTTGGCTGAAGTAAACACTTTTTATCGGGAGAAGTTGCTGTAGTTTTGTTCATGAGTTGTGCTTTCTGTATTTTGTAGAAACTTTAAATAGACTATGTAGACAGTTTGATGTACGGCACTTTATATAGACTCTGTTGAGAAAATGGACTTTGTTTGCTTTTCAGTTTCATAAGTAAGTAGACTTCGTTTGAACCCTGCCAGAAGTCTCATCCCACCTCAAGCTCATTAGCTGACACACAGCAATTGGCTCATTGTCTTTCAGTTTGTTTTCAACGGCATGTCTATGAGGCGTCAACTTTCCTTGTGGGGCTTGAAGGAGCACTCCTGCTCAATGGGGGACGATCACCCATTATACACTCCACCTGATTTACCTTTCCATTGCCTTTAATGGAAAGGAGAATCAGATACATTGTATAATGGGTGGCAAATCTGCAGCCACCTATTTTACACCCATACTGAATTTGAAAATTCCGCCCCCTATATTAGTTAGTGTTATGTGCAGACATTTTGATTGTAAAATATCATCATTTAGTGACTTGAGTTGACGTGACATACTATGTTGAAGACTTTGTGGCTGTAAATTTCTAAAGGTTATTGAAGGCAGAATTGGTAAGTATTTGGCTGTTCTAAATTTGTTGCTTTGTGTTTTAAGATCATAAAACTTAATAATTTGAATGTTATCACATACAGTTGCAGAATTACTTTTCTATCATGTATTTGCGAATGCCCTGGAAATATATAGAAGACTGCAGAATTTTCTATTGCTATACAGTTGCATTTTGTTTGGAGAAACTTTCAGAGACAAATGGCACTTTGCTTGACTTCAGGGAAAGGGTTCTAACTTCTAATCATTTGTTTAACATTCAGCTTTTAAACTATGTGTAGACCAGTGGAGACAGCCTATTGTGAATTCCTGCTCGCTTCCTGCCTTCAGCATGCCTTAGTTTGGTAACTTAGTAGTATAGTGTGACAACTGACTTGGGCAGAGATTAGAATAAATGTAACAGGACTATTTAGTTTGGACCAGTTCAGCATGAACTGGGTGCTCTCTTGTGTGAAAATCAGTTTGTACATTGTAACCATTAATATTATAGAAAAATAGGACATGTTATTTTCAAGATTGCATGTGATATTTTAATGATCATAATTTTGAAACAGGTTTCAGAATCTTTGTAGAGAAGTCATACTTTGTGTTATATTGTATATTTTTTATGTAGAAACAACACATTTTATTTTGGAGATCTCCAGATAAGAAATCGTTGTTTGCTCTTATTCCTTGTGCACTTGAATGTCATCTAAGGTCAGTATTTCTATTCAAAAATTAAATGTAATAGACCATCTCCCACTTAACTTTGCCCCTGTGACTTTAGCAAATGTCTGTGGTATGACAAATGAGAAGTCACCGTATTTTTCTGAAGTAATAGTGCTGGAAATACACAGCATAACTGTTAGCATCTGAAAGGTGTAAACCTTCAATCAGAACTCCTGAAACATCTACACCCGTAACATTAAGCCATCTCTCCTCCATTCAGCTGTTGGGTATTTGCAGCATTTTCTGTTTTTTATTTCAGATTTCCAGCATTTTCTGTTTTTGATCATTTATTCTGTTCACTTTACTGCACAAATTCAGGCCATCCTTAAATGCTAGCATCATCAAACGTTGTTTAATTTTGTGATTGAGTTGATCTGGAGATACATTTTGAATCAATGTTCCACAGTGGCTGGGGCTGACACACATATCTCAAACAAAGCTGCCATTTTCCTGCACTGAAGTGCAAATTCACAGTGCTGAGGTGGCAGCTGCTCACAACCAACTGTTTCCTTGGCTGTTTCAGCGATTATGCTTTTTACAAAGCTAGTATACTCATTCAACCTTGAAACAGGAGTCTTTTCTGTTCAAAGATGTGTTTTACTGCCAGAGAAACTTTAGCTTTTCTACCCGTTAATGTTTTTAACAGCCCCAGTAAATGTTTTTTAGTTTAGTAGGCTGCAGAGTTGTGCTCTTGTAACTGATTCAAATACTTGGGTGATTTTTGTTGACGTCAGAGCACAAATACGGTTCATCTGAATCTCATGCATGAAACCGCATCATCATCTGAACACAGTTGAAAGTGTAAAACAATTGGTGCATGTTTGAATCCTGCATCTGGTGTATGTTTAAAACTATTTGAGAAGGAACCTAAAAGGAGAAAAACAGATATTTGTTGATGAGGAAAAGAGAGAAACAATTACAACTAAAATGCATTTGATACTTTGTTGAAAATAACATGTGAGTGAAGTTGAAGGTTGGAAAATATAGGGATTATGCAACGGTGCTTGTTTAGTTCCAACTGGGGAGCCTGGCATCCTTTCGCCAACTCCCCAGCTTTTGAGTGTCAAAGCAAGTTTCTGTGGGTCTACAATTCTAATTCAGGTAAGGAAGCCAAATTTAGCAGTGTAAACACAGGGAACCAACTCACATGATCAAAAGTAAACAAGCACATATGTAAAAGCGATCTGTATGCATGCGTTAAAGATTTTGGATTTTGGATTTATAAAGTGAATTTATTCCTTTCTGCTGTCTCTCTCTGAAGATTTGTAAGTTATTACAAACGTATTCACTAGTGGTCTATTTTCCCACTCAGTCCCATCAAGAAATTTGTGCAATACATTTATTTTTGAAATGAATATGTAAGTTGGAAAACCTTCATGTGGTTGGTGGACTCCATACTAGCCACTGACTGTAGCATGCTGTTAGGCACGTTCTCCACCGATTGCATTAATGTGTAATGTTAGAAAAAAATTTTTTAAATGGTCACATAAGGCCCAGGGCCCTAAGTTCAACAGCAAAGCCAGAATGCAAGATGATACTCCAGAAGAAGTTCCTTTGCTGCCACCACCTACTTCTGTTCACTTAGTCTGTGTCTAATCCAGTGTGCTCCCTCCAGCTTACTTTCTAAATTCTTTGATACATGTATCTGTATAAAGATTGCAACTCTAAGAACTACTCTAAGCCTTTATCAATAACTTCAAAATATGTTTGTCTATCTTTTAGTCATATCAATGTTATCTCTTATAAGATTTTCAGATAGCCCCTTGGCTTCTTTCTGATTTGAAACTGTCCTTTCTCATGAATTTTCCAACTACCTCAATTCAAACAGAGTTGTTTGTTTTATATGTTGGAAGAGAGTTAGTGGAATGTTTCAGATTTTGAATATCTGAACTTTTAAGTTCAAAGGGACTGTCAACCAAATGCAAACTGGAAAAAGCATAAGTTTGTATATTTTTGAAAATTGTTTGTTAGATTCCATGCCACATCTGCTACCAGAGAGACTGCAATAACAAACCTCACAACATTTATATTGGGACAGGCCCGGTACAAAGCTGTGGCATCTGGCCAGCTTCATACATATCCATATCAATGCGCCCACAACGGGCTGCATGCTGTGCAACAAAAATGTGGTAGGTGTGAAGATGCAGTTACATAAGACAGGAAGATTGTTTTGAACGTATTTTTTGTAAGGGTGTCAATAAAAGAATAGTTGCAGGGCAAAGTGTGCCTTGCTTCCTAATGGACATTGATGGTAAACTTTGAAGGTGTTTTAAAACTCTGGGAAGTAATTATAATTGCTCTACATGATAAACACATTGGTAGAAGGTAAAGGTGAGTTCTCTGTCTCTACCTTGCTTGCCTATGGGATAATTCAATTTCTTCTTGCATTTCTTCTAGCTACATGATTTGGTGTTAATGGTATTGATGGATGTAGCCACCTCCTACTATGCTTCTTGAGCAACTCTCTCTCATGTGGGTTCTGTAGCACGCAATCCCAATGAAGCCCCCAGCTCTTTCCTTTGGCTCACTTACTCCATGAGAATTTCTATAGGCTCAACTGAGAAAAGTGCCATCTGTGACTTCGTAAATGTTTTACACCTCTCGAAAATAGAGAAAATTGACCATTATTGTTTTGCCTTCAGCCTGACAAGTATGGGCTAATTCTTTTTGTTAACTAACTGTGGAAATTCCTGGCAAGAAAGCATTCATTACTCATCCTCATTCCCCGAATAAAGTAGTGGTAACACCCCCGCCCCCAAAATACTGCAATTTTTGTGGATGTGGTTCTCCCACAATGATGTGACATACAAAATTTCAGGATTTTTACCCAGTGGCAATGAAGGGAGTGTTAGTATATGCCCAAGATGGGATGATGTGTGACTTGGAGGGAAACTGGCAACTCATGGTGTTCCCATGACCTGCTGATGTGGTCTTTCTTGCTTTTGTATTCACATGGATGGGAGGTGCTCTTGAAGCAAGCTTCTAGATGATGAGTTGCTGTACTGCATCCTATAGATTGTATGTCCTGTAGTCACAAGGCTGAATTTTGTTGTGCCATCGGAGCTCATGGCTCTGGGGCAAAAAGGGGAGGGGAACCCCACCTCAGCCTTTCGGAGACACCCAGGTGGAAGGGGGGAGAGGTGGGGCATGCAGGCAGGGGAGGATAGGCGTTTAGTGCAGTGGGAGGGGGGTTCAGGGAGGTGGGTGGTTTTTCGCCAGGGGCCCTCCATGGGCAATCTGTGGCCCACAGAGGAGGGCCCCCACAAGCCTCATTTTACTGGGCAACCTCCAAAGGCACCCCCCCCCCCCCCCCACCTCCACAGGTTAAATCCCAGTGGCGGCAGGAAAAGGTCCTTAAGTGGCCAGTAATAGGCCACTTAAGAGTCTCAAGTGGCCTCTGGGCAGGAAGGCTGTCTTCGGCCTATCCTGCCCTCGACAAAATTGCATGGCAACAGGCCCTCTGCTCCCCGCCTCCTCTTGCAATTCTATGGGGCCCCCGCATCTGAATCCGTCTCCGGGGAGGTCCATAAAATTCAGCCCACAGTGTGCAGGAGATGGAGGGTGTGGATACTCAGTTCAGTAGCAAGGTGCTGATCAAATAGACTACTTTGTGCTGGATACTGTTGTACTTCATGAGTGTCATTGCAGCTGTGCCATCCAGGCAGGCAGTGAATATTCCATCACAGCCTTAATTTGAGCCTCATAGATGACGAGGTATTGAGGGGCTAGGATATGGACGACCGATTAGAAAGTACCTAACTTTGCCCTGATGTGACTCAAGTCCAGTTAACCTTTTAGTCAGTAATGAGCCCAGGATGTTGCTTGTGATGCATGGTAATTGTTGAAAGTCAAGATGAGGTGACTGTGCCATTTCTTGCTGGAGATGGTCATTGCCTAGCCCATATCTGATGTAAATGTTAACTGCCACTTGCCAGCCTAAGCTTGCTCGTTGTCCTGCTCTAGACTGGTGTGAGCCACTGCATCATCGTCAGCGAACAATCCTGCTTCTGAACTTCTAACAAAGGAAAATTCATTGACGAAGCAGCTGAAGATGGTTGTGCCCAGGTCACTGCATTAAGGAACTTTGGCAGTGATGTCATGGACCTGTGATGATCAGCCTCTTCCTCTGCCTGTAGTCATATCTGACATACATGAGAACACCATGGTGCGACACTCAGCTGAATGCTGCCTTGATGTTGCGTGTTCCTACCTCTCCTCTCCGCCATGTCCGGATTCAAGCTTTGATGAGATCAGAAGCCAAGTGGTTCTGGTGGAATGCAAACTGAGCATCATCAAGCAGGTTATTGGTGACTACTTGATGGTAATATTGAAGACTCCTTCCTTCACTTTGTTGATAATTGGCAGGAGGCTGCTGGTACAAGGCCTCAAAGTGGTCATGAACAAAAATTGGTTGCGTAAAGGTAGAAAGCACTCACATATTGTCATAGAATGCTTGTATGACAGAAACATAGATGACAGGAGCAGGAGTAGGCCATTCGACCCTTCAAACCTGCACCGCCATTCAATACGATCATGGCTGATCGTCCAAACTCAGTACCCTGTTCCCGCTTTCTCCCCGTATACCTTGATTTCTTTAGCCCTAAGAACTATACCTAACTCTTTCTTGAATATATTTAATGATTTGGCCTCAACTGCTTTCTGTGGTAGAGAATTCCACAGGTTGACCACTCTCTGGGTGAAGAAATCCCTCCTCATCTCAGTCCTAAATGGCTTACCCCTTATCCTTAGATTGCGACCCCTGGTCCTGGACTGCCCCGCCATGGGAACATCCTTCTTGCATCTAGTCTGTCCAGTCCTGTTAGAATTTTGTAGGTTTCTATGAGATCCCCTCTCATTCTTCTAAACTCTAGCGAATACAAGCCTAATTGACCCAATCTCTCTTCATACGTCAGTCCTGCCATCCCAGGAATCAGTCTGGTGAACCTTCGCTGCACTCCCTCCATAGCAAGAACATCCTTCCTCACATAAGGAGACCACACAGTACTCCAGATGTGCTCTCACCAAGGCCTTTTATAATTTCAGCGACATCCTTGCTCCTGTACTCGAATCCTCTCGCTATGAAGGCCAACATACCATTTGCCTTCTTAACTGCCTGCTGCACCTGCATGCTTACTTTCAGCGACTGGTGCACAAGGACACCCAGGTTTCGCTGCACCTCCCCCTTTCCTAATCTATCGCCGGTCAGATAATCTGCCTTTCTGTTTTTGCCACCAAAGTGGATAGCCTCACATTTATCCACATTATACTGCATCTGCCATGTATTTGCCCATTCACTCAACCTGTCCAAATCACACTGGAACTTCTCTGCATCCTCCTCACAGCTCACACTCCCACCCAGCTTTGTGTTATCAGCAAACTTGGATATATTCCATTTAATTCCCTCATCTATATCATTAATGTATATTGTCAATAGATGGGGTCATAGCACTGATCCCTGAGGTACCCCACTAGTCACTGCCTGCCACTTGGAAAAAGACCCGTTTATTCCTACTCTTTGTTTCCTGTCTGCCAACCAGTTCTCTATCCATGCCAGTACCTTACCGCCAATTGCATGTGCTTTAATTTTGCACGCCAATCTCTTACGTGGGACCTTATCGAAAGCCTTCTGAAAGTCCAAATACACTCCATCCACTGGTTCTCCCTTATCTATTATACTAGTTACATCTTCAAAAAATTCCAGTAGATTTGTCAAGCATGATTTCCCTTTCGTAAATCCATATTGACTTTGTCCGATCATGTTATTGTTTTTCAAGTGCTCTGCTATTACATCTTTTTTAATGGACTCCAGCATTTTCCACACTACTGATGTCAGGCTATCCGGTCTATAATTCCCTGTTTTCTCTCTGCCTCCTTTTTTAAATAGTGGGGTTACATTAGCTACCCTCCAATCCATTGGAACTGTTCCAGAGTCTAGAATTTTGAAAAATGACCAGCAATGCATCTACTATTTCAAGGGCCAATTCCTTATGTATTCTGGGATGTAGATTATCAAGCCCTGGGGATTTATTAGCCTTCAATCCCATCAATTTCCCTAACACCATTTCCCTACTAATACTGATTTCATACAGTTCCTCCTTCTCACTAGACCCTATCTGCCCCAACATTTCTGGGAGGTAATTTGTGTCCTCCTTTGTGAAGACAGAACCAAAGTATGTATTTTAATTGGTATGCCATTTCTTTGTTCCCCATTATAAATTCCCCAATTTCTGACTGTAAGGGACCTACATTTGCCTTCACTAATCTTTTTCTCTTCACATATCTAAAGAAGCTTTTACAGTCAGTTTTTATGCTCTCTGCAAGCTTACTCTCATACTCTATTTTCCTCTTCTTAATCAATCCCTTTGTCCTCCTTTGCTGAATTCTAAACTGCTCCCAATCCTCAGGTTTGCTGCTTGTTCTGGCCATTTTATATTTCCCCTCCTTGGATCTAATACTATCCCTAATTTTTTTGCAAGCCACGGTTGAGCCACCCTTCTGTTTTCTTTTTGCGCCACACAGGAATGAATAATTGTTGCAATTCATCCATGCGCTCTTTAAATACCAGCCATTGCCTATCCACTGTCAACCCTTTAAGTAACGTTCCCCAATCTATCATAGCCAACTCGGGTCTCAATTATGTACCAATTCTGCCTTCAATGAAAATAGCAGTGGCTTTGAGATGTAGTGATTTCACCCATGGAAATGGCTTCCAGCAGTTCATTCTTTCTCCCAGCATGTTATATATATGTAATTTGCATAACCCTTCTATTCTTACTTCGAATACTTCAGTTCTCTTAATTTGTGGAAATTTTTCCTCACTTCCACTGATATCCTTCTTGCTACTGAGACAGTTCGAACCATGTGTATTCCATAATCCTTAAACTGCATAGCTGAGGGCATTCTTCCTGCACCAAATGGCCTTTCTCCCTGGTGTGCAGCAAGGTTAGGCTCAGACCAAAGAAGTTGCATCATTCCAAGCAGAAGGGCCGCCCGCGCATCAACACAAGCAAAACTTCTCACCCACAGCTGTTACAAAAATTTCTAAATTCACTTGTAACAGCCCTTCAAAACATTCCCACAGGGGATGCTGAGACCAAGTGGGCCCACATCAGAGACACCATCAATGAGTCAGCTTTGACCACCTATGGCAAAAGTGCGAAGAGAAATGCAGACTGGTTTCAATCTCACAATGAAGAGCTGGAACCTGTCATAGCCGCTAAGCGCATTGCACTGTTGAACTACAAGAAAGCCCCCAGCGAGTTAACATCCGTAGCTGTTAAAGCAGCCAGAAGCACTGCACAAAGAACAGCCAGGCGCTGCATAAACGACTACTGGCAACACCTATGCAGTCATATTCAGCTGGCCTCAGACACCGGAAACATCAGAGGAATGTATGATGGCATTAAGAGAGCCCTTGGGCGAACCATCAAGAAGATCGCCCCCCTCTAATCTAAATCAGGGGACATAATCACAGACCAATGCAAACAAATGGACCGCTGGGTTGAGCACTACCTAGAACTGTACTCCAGGGAGAATGTTGTCACTGAGACTGCCCTCAACGCAGCCCAGCCTCTACCAGTCATGGATGAGCTGGACATACAGCCAACAAAATTGGAACTCAGTGATGCCATTGATTCTCTAGCCAGCGGAAAAGCCCCTGGGAAGGACAGCATTACCCCTGAAATAATCAAGAGTGCCAAGCCTGCTATACTCTCAGCACTACATGAACTACTATGCCTGTGCTGGGACGAGGGAGCAATACCTCAGGACATGCGCGATGCCGATATCATCACCCTCTATAAAAACAAAGGTGACCGCGGTGACTGCAACAACTACCGTGGAATCTCCCTGCTCAGCATAGTGGGGAAAGTCTTTGCTCGAGTCGCTCTAAACAGGCTCCAGAAGCTGGCCGAGCGCGTCTACCCTGAGGCACAGTGTGGCTTTCATGCAGAGAGATCGACCGTCGACATGCTGTTCTCCCTTCGTCAGATACAGGAGAAATGCCGCGAACAACAGATGCCCCTCTACATTGCTTTCATTAATCTCACCAAAGCCTTTGACCTCGTCAGCAGACGTGGTCTCTTCAGACTACTAGAAAAGATTGGATGTCCACCGAAGCTACTCAGTATCATCACCTCATTCCATGACAATATGAAAGGCACAATTCAACATGGTGGCTCCTCATCAGAGCCCTTTCCTATCCTGAGTGGCGTGAAACAGGGCTGTGTTCTCGCACCCGCACTTTTTGGGATTTTCTTCTCCCTGCTGCTTTCACATGCGTTCAAGTCCTCTGAAGAAGGAATTTTCCTCCACACAAGATCAGGGGGCAGGTTGTTCAACCTTGCCCGTCTAAGAGCGAAGTCCAAAGTACGGAAAGTCCTCATCAGGGAACTCCTCTTTGCTGACGATGCTGCTTTAACATCTCACACAGGTTTGCGGCTGCCTGCAATGAATTTGGCCTAACCATCAGCCTCAAGAAAACGAACATCATGGGGCAGGACGTCAGAAATGCTCCATCCATCAATATTGGCGACCACGCTCTGGAAGTGGTTCAAGAGTTCACCTACCTAGGCTCAACTATCACCAGTAACCTGTCTCTAGATGCAGAAATCAACAAGCGCATGGGAAAGGCTTCTACTGCTATGTCCAGACTGGCCAAGAGAGTGTGGGAAAATGGCGCACTGACACGGAACACAAAAGTCCGAGTGTATCAAGCCTGTGTCCTCAGTACCTTGCTCTATGGCAGCGAGGCCTGGACAACGTATGTCAGCCAAGAGCGACGTCTCAATTCATTCCATCTTCACTGCCTCCGGAGAATCTTTGGCATCAGGTGGCAGGACCGTATCTCCAACACAGAAGTCCTCGAGGCGGCCAACATCCCCAGTTTATACACACTACTGAGTCAGCGGCGCTTGAGGTGGCTTGGCCGTGTGAGCCGCATGGAAGATGGCAGGATCCCCAAAGACACATTGTACAGCGAGCTTGCCACTGGTTTCAGACCCACCGGCCGTCCATGTCTCCGCTTTGAAGACGTCTGCAAACGCGACATGAAGTCCTGTGACATTGATCACAAGTCGTGGGAGTCAGTTGCCAGCGTTCGCCAGAGCTGGCGGGCAGCCATAAAGGCAGGGCTAAAGTGTGGCGAGTCGAAGAGACTTAGCAGTTGGCAGGAAAAAAGACAGAGGCGCAAGGAGAGAGCCAACTGTGTAACAGCCCCGACAAACAAATTTTGCTGCAGCACCTGTGGAAGAGTCTGTCACTCTAATATTGGCAGTTATAGCCACTCCAGGCGCTGCTCCACACACCACTGACCACCTCCAGGCGCTTACCCATTGTCTCTCGAGACAAGGAGGCCAAAGAAAGAAAGACTGAGACAGCTCGAACCATGTGTATTCCATAATCCTTCAACTGCATAGCTGAGGGCATTCTTCCTGCACCAAATGGCCTTTGCAACATTCCATTACTCAGTCCATGAGGAATTGTAGCATTTCTTCACTCTGCTGAGCATTTCTCACTTATCTTTCAGACACCTTTATAGTATACTCTCCATAGCAGGATGAACAAACTTCAAAATTTATATTGAATAAGTGGATTGATAGCCATTTCAGAAGTTATGAAGGATCATTGTTGTAAGTGTGTCATGATTGCCTGCCAGTTTGTCATTACAGCTAACAAAATCACCTTCTCAACAGTTACTTGTTCCAATTATGTGCATTTATACAATTTTGTTAGCAATGCTTTTGTTTGGACCAAATTCTGTTTGCCTCAACCAATATGTAGAGTGGTTCAATGGCTTTATTTTCTTCAAATAAAACCAGGTGGTCTTCCAAGATGTTACATGTGGGAGTTAAAACCAATTCTATTCTTCAGCTGAAGTGGGATTGGAGAGTAGGATCAGGATGTACAGATATAATTCAGTTTCCATTTTGATGTCATACATTCTGTCATTTTTATAAAATTAAGTTTGTATTATTACTTCTACTGAAATAGAAAATGTACTGCAATATGAGAAGTAAACAAGTTGACTGGAGCTTAGGAGTTTCTGTGCAGCACAGGCTTGGGAGATGCAAAACTGAGATGCTGCAGTTTCCCATTCACAGAATCACAGAATTGTTACAGTGCAGAAGGAGGCGATTTAGCCCATCGTGTCCGCACCAGCTCTCTGAAAGAGCAATTCACTCAGTTCCATTCCCCCGCCTTCTCCACATAACCCTGCACATTCAATTAAAGCTGCCTCAGGCACTCTCAGGCAATGCATTCCAGACCTTAACCACTCTTTTTTTTTCTTCATGTCACTTTTGCTTCTCTTACCAAATACTTTAAAACTGTGCTCTCGAGTTCTTGATCCTTTCACGATTGGGATCTGTTTCTATCTACTCTGTCCACACACCTCTATCAAATCACCCCTCAGCCTTCTCTTCTCCAAGGAAAACAGTCCTAACTTCTCCAGTCTATCTTCATAACTGAAGTTCTTCATCCCTGGAACCATTCTCGTGAATCTGTTCTGTACTCTCTCCAATGCCCTCACGTCTTTCCTAAAGTGCGGCACCCGGAACTGGACGCAATAGACCAGCTGAGGCCGAACTAGTGTCTTATACAAGTTCGACATAACTTCCTTGCTCTTGTACTCTATGCCCCTATTAATAAAGCCCAAGATACTGTGTGCTTTATTAACTGCTGTCTCAACCTGTCCTGCCACCTTCAATGACTTATGCACATATACACCTAGGTCCCTCTGCTCTTGCACCGCCTTTAGAATTGTACCCTTTATTTTATATTGTCTCTCCATGTTCTTCCTACCAAAATTAATCACTTCACATATCTCTGCATTAACTTCATCTGCCACCTGTCTGCCTATTCCACCAACTTGTCTATGCCGTTTTGGAGTTCTACACTGTCCTCCTCACAGTTTGCAGTGCTTTCAAGTTTCGTATCATCTGCAAACTTTGAAATTGTGCCCTGTACACCAAGGTCTAGGTTATTAATATATATTAGGAAATGCAAGGGATCCAACGCAAACCCTGGGGAACTCTGCTACAAACCCTCCAGCCCGAAAAACATCCATTAACCACTACTCTTTGTTTCCTGTCAATGAGCCAATTCCATTTGCAAGTTGCTACCGTCCATTTTATTCAATGAGCTGTACGTTTGCTCACAAATCTGTTGTGAGACACTGTATCAAGTGCTTTTTGAAAGTCCATTTACATCACATCAACAGCATTGCCCTCATCAACCCTCTCTGTACCTCCACAAAAAGCTCCAGCAAGTTAGTTAAACATGATTTTCCCTTAAGAAATCCATGCTGGCTTTCCTTATTTAACCCGCATTTGTCCATGTGAATATTAATTTTGTCCTGAATTATTTTTTCGAGAAGTTTCCCCACCACCGAAGTTAAACTGACTGGCCTGTAGTTGCTGGGCTTATCTTTCCACACTTTTTTGAACAAGGGTGTAACGTTTGCAATTCTCCAGTCCTCTGGCACCACCCCCGCGTCTGAGGAAGACTGAAACATTATGGCCAGTGCCTCTGCGATTTCCACCCTCAGTATCCTTGGATGCATCTCATCTGGTCCTGGTGTCTTATCCACTTTAAGTAGACAGCCTATCTAATACATCCTCCTTACCAATTTTAAACCCCTCTAGTGTCTGAATTGCCTCCTCTTTCACAATTGCCTGTTGCATCTTCTTCCTTGCTAAAAACAGATGCAAAGTATTCATTTAATACATCAGCTGTGCCCTCTGCCTCCATGTGTAAATCATCTTTATGGTCCCTCATCAGCCCCACTCCTCCTTTTACCACCCTTTTACGATTTATATGTCTGTAGAAAACTTTGGGATTTCCTTTAATGCTAGCTGCCAGTCTCTGGGAAAGTGGGAAAGTGTAATTAACACCATGACACAATGACAAAACCAGTTTCCATTATGTGTATAGGCATTGGAACTTATCACGGTAAAAGTTGTCGGGATGTGTGTGCAGCGTAAGCATTTTAATATATTAATATTAATATTAATATTACCACCAGTTTACAATGGTTGAACTGATCTTTTTTTCAAAACGTATGCGGTGAAGAAGAAGGAATTCGACAAAAACAGAAGCCCAAGCAAGAAAATAACACAAGCATCTTTTGCTCTTTCACCTAATCAGTTAAGTTTTATTAATCAAAAATAGTAAAGGCATCTTTATTGGACAAAAGCAAATGAATTGCATCTTGATTTTATAAAGCTGCAAAATTGCAATTTTTCATATTTTTTTATTTTACTTTGTTGCTCTACATTGACAAAATTATCAGTCTCAGATTGCAGATAAAAAAGTAGTGAAGCTCTCTTGGTAGCTTAAATATTCCTTTTGATGTTCAAGTCCCAAATGCTTTATTTGGTTGTGGTGTGTCATCTTCAACTTGTGTGCAGAATATGTTAAGAAAAAAACTTGAAGGAATTTGGTTAAATAACCAAAGGTCAGTACAAATGGCTGAGCACTGTACACTCCCATCAAAAATCTTTGAACCACACAGGAGACCAAAGGAAGTTTATTTACACAAGCCAAATGTTCCCTTATCATAATTCTTTGCTCGCACTGCACATAATTTCCATTTCATTTCCTTTCCTATCTGGGACGAACAATATGCTGCAGTTATAAAATCAAAACAAGAAATGCTGGAAATACTCAGCAGGTCTGGCAGCATCTGTGGAGTGAGAAGCAGAGTTAACGTTTCAGGTCAGGTTAGTGAATACAGTAAAGTGTTGGATTGACTGACACAAAAATCTGCACATTCTTGTATATATTTTGCAAACTGGAAAAAATGTGTCTAGTAACGAAAGTATCACCTTAATTATCATGTCACAATAGAGCAGCTGTTAGACTGAGCCCATTATTTACTGCTGTACCCTTTTATTTCCCAGCCATGGTTGCCTCCACAATAAGATATTCGTTGTTGTGAAGTTTTTTTTAAAATTTCTGTGTCATTTAAAATAAATACAGCAATATTCTGCTTCATAAGAAATAGGAGTAGGCCATTTGGCTCATTGAGCCTGTTCCGCCATTCAATAAAATCACGACTGGCAATCTACCTCAACTCCACCTGGCTGCATTGTCCCCATATCCCTTAATTCTCAAAAATCTGTTGATCTCTGTCTTGAATGTATTGAAAGACTGAGCACCCATAGCTCTCAGGTCGAGAATTCTAAAGATTCCACAACCCTTTGAGTGAAGAAATTTCTCTACATCTCAGTACTAAATGATCGACCCCTAATTCTGAGTCTGTAATCCCTAGTTCTAGACTCCCCAGACAGGTGAAACATCCTCCTGGCATTTACCCTGTCAAGCCCCTTAAGAATTTTATGGGCCAGACTTTTAATCCCTGCTGAGAGTGGGGAGGGCAGTGAGCGCAATTTGAAGATTGCATCCTTGGAGGTCGGCACTAGGTCCCGCTGCCCCCAGAACACGATCCTATTTTTAAATTTCAGCCAACAGGGAGTGAATGAGTTGGGTGCCCATGTTCAATTAGTTGCCTATTGAGCTTATTAAAGATCTCATGAATAGGCTTGTCAGGAGCAAGAAGCTATTTTTAAAGGCTGGGAATGGGGAAAATGCCATGGGCGGTGGTGGTGGGGGGTGGGGGGTGGGGGGGTGGTGGGGGAACATGGCAGGATTGTGAGCATGAGGACAATGGAAATGGCTGTTTAAAGCAGAGGCAGCAAATAAAGCTTAGCTGCCTCAGATCTGGATTTTGTTGAAGCTGGAAGAGTTGAATATTAAATTGTTAAGAAACCAGATAGGGAAATGAGCCTGCTGACATCACTGTGGCACCTGAGGTTGGCAGGGAAGGCCTGGTGAGCATTCAAGGCCCAACTGATGGAGGTCAGATGGGAACAGGGGACTCTGACATTGGACAAAGCAGCAAGGATTTGCGGTGGCAGGTGCAACCTCCTGGACAGCTGGAGGCCAGAGGACCACAGCGAGGGGCTGCAAGGGGAGGAAGGCTGTACCAAAGACATCGGATGCACAGCCCACAAGTCAGCTACCTGCAAATGGCAGAGCACCAGTGCTGTAGGAGGCTGCACCGATGCAGGCAGATGGTCTTGGTCCTGTGTGCTCTGATCCAAAATTACCTGAGGCCTCATGGCCCCCATGGCAGTCCCCTATCTGCAGACATTAGGTCTCACGTGCTCTGAACTACGAAGCAACCAAGTTTGTTCCAGGGATCAGCTGTGGTCCGAGGTGGCTTTTCACAGTCGGCATCTTATTAGGTCATCAGGCAGGTCACAAATGCCCTTTTCAGGGGGGCAGCGGACTACACTCACTTTGACACAGAGGGGCCTGCACTGGCACAGAGGGCATTGGGTTTTGAGGTCATTGATGGATTCCTTCAGGTGCAGGGCATCATTGATTGTACCCATGTGGCCATCAAGGGACCCAGTGACTGGCCAGTGAGATCCTTCAGCAGGGAGGGTTTCCACTCCTTCAATGTTCAAATGATCTGTGAGCACAACAAGAGCTTCCTCCATGTTTGCGCTTGCTTTCTGAGCAGCTGCCATGATTCCTTCACCCTCCATCAGTCCAGGCTGCCCTGGTCCTTCACTCCATCATGGCTGGCTCCAACAGAACAAGGGAAATTCCTTGAAGAGATGGCCTTCAATTTTATGAGAGCCCCAGACAGAGATGAAACAACGCGGTGGCGTAGTGGTATTATCACTGGACTAGTAACCCAGAGACCCAGGGTATGTCTCTGGGGACATGGGTTCGAATCCCACCACAGCAGAAGGTGGAATTTGAATTTAATTAATAAATCTGGAATTAAAAAGCTAGTCTAATGGTGGCCATGAAACCATTGTTGATTGTTGTAAAAACCCAACTGGTTCACTAATGTCCTTCAGGGAAGGAAATCTGCAGTCCTTACCTGGTCTGGCCTAATGTGACTCCGGACCCACAGCAATGTGGTTAACTCTTATATGCCCGCTGAAATGGCCGCGCAAGCCACTCAGTTGTACCTGGTACGAAGTCAATAAAAAGGAATGAAACCGGACAGACCACCCGGCATCGACTTAGGCACCGGAAACGACAATGGCAAACCCAGCCCTGTCGACCCTGCAAAGTCCTCCTTACTAACATCTGGGGGCTTGTGCCAAAGTTGGGAGAGCTGTCGCACAGACTAGTCAAGCAACATCCTGACATAGTCATACTCACGGAATCATACCTTATAGACAATGTCCCAAACACTGCCATCACCATCCCCGGGTATGTCCTGTCCCACCGGCAGAACAGACCCAGCAGAGGTGGCGGGACAGTGGTATACAGTAGGGAGGGAGTTGCCCTGGGAGATCTCAACATCGACTCCGGACCCCATGAAGTCTCATGGCATCAGGTCAAACATGGACAAGGTAACCTCCTACTGATTACCACCTACCGCCCTTCCTCAGCTGATGACTCAGTACTCCACCATGTTGAACACCACTTGGAGGAAGCACTGAGGGTGGCAAGGGCACAAAATGTACTCTGGGTGGGGGACTTAAATGTCCATCACCAAGAGTGGCTTGGTAGCACCACTACTGACCGAGCTGGCCGAGTCCTAAAGGACATGGCTGCTAGACTGGGTCTGCGGCAGGTGGTGGGGGAACCAATACGAGGGAAAAACATACTTGACCTCGTCCTCACCAATCTGCCTGCCGCAGATGCTTCTGTCCATGACTGTATTGGTAGGAGTGACCACCGCACAGTCCTTGTGGAGATGAAGTCCCGCCTTCACATTGAGGATACCGTCCATCGTGTTGTGTGGCACTATCACCGTGCTAAATGGGATAGATTTCGAACAGATCGAGCAACGCAAAACTGGGCATCCATGAGGTGCTGTGGGCCATCAGCAGCAGCAGAATTGTACTCAACCACAATCTGTAACCTCATGGCCCGGCATATCCCCCACTCTGCCATGACCATCAAGCCAGGAGACCAACCCTGGTTCAATGAAGAGTGCAGGAGGGCATGCCAGGAGCAGCACGAGGCATACCTCAAAATGAGGTGTCAACCTGGTGAAACTACAACCCAGGACTATCTGCATGCCAAACTGCATAAGCAGCATGCGATCGACAGAGCTAAGCGATCCCACAACCAACGGATCAGATCTAAGCTCTGCATGCCTGGCACATCCAGCCGTGCATGGTGGTGGACAATTAAACAACGAACTGGAGGAGGTGGCTCCACAAATATCCCCATCCTCAATGATGGGGGAGCCCAGCACATCAGTGCGAAAGATAAGGCAGAAGCATTTGCAACAATCTTCAGCCAGAAGTGCCGCATTGATGATCCATCTCGGCCTCCTCCTGAAGTCCCCAGCATCACAGATGCCAGACTTCAGCCAATTCGATTCACTCCGCGTGATATCAAGAAACGACTGAAGGCACTGGATACCGCAAAAGCTATGGGCCCTGACAATATTCCGGCAATAGTACTGAAGACCTGTGCTCCAGAACTTGCTGCGCCCCTAGCCAAGCTGTTCCAGTTCAGCTGCACTGGCATCTACCCTGCAATGTGGAAAATTGCCCAGATATGTCCTGTACACAAGTTCAACCCGGCCAGTTACCACCCCATCAGCCTACTCTCAATCATCAGTAAAGTGATGGAAGGTGTCATCAACAGTACCATCAAGCGGCACTTGCTTAGCAATAACGTGCTCAGTGACGTTCAGTTTGGGTTCCGCCAGGGCGACTCAGCTCCTGACCTCATTACAGCCTTGGTTCAAATATGGACAAAAGAGCTGAACTCAAGAGGTGAGGTGAGAGTTACTGCCCTTGACATCAAGGCAGCATTTGACCGAGTATGGCATCAAGGAGCCCTAGCAAAAGTGAGCTCAATGGGAATCAGGGGGAAAATCCTCCGCTGGCTGGAGTCATACCTAGCGCAAAAAAAGATGGTTGTAGTTGTTGGAGGTCAATCATCTGAGCTCCAGGACATCACTGCAGGAGTTCCTCGGGGTAGTGTCCTGTGCCCAACCATCTTCAGCTGCTTCATCAATGACCTGCCTTCAATCATAAGGTCAGAAATGGGGATGTTCGCTGATGATTGCACAATGTTCAGCACTATTCGTGACTCCTCGGATACTAAAGCAGTCCGTGTAGAAATGCAGCAAGACCTGGCCAATATCCAGGCTTGGGCTGATAAGTGGCATTAACATTCATGCCACACAAGTGCCAGGCAATGACCATCTCCAACAAAAGAGAATCTAACCATCTCCCCTTGACATTCACCAGCATTACCATCGCTGAATCCCCCACTATCAACATCCTAGGGGCTACCATTGACCAGAAACTGAACTGCAGTAGCCATTTAAATACTGTGGCTACAAGAGCTGGTCAGAGGCTAGGAATCCTGAGGCGAGTAACTCACCTCCTGACTCCCCAAGGCCTGTCCACCATTTACAAGGCACAAGTCAGGAGTGTGATGGAATACTCTCCACTTGCCTGGATGGGTACAGCTCCAACAACACTCAAGAAGCTCGACACCATCCAGGACAAAGCAGCCCACTTGATTGGCACCCCATCTACAAACATTCACTCCCTCCACCACCGACGCACAGTGGCAGCAGTGTGTACCATCTACAAGATGCACTGTAGCAATGCACCAAGGCTCCTTAGACAGCACCTTCCAAACCCGCGACCTCTACCAACTAGAAGGACAAGGGCAGCAAATACATGGGAACACCACCACCTGCAAGTTCCTCTCCAAGTCGCACACCATCCTGACTTGGAACTATATCGCCGTTCCTTCACTGTCGCTGGGTCAAAATCCTGGAACTCCCTTCCTAACAGCACTGTGGGTATACCTACCCCAAATGGACTGCAGCGGTTCAAGAAAGCAGCTCACCATCACCTTCTCGAGGGCAATTAGGGATGGGCAATAAATGCTGGCCTGGCCAGTGTCGCCCACATCCCATGAATTAATAAAAAAAATGCCACGTGCTCAGCAGGCCAACCATTGAATGGGCCATTGGGTTTCTGAAGATGCGATTCTGGTACCTGGATCGGTTGGGTGGCACCCTCCAAGGCCCTCCTGCAAGGGTCTTGACCATTTTGGTAGTCTGCTGCATTCTCCGTAACATGCCCCTCCAGAGAGGTGCGATTCTGGTACCTGGATCGGTTGGGTGGCACCCTCCAGTGCCTCCTGCAAAGGTCTTGACCATTTTGGTAGTCATCTGCGTTCTCCATAACATGCCCCTCCCGAGAGGTGTGGACTTTGAGGACAGTGAGGCCCTGGAAGGAGACAGCACATCAGGGGAGGAGCAGGAGTTAAGAGAGGAGGAGGATGAGGGGACGGAGGGGGATAACACTGAACAGAGAGGTGCCTCTGTTGCACAATGAGGTAGCATCCTCCTGCCACCAACTGGGAAGAGGACCTCCCTTCTTTCCATCAAGGCCTGCAGCATTAGATACAGGTGGGCATTGATGAAGTGAGGGTCTGCCCTGCCCCTAGTGCCAGACCTCCAGCTTCCCTGTGACATCTCACTTCCCTCTGGTACTGTGGAAGGTATACCTCTCTCTCAGGACCACCAGCAGCCTCAGTGATGGCTGCCATGGAAGTCGACATGAGTCCTACACTTGTTCTGATCCACTGTAATTTTTAATCCCACTGGTTCTAAGATGACAGGAAACCCGTCTCCATACCAATTAAGGCTTTCCCACCGGAAAATTGCAATCTGAATCAGCTTCCCAGGGGTGGCAGGTTTCAGACCAAAAAAAAGACCAGGCTCCTGTTTCCCGCCTTCACTTTGAAAATTTGGCCTTCATATGTTTCAATGAGATCACCTCTCATTCTTCTAAACAGCAGGGAGTATAGTTCAATATCTCCTCAGAAGACAATCCTCTCATTCCAGGAATTAGTCTCGTGAACTTTCATTGCATTCCCTTTCATATCTTTCCTTACGTAAGGACAACAAAATTGTTTATTGGAGGCAGTACAGAGAACGTTTTCTAGACTAATACCTGGAGTGGGTGGGCTGTCTTATGAGGAAAGGTTGGACAGGCTAGGCTGGTATCTGCTGGAATTTAGAACAGTAAGAGGCGACTTGATTGAAACATATAAGATCCTGAGGGGTCTTGACAGGGTGGATGTGGAAAGGATGTTTCCCCTTGTGGGAGAATCTAGAATCAGGTGTCACTGTTTAAAAATAAGGGATCGCCTATTTAAGACAGAGATGAGGAGAAATTTTTTCTTTCAAAGGGTCGTGAGTCTTTGGAATTCTCTTCCTCAAAAGGCGGTGGAAGCAGGGTCATTGAATATTTTTAAGTCAGAGGTAGATAGATTTCTTGGTAAGCAAGGGGGTGGAAGGTTATCGGAGGTCGGTGGAAATGTGGAGTAATCAGTTTCACCATGACCTTATTGAATGGCAGAGCAGGCTCGAAGCGCCCAGTGGCCTACTCCTGCTCCTAATTCGTATGTTCTTATGTTTACTGTGCTGCAGATGTGGTCTCACCAACACCCTATATAATTGTAGTAAGACTTATTTACTTTATACTCCAATCCCTTTGTAATTAAGGCTATCATACCACTTGCCTTCCTAATTGTTTGCTGTTCCTTTATGTTTTCTATGATTCATGTACAAGGACACCCAAGTCCCTCTGAATACCAACATTTCCCAGATTCTCACCAGTTAAAACCTATTTTGCTTTTCTATTTTTCCTACCAAAGTCCTCACATTATATTCCATCTGCCATGTTCTTGTCTACTCACTCAACCTGTCCATATCCCTTTGTAGTTCTTTGCATCCTCCTCACAGCTTACTTTCCCACCTAACTTTGTATCGTCAGCAAACTTGGATACATTACACTTGGTCCTTTCATCTCAGTCATTAACATAGATTGTAAATAGGTGAGGCCAAGCACTGATCCTTGCGATACTCCACTAATATCAGTCTGCCAACCCGAAAATGAACTGTTTATTCCTACTTTCTGTTTTCTGTCCGTTAACCAATCCTCAATCCATGCTAATATATTACCCACAGTCCCATGAGCCTTAATTTTGTGTAATAATCTCTTGTGTGGCACTTTATCAAATGCTGTTTGAAAGTCCAAATATGCTACATCCACTGGTTTTCCCCTTATCTACCCTGCTGGTTGCAACCTCAAAAATATCAACAGTTTGCCAAATACAATTTCCCTTTCATAAATCTGGTTGATTCTGGTTAATCATATTATGATCTTCTAAGTGTCCTGTTACCATGACCCTAATAGATTTTATCTTTCTCCCTACTACTGATGTCAGGCTAACTGGCTTGTAGTTCCCTGTTTTCGCTCTCCCTCCATTCTTGAATAGTGGGGTTACATTTGCTACCTTCCAATCTACGGGGACTGTTCTAGAATCTGGGCAATTCTGGAAGATCAAAACCTTTGCATCCAATATCTCAGTACCTATCTCTTTTTAAACCCTAGGATGAAGGCCATCAGGTCCAGGGGATTTGGCATCTTTTAGTCTCATTAATTTCTCCAATACTATTTCCTTACTAATACTCATTTCTTTATGTTCCTCGTTCCTGCTAGACCTTTGGTTCTCCACAATTTCTGGTATTTTTTGTGTCTTCTACTGTGAAGCCAGATATGAAATATTAATTTAGTGCCTCTGTCATTTCCTTATTCTCCATTATAATTTCCCTTGTCTCTGCTTCTAATGGGCCTAAGTTCACTTTTACTAATCTCTTTATTTTAATAAATGTATAGAAGCTTTTAAAATCTGTTTATATGTTTCTTGCCAGTTTACTCTCATCTCTTTTTCTTTATCAATTTTTTGGTCATCCTTTGCGGAATACTAAAGTCCTTCCAATCCTCAGGCTTATTAGTCTTTTTGGTTAAATGGTAATGGTGTAATGTTAAGAAAGTATGGAACAAGAAATAGAATTGTAAACTACTCTGTGTCTTCATCAGAACACTAAGTATGCATTCACATACTAGCTTTAGCATAGTAAAGCAAAGATGTTTCTGCTTTGCTGCAATGATGACATTGGTGTGTCGGAAGGGACTAAAAAAGCAAACTATCTTAGATAGCACTACACTAGAGGCACAGAATTCCAACCCCCAGCACCTGATCATTTTGACAGCTGACTGTAGATCACAACAACAGCTACTTGCAATTCTATAGTGCCTTTAAAGCCCCAAGGTGCTTCACTGGACCGTTATCAAACGGAGTTTGACAATGACCACATAAGGAGAAGCTACAACAGGTGACCAAAAGCTTGATCAAAAAGACAGATTTTTAAGGATCATCTTAAAAGATAGAGAGACAGAGAAGTTTGGGAAGGAAATTCAGAGTTTGGGGTCTTGGCAGCTGAAGGCACGGCCACCAATGATACAGCAATTAAAATTAGGGATCCGCAAGAGGTCAGAATCAGAGGAGCGCAGAGATCTCGGAGGGTTGTAGAGCTGGAGGAGGTTACAGAAATAGGTAGGCCATGGTGTAAATGTACTTTTCTGCAATTTTGTGTTCAAGAGGGAAGGGGAGTGAATGACTTGCTATGACATGACAAGGTCATAACATGATGATGACATCTGTTCCTCAAACTCTTTTGACCTACTGCTGAAAACATATTTTTATTCTAAACTCACACAGGTCCCAGAAGCAGCAATATTTCTAGCTCCTAGGCAATTTCTTCTGCACCATGTCTGAACTGTACCTAGAAAATTTAAATATCAGGATCTCTGTTCTTTTGAATGCACTACACACATCATGTTATTGCATGATGTTGTTTGAGTCAGATTGAATTTTGGAGATATCTGTACATATCAGATTTCCAATCCTGAAGTGAATTTAGGATGACCTAAGATTATATGATCAAGTAATATTTTTGAAGATCGAATATAGGAACAGGAATAGATAATTTTGTCCTTCGAACCTGTTCTGCCATTCAGTGAGATCATGGCTGATCTGTGACCTAACTACATATACACAGCCGATATTCCTTCATAACTTTGGTCAGCAAAAATGCATCAATCTCGGTTTATAATTAGCGATTGACCTAGTATCAACTGCTGTTTGTGGAAGAGAGTCCCAAACTTCTGCCACCCTTTGCATATAGAAGTGTTTCCTAACCTCACTCCTAAAAGGCCTGGTTCGAATTTATAGGCTTTTTTCCCCTTGTCCTTGACTCCTGAACCAGCAGAAATAGTTTCTCTTCAACTACTCTATCGATTCCCATTAATACCTTGAAACTTTGATCAAATCAATCCTTTATCTTAAAAATTCCAAGGAACACAACCCTAGTTTGTACAGTCTCTCCTCATAATTTAACCTTTAGAGTCCGGGGGGGTGGGGGGACCAATTGGTTAAGGCCTGAAAATGAGCACAGGGACTGCGATGCTTGATTAGCACACGACCGTTCATTCCAGTGCAGGTAGCACACAAATTTCGTGCTGACTGCTTATTTACATGACACAGCTACAGCACGTGCATTGTGTGTGCTGCTGAGTAGCTGCATGTTTGAGTAAGGTGTGCAAAATCATGAGAGGATAGCATGAGTTCAAGCTAGCCTGTGCTACGCTACTTAACGCAAGCCTGCACCTGTGAAACCCTGGAACAGCTGCTGGAATTAATTGCACAAGTGACTTTGACCTGAGAAAGACAGAATTGGCACAACATAGCAGAGAGCAGGCTTCAAGATTCTCCAGTGAAGCACTGGACACCTTGATGCAGGTGGATGGTAGGAGGAGAGAGGTCCTCCATCCACAAGGAGCCAGGAGACCCTCCAGAAAAACTGTGAGAAGGCAATGGGTGCAGAAAGCTGTACAGGTCAATATCAATGATATAGCCCCGAGGACCTGGATGCAGTGCTGAATGAAGCTCATTGACCTCATGTGAGTGGTTTGGGTTAGCGAATGCATCTTCAAAAGCCCCATTCCACCAGCTGTACCATTTGGCTCACGCACTGCTCAATGCATTACACCCACCAACAATTTCCATTAATCATGTCTCATACCTAAAATTCATTGCTTCACCTCACCCTCACACACATAGTACTGCTGCAAGCTTTACATCCACATCTCACACCTTGCACACACTGCCAGCTGTTCAACCATAACAGCCACATCACCCAAACACATTGCATCACACTCATTGATACACTTCCCTCTCACATGCTGGACAAGGTGGCACAAAATGGAAGGCAGCAGCAGCTAACTAGCGGGAGAGGCACAACTGCATGTTCTCACCTGATGGAGGAGACATTGCTCTCCACTATTGTCATGGCCATTGCTGAAGCCATGGCCAGTGGCAGAGCTCCTACTTAATTCTCCTCTTCAATTCCACTTCCCCATCATTGCACAATCTCTTCTTATTCCCAAGCTGCACGTGGTGTAAGCACGTGACTCTTGCTTTTGCCCCATCTCCCCTCACCACAACTGTACCCTTGTGCCCTTCTCCTTTCAGATACCCACGATCTGCCAACTGGCTAGTGGTGCAGAAACATGTAGTGGAAGAGAAAGAAGAGACTGATGATTAAATAATGTCACTCAATCTCACCCTCAGGGCCACCAGCTCAGATACTGGCACTGCACGTACTTTAGAGGGTAGCGTGGAGGCAAGATCTGCACATGGTGAGACACCAGGTACAAATGGCCTGCAGCCAGGGAAGGAGGAAACAGTTGTGCAGATGCCATCTCATCAGAGGGTGAGGTCACACACAAGTTCTGCTGCAAAGGACTCAGATAAGGACTTTGATGAGGCAATGTACAGAAAAAGGCTGAATTGTGTGCATGCAGAAATGCTTGGTGCATTGGCAGGCTGCCAGAAAACCTGTGGTTACTCTCAAGGAGCATGGAGAGAATGGGCAGAAACTTGGCACAGTTCTTTGCATAGAGCTTGGAGTCCATCCTTTCCAGCGTGGAAGTGGTGGCCAGCTCCACGAGAACACTTGCGGAACCAACCATGATGCAGCATTTACTGGCCGATGCCTCAACTTCCATTACAGCACAAACAGAAGCCACCCAACATCTGAGTGCTGCATTGGAAGATCAAACTGAAGTCAGGCAAGCTCAGCTTGTTGCCATAGAATCACAGCTTGCTACCATGAAGGCTCAGACTGCTACCGTAATGGTTGCAGATACCAGTGCTCAAAGGGGTTTGCAGGGTGCAACAGCAGTCCAGCAATCTGCTGTCCACCCTCAGGAAGGCAACATTCATCCTCCCACCACTGCCGCTCCGCCAGTGTCCTTGCAGTTGCCTGTCAGTCAGCCAGCCCAGACTGCTCCCACCCATGCCGAGGTGCTGCAGTCCGAAGATGGGTCTTTTAGGGCCAGAGCTGTTGAAGTTGTCCATCAAGGCCATCTGCAGTCGCCCCCGCTGAATGTGAGCAGCCTTCCAACAGCCATGCTGCAGCCACTGCTTCGGAGCAATAGGCCAGGCAAAGACACATGGAAGACAGGCACTAAGGGAGTGTACAAGGATGATTAGTTGACTTTTGTATGGAATATTGGATGGTTTGCTTGATAAAATTGGTGTGGAATGTGTGTTTTGTGATGATTTTTGTTTCAGCATTGTGGCCACGAGGATCTTGTGATGGTCAGTAATGGAGGGAAGGTAAGGTGTGAGACTGATGTTGAATGAGAAATTGGGGTTGTGTTCAGGGGTACCGCAGCTCGATGAGCCTATCACGGAGAGCCTGACTGGAAAGGGGTCACGGTGGTCTCCTCCTCCTCCTCCTTCTCCTCTTCTCTCTTTTACATGCTCACTGTATACTTGGTGGCAAGGACTGTGCCCTCCTGATGGCGAGGCTGTGCAGGATGCAGCAGACCACAATGAATTGTGACACATGCTCTGGCAAATACTGCAGGGCTTCTCCAGAGTAGTCCAGGCTGTAGAAATGTTGCTTAAGCACCCCAATGGTTTGCTGGATGACATTTTGTGTGGCAGTATGGCTCTTGTTATTTGCATGCTGCTGACGTGTGCTTAGGTTACGCATTGGAGTAATGAGCCAGATGGTCAACGGATAACCTTTGTTGGTCAGTAGTCACCCTCTGGTTTGTTCTGGTGGTTCAAATGCAGATGGCACAGTGGACTGACACAATAAAAGCATCATGACTGCTGCCGGAATACCAACTATTCACCTGCATGATGTGCTGAGCACGGTCGCTGTACACTCAGAGAACGGAATGCTTTTTAATTGTGGTACATCTCTGCATTTGGATGAGGTACCCGCAAAGCAACATGTGTGCAGTCAATGGCATCCTGCACCATGGAGAAGCCTGCTATCCTGGAGAAGCCATGTGCACACTCCACCTGCTTCTCTCTGGAAATAGAGAATGCAATAAATTCCTCTCCATTTGCACACAGAGCGTCAAGGACCTCCCTTATACAGTAGTGGATGGCGAATTATGAATTGTTAGAGATGTCACTTGCTGCAGCCTGAAAGGATCCTAAGGTAAAGAAGTTGATGGCCATGGTCACCTTTACAGCCACTGATAGTACCATTCTCGCCCTGCTCTGAGGCTGCTGGTCTGTCTGCAAGAGGTGGCGGATTTCAGTGAGGACCTCCTTCATAAAAAGGAGACATCGCACACACTGTTCCTTGCTGAGGTTGAGGTAAAAGAATTGCTCTGTTGGTGGCTATGACCTTCTACTGAGAGCCCTTCTCCCCCTCCTCCTCATCCATCTTTGAGCAGCTTGTACTCCTCAGCGTTGCATCTGATCTATCTCCCTGTCATGCTGCAGGCCAAGGGAAATGGTAATTACAGCACCCATGACGGGGAACAAATGGTCTGAGCAGAACCCCTGAAGCGAGAACCAAGGCTTTCACTGTCTGGATTACCACTTCCTGTAGACTTCACCAAATTTAAGTAGCAGTAGAAAACCCACAGCACTTCTACAAACTCAGTAATAGGCAGTAGAAATCAATCAGCAAATAACCTGAAAGTAGTTGATAATTTCTTTAAATAGCGCTGGTGGAGGGTCCTCTTGTTGCTGAATAAGTTAAAGAGCTGGAGTGTTGAGGCCAAAAATGGCACTCCTTGTGTCAAATCAGTGTTACGTGCTGACTGACGTTACGATCGGTTTAATCTGCATACTCCTGGCATGCACTCCTAAAGCTCACACTATTGCCCTCTCAAAATTGCGTCCAGTGTGGCTTGCACCAGAAGTGTCCACATGCAGTGTGAATGCCATTTTGCACCCAAAACAGCACCCATAGCTCCGACAAAACGAGCATTACAGAGCCAGGTTTTGTGGTCCCTGTATCATTCTAGTAGATCAACACACACCCTCCAAGCCCAATATATCCTTGTTAAGGACTGACCACAGTACTCCAAATGTGGTCTCACCCTATCATATCTAGTCTGCTAGATATGATAGGGTGAGACCACATTTGGAGTACTGTGGTCAGTCCTTAACAAGGATATATTGGGCTTGGAGGGTGTGTGTTGATCTACTAGTCCACTAGATATGAAGACCAGCATTCCATTTACCTTTTCTTTGAACCTCCACTGCTTTCAGCTTTTCATCATTTAGAAAGTACTCTGATATATACATTTTTGGTCCAAAGTGGATGACCTCAAGCCTGCCTCCATTGAAATCCGTTTGCCACAATTTTGCCCATTCATTTTAGGGTTTAAATAGTCTAAATAGCTATTCATCAGTACAGAAAGGAGGAGATCTTTGATATTGCCTATGATAATGAAGGTCAGGAAAAACCAGTTGGTTCAGAAAGCTTGACTTATACCATCAACGTGTGACTACTGTACACCACCACACCTCCCCCACACCCCCCCACCATCCCTTGATCTATCCTCCCCCTATCCACATGCCCAGACAACCCAAGATGATTGCCATTGAATGCAACCATTCTGGACAAATGGAGCTTTCTAATATGTTCAGTCTTGTCAGTTTTAATATGTGAAGGACATTTGAGCTAGTGTGTCTGGAACTGGTTTGATGCATTTGACTTTGAGGAATACACTGGTCGGAATTTTACACCCCCAAAAGAGTGGGCTGGTGGTGGTGGGGGACGTAAAATGGCGTGAGAGGCTGGAAGGGCCCTTCCCGACTGCTCCCGCCTCTGCTGCCAATACGTGGGCCGGCAGTGGTGAGAAATGTCCCGCCTGCCCCAGGCCGATCTGGGCCCTTAAGTGGCAAATCAACTGCCACTTAAGGGCCTCCGCCTGCTGCCACAGGTATTTTACACTTGGCAGGCGGGCAGCTGAGGTCTCAGAAAGTCGCCTGATGAAACTAGGCGGACTTCTTACGGGCTGGGGGAGTGGCCCTCCTGATTGGGCACCCTGTGCCCCACGGAGGGCTGCCGCCGAAGCCCCACCTGGCCCCAGCACACAACACACCCCTCCCCCCGCCCCCTAACTGACCCTCCTTGCCTCGCGGGGCCTGACCAATTGTCCCCGGCGAGGCCCTAAAAACCTACCTTTTTTCCGGGGCCATCCTTCATCTACATCCGAAAGCTGGGTGTAGTCCCAGCAATGGCCACCGTTCCCAGTGGCAGCTGCTGGGACTAAGAGCTGCCGGCAGCTCCATGAGGCGGGACTTGCTGCCTCAATGAGGTGGACGTCCTGCCCAAGACCAGTTAAGGGCCTGGGGAGCATGAAATCCGGTCTGGATCCCCAGGTCCTGCGGAGGCGGGCTTGCCACCGACTTTGCAGCCCGTGGATGAGGGCCCCATGCCCACCGTAAAATTCTGGCCCTGGGTTTAACCCCTTACATGCTGATTCTAGAAATACAAATTTAAACATTCAACTCAGGCAAAAATCCATTTTCAACGTTAGTGAAGTGCCTTTACATGAGATCAAATATTTTTTGAACAAAGCAGGCTTGACAAGAATATGTTGAACCTTTAGTCTTTGCATAACAAATACTTATAACTGATTATAATAAAAGCAAAATACTGCGGATGCTGGAAATCTGAAACAAAAACAAGAAATGCTGGATTCACTCAGCAGGTCTGGCAGCATCTGTAGAAAGAGAAGCAGAGTTAACGTTTCGGGTCAGTGACCCTTCTTCGGAACTGACAAATATTAGAAAAGTCACAGATTATAAACAAGTGAGGTGGGGGTTGGGCAAGAGATAACAAAGGAGAAGGTGCAGATTGGACCAGGCCACATAGCTGACCAAAAGGTCACAGAGCAAAGGCAAACAATATGTTAATGGTGTTTTGAAAGACAAAGCATTAGTACAGATTAGGTGTGAATATACTGAATATAGAACATCAGCAAGTGCAAACCTGAAGAAAAACAACCTGAAAAAAACAGTGGGTAAGCAAACTGAACAAACTAAGATGAAATGAAATAAATGCAAAAAATGTAAAAAGGAATGCAAAAAAAAGGAAGAAAAAATAACTAAAAATGACTAAAAATGAAAGTAAAGTGGGGGGCTGTCATGCTCTGAAATTATTGAACTCAATGTTCAGTCCGGCAGGCTGTAGTGTGCCTAATCGGTAGATGAGATGCTGTTCCTCGAGCTTGCGTTGATGTTCACTGGAACACTGCAGCAATCCCAGGACAGAGATGTGAGCATGAGAGCAGGGGGGAGTGTTGAAATGGCAAGCAACCGGAAGCTCAGGGTCCTGCTTGCGGACTGAGCGGAGATGTTCCGCAAAGCGGTCACCCAGTCTGCGCTTGGTCTCCCCAATGTAGAGGAGACCACACTGTGAGCAGCGAATACAGTATACTACATTGAAAGAAGTACAAGTAAATCGCTGCTTCACCTGAAAGGAGTGTTTGGGGCCTGGGATAGTGAGGAGAGAGGAGGTAAATGGGCAGGTATTACACCTCCTGCGATTGCAAGGGAAGGTGCCCTGGGACGGGGACGAGGTGGTGGGGGTAATGGAGGAGTGGACCAGGGTGTCGCGGAGGGAACGATCCCTTCGGAATGCTGACAGGGGAAGGGAGGGGAAGATGCGACTGGTAGTGGCATCACGCTGGAGGTGGCGAAAATGGCGGAGGATGATCCTTTGGATATGGAGGCTGGTGGGATGAAAAGTGAGGACAAGGGGAACCCTGTCACGGTTCTGGGAGGGAGGGGAAGGGGTGAGGGTAGAGGTGCGGGGAATGGGTCGGACACGGTTGAGGGCCCTGTCAACCACAGTGGGGGGAAATCCTCGGTTGAGGAAAAAGGAGGTCATATCAGAAGCACCGTCATGGAAGGTAGCATCATCAGAGCAGATGCGTCGGAGACGGAGAAACTGGGAGAATGGAATGGAGTCCTTACAGGAGGTAGGGTGTGAAGAAGTGTAGTCGAGGTAGCTGTGGGAGTCAGTGGGCTTATAATGGATATTGGTAGACAACCTATCCCCAGAGATGGAGACAGAGAAGTCGAGGAAGGGAAGGGAAGTGTCAGAGATGGACCATGTAAAGGTGAGAGAAGGGTGGAAATTGGAAGCAAAGTTGATAAAGTTTTCGAGTTCGGGGCGGGAGCAGGAAACGGCACCGATACAGTCATCAATGTACCGGAAAAAGAGTTGGGGGAGGGGGCCTGAGTAGGACTGGAACAAAGAATGCTCGACATATCCCACAAAAAGACAGGCATAACTAGGACCCATGCGGGTACCCATAGCGACACCTTTTACTTGAAGGAAGTGCGTGGAGTTGAAGGAGAAGTTGTTCAATGTGAGAACAAGTTCAGCCAGGCGGAGGAGGGTGGTGGTGGATGGGGACTGGTTGGGCCTCTGTTCCAGGAAGAAGCGGAGAGCCCTCAAACCATCCTGGTGGGGGATGGAGGTGTAGAGCGATTGGACGTCCATAGTGAAGAGGAGGCGGTTGGGACCAGGAAACTGGAAATTGTCAAAATGACGTAGGGCGTCAGAAGAGTCACGGATGTAGGTGGGAAGAGACTGCACCAGCGGAGAAAAGATAGAGTCTAGATAGGAAGAAATAAGTTCAGTTGGGCAGGAGCAGGCTGACACAATGGGTCTGCCGGGACAGTCCCGTTTGTGGATTTTGGGAAGGAGATAGAAGCGGGCTGTCCGGGGTTGCGGGACTATGAGGTTGGAAGCTGTAGAGGGAAGATCTCCAGAGGAGATGAGGTCAGTGACAGTCCTTTGGACGGTGGCTTGATGTTCGGTGGTGGGGTCATGGTCCAGAGGGAGGTAGGAAGAGGTGTCTGTGAGTTGGCGTTGAGCTTCTGCAAGGTAGAGGTCGGTACGCCATACAACAACAGCACCACCCTTGTCTGCAGGTTTGATGACCATGTCGGGGTTAGACCTGAGAGAACGGAGTGCCTCAAGTTCAGAGGGGGACAGGTTAGAGTGAGTGAGGGGGGCAGAGAAATTGAGACGACCAATGTCTCGCCGACAGTTTTCAATGAAGAGATCAAGAGCGGGTAAGAGGCCAGGGTGAGGGGTCCAGGTAGAGGGAGAATACTGGAGGCGGGTGAATGGGTCTGCTGGTCGGGGGGAGGACTCCTGGTCAAAGAAGTGAGCCCGGAGGCGGAGGCGACGGAAGAAGAGCTCAACGTCATGCCGAGCGCGAAATTCATTGAGGTGGGGGCGTAAGGGGATAAAACTGAGTCCTTTGCTGAGTACAGAACGCTCAGCATCAGAGAGGGGGAGGTCAGAGGGTATAGTGAATACACGGCAAGGGGTCAGATCAGAAGGGGTGGGGTCAGAGGGAAGTGAAGCGGAAGGAGGATCTGGAGGGGCATTAGTCCCCATCAGCTGCTGGAGCTTGCGTTCCTTAACACCTGAAAGGAAGAAAAAAAGTTTTTTGTTAATGCATCGGATGAGACGTAAGATGAGATGAAACTGCGGAGTAGAACAGATTTGAGATAAGGTGAGACGGTGCTGCTGGAGAGAGAGGTCCAGTGTGTGCATATGGCGGCGCATAGCACTGAGTGTAGATCTCAGGATGCGGCGAGAGTAGCAGTCCGAGGAACGTTGTATTTCTCGGAGATACCTGTGATCCTGGGTGGTTTCAAAGCATGATGGGTGAAACTGCAGTTGGAATCCACGTGGAATCAGTCGGAGCCGGAGACAGTCACTGAGGAAGGAGATGTGGCTGTGAAAACGAGTTTTGGTAGATACCTTATCAAACACCAGGAGGGAAATAGAAAGCAATGAAGGTGAACAAGGTAAAAGAGACAAACGAAAATCCCGTCGGAGAGAAGAGCAGAACTTCTTCAAGGTAGGCATTCCTGGAAGAGAAGTGGCAGTGAATTAAACACTAAAATAAAAGCAAAATACTGCGGATGCTGGAAATCTGAAACAAAAACAAGAAATGCTGGATTCACTCAGCAGGTCTGGCAGCATCTGTAGAAAGAGAAGCAGAGTTAACGTTTCGGGTCAGTGACCCTTCTTCGGAACTGACAAATATTAGAAAAGTCACAGATTATAAACAAGTGAGGTGGGGGTTGGGCAAGAGATAACAAAGGAGAAGGTGCAGATTGGACCAGGCCACATAGCTGACCAAAAGGTCACAGAGCAAAGGCAAACAATATGTTAATGGTGTTTTGAAAGACAAAGCATTAGTACAGATTAGGTGTGAATATACTGAATATAGAACATCAGCAAGTGCAAACCTGAAGAAAAACAACCTGAAAAAAACAGTGGGTAAGCAAACTGAACAAACTTATAACTGATTATCTGGAGGAGATTACAGAGATAGGAAGGAACCAAGCCATGGAGGAATTTGAAAACAAGGATGAGAATGTTAAAATATGGGTGATGCTCAACCAGGAGCCAGTGTAGATTGTCAGAACTGCCATTTCTTAAAGTCAGGTTGCAGCTGTTAAAGCATTTACTGGTTAATGGACAGCATGTTACCAAGGCAGAAGGGGGGTGACCATATCGCCCTAATTTTAAAATACTGCCATGGAGATTCTTGTGAAACAAGTGAAGACAGATGGCCTCTTACCTTCAGATGGTCATGGGTGGCCTGGAATATTAGCCAGACGCAGTGCCAACAGCATAGTTGCGAGGATCTGGCTGCAAGTAGAAGTTTAACTACCTTACCCTGCTTGCCAAAGTAACACTCCACTTCACACGTGTTTTACTCTTTGCTTAGCCTTGTAACACCAGACTTTAACTCTAATGCTAGCAATCTTTCCCTCCACCGCTTCTGTGATTAGTGAAGGAAATGTTTGTTTTTTGATACTTGATTATTTCAGGTAGCTGAGAAAGGAACCAGAGTTCATTAGAGTTGCAACTTTATTTGGTCCTGCATTGTATGCTACCTGTACCATTGAAAAAAGCCTTCATTTTAGCTCAAATATAATGAGGAATTAATAAAATTCATTTTAATTTGGTCTTTCCAAAATCTTGCTAAAATGCTCCACTTCTTTCTGTTACGACCATGTGAGAAAGAGGTCTAGGATTCCTTTTCAGCCTTCATCTGGTCTTACTGTATCAGGGTTTTATTTTTTAACGCACTGTTTTTTAGCTCCCCTTTGGTGAATCCTTGTTCACCGCTTTCCAATTATAAGGCAAAGAAATGAGCACAAACAGGCTTTCTTAGATTTAAAGAAGAAAGATGAAATTTTATTTAACTTAAACTTAAACTTAAACTCTAATTCAGTTAACGCCGATGGATAAATGACACGCCGACGCTAGCATGCCTGCGCAATACACACACAAAGATAGGGACAGAAAGAGCAGAAGAAAAATAAAGTGGAAAAGTTTGAGGCAATCTCTGAAGAGGGTTTTTTTGTTACTGTGCTTCGAGCTTGCTGTAGTCCTTGATTGTAGGTAGATCCTGCTTTTATTTTGGGCCCAGTAATTCTTCTTAAACCTTGTTCACTGTAGGAGATTTTTCTCTCTTGGGGTTCATGTGTCTTCATGGGTTTCAGTTCCGTGAGAAAGAGATGGGAGAAGATAGGCAGACAGGAGGTCTTCTTCAGTCCAGGAGTAAAGAGCTTTCTGCCAGTTCAAACACTGTCTCTATAATTTAAAACTCACCAAGTTGGCCAGTAGGGTAGTCATATGACTGGTATAACCACTTCTGGCTTTGTGTATTGGGTGGGTCAGGGAATGGTCCTTTGTTCCAAGCAGTGTCTGTTAATATACAAAAATGTCCTTCCAGCCAGGGACTTGTCAACGCCTTGTATCAGGCCTTCTCTTCTTCCCAGCAACAATTTGAAATTTGATGTCCATGTGGTGAAATTAGTATGCCTCATTCTTGGCAGGTGGGGCCTGCATGACACCTCCACACCCAGGGGGAATGAAATACGATTTGAAAAAAGGCGCATTTCATTAAAAGGGTTGAGAGAAAATATATGAAACAGGAAAAAAATGTGCATTTCTCTCATTCATTTCTATTCATTCATAAATCCTAAGGCTTATTTATTTTTTATTTAGAGATACAGCACTGAAACAGGCCCTTCGGCCCACCAAGTCTGTGCTGACCAACAACCACCCATTTATACTAATCCTATATTCCCTAACATTCACCAACACCTACCTACACTAGGTGCAATTTACAATGGCCAATTTACCTATCAACCTGCAAGTCTTTGGCTGTGGGAGGAAACCGGAGCACCCGGCGGAAACCCACACGATCACAGGGAGAACTTGCAAACTCCGCACAGGCAGTACCCAGAACTGAACCCAGGTCGCTGGAGCTGTGAGGCTGCAGTGCTAACCACTGCGCCACTGTGCCGCCCAAAACAGTCTTCTCTTGGTGCCAGTGCTGCTTTAATTTCCCCTTTTTGGCATCCCAATAGCCATGTGGTTCTTTGGGGAAGTTTTTCTTTGGTTTGCCCATTTCCGTGGCTGGCTAGGGTCTTTGTTCCTGCTGAGGTCTGCCAAGGGGGGAAGGGGAGGGATTGGGGGAGTTAGATTCAATTAGCCTTAAATTGGAGTTTTTTCCAAGAGAGCCAGCTGTGGGCAGGTCTATACTGAACTCTCTTTCATTGCCTTGCTGAGTCATGCAAAGGCTTTTGACTTCTCTGACTGTGGGGGAGGATTCTTTGTTAATCTCCCCTTTGTTCTCTGGGACATTCCTGCCTGCAGATACGAATGCAGACTCTACTGCATTCCCCTGTGGCACTTTGACTAGATGAGGCATCACCCTCACGGTTTCTCTGCCTCCCATCGGTCTTTCTTTGTCTCTGCAGGTTCCTGTAAATGCTGTTAGCAACTCTGGTGGGGTACTTCTAGAGTCTGCATTTATGTAGGAGGATGTGGGGTCTAACTTTTCAAATTTTTCTGGGTTGGTTGACCAGACAGTAGGGGTTTTCATCCGAGATTCCTCCTGGACTTTCTTTAACCTGCCCTCTTGGTCACTTTTTCCCCTTCCCTGTCGAACTTTTTGCCAGCCATGTGCCTGCCTGTCCCCTTTTGTTCTTGGCGGGGGTCCCTTGCAGTTCACCAGCCCTCTGCTGGAGGGTCCTCCTAACAATGGTACAGGACTTAGGGGTACAGGTTTCACTGTAGGTTGGGGTTTCCCCTCAACCTGGCACATGTGGCAACTCCTGCAGTACTCCACCACATCTTTGTGGAGTTTTGACCAGTCAAACTGCTGTTTTATGCGGGCTTTGGTCTTTCATATACTGGCATGCACAGCCACTGTAGTCTCATGGGCCCTTCTTAATATTTTTCTCCGGTACCTCTGCAGCACCACTAACTGGTGAACTACTGCCCATTCCTTGCTCTCAGGCCTGTGAGGAGAACTCCATTTCCTCATCAGTACTTCATTCTTTAAGTAGGAGCAATCAGGGACTCCCTCTGCTTCACTTTCAGACTGGGCAGCCTGTGCTAACTCTCACAATACTGGGTCGGCTCACTGAGCCTCAGCTAAGGAAAATCCATTTAATTCATTCCCTGGGTCTCCTAACTTTCCAAAGAAAGTCTCGGACAGGCAGACCTCATGGTCATCTGCCTGCAGTGCCAATGCAGTCCCCTCTGGGGGAGCTGGTTTGATCATGGCCTGAACCATTACACATTCAGGGAAACTGCAGGGGACTGTCTCCTGCCACTGCCCTGTCTCTCTGACCTCCTGTGGTCCTTCTTTCACTTCTTGGGGGGCTACCACCTTCACCCTCACCTGTCCACAGGCAAACTAGGGACAATCCCTATGGTCACCCTCATGCATCCTGTTAAATTTTCCTGCACTTGCAGGTGGTATGCTTGCTGGGTCTCACTCTGACTGCAGTTAAAGCCACAGCTTGTTCTGCTGGGCTTTCCATCAGGTTCCTGTCTTCACCTAGCGGGTGTGCCCTGATTAACCCTACTGGTTTGCCCTTTAGTTTCCAGCAGTCAGCTTTTAAATGCCCCGCTTTTATACAATAGAAGCACACAGGTCTCCTGGTCTCACTCTTGCTCACACCACCTTCCTTTTTGGCTGGAGGAGGACCCCCTGTGTCTCCTGCTTTCCTTTTCTCTTCCAGGACTTCCTGGGCGGATATCACCTTCCCACCCTTTGTCCTTTTCGGATTTGTGGGGGTGATTAGGAACGGTTCTCCCCAGGAGACCGACTTATAATTTAAAGCAAACTCATCAGCTAGAACGGCCACTTGCCGGGCTCTCTGAACCCGCTGCTCCTCTACATGGGCCGTTATGGAGAGCGGGAGAGAGTTTTTAAATTCCTCTAACAGAACTACTTTCCTGAGATTCTCATAGCTGAGCTGAATGAATTAAATGGATTTTCCTTAGCTGAGGCTCAGTGAACCGATCCAGTATTGTGAGTTAGCACAGGCTGCCCAGTCTGAAAGTGAAGCAGAGGGAGTCCCTGATTGCTCCTACTTTAAGAGCCCTCAGCCACTGGTCAAAACCAGATGCTTACTTCTTTCAAACTCCAGATAAGTTTGATTAGCTTGCTTCTTGAGAGTTCTAAACTTTTGATGATAGGCTTCGGGTACTAATTCATATGCCCCGAGGATAGCATTTTTGGTCAGTTCATAATTTGATGAACTCTCATCTGGCAACAGGGAATAAACCTCATGGGCTTTTCCAGTTAGCTTGCTTTGTAGTAAAAGAGACCGGGTCTCAGCTGGCCATTTTAGCTGATTGCCAGTTTCTCAAAATACACAAAAATGCCTCCACTTCTTCCTCATTGAATTTTGGAATTAGTTGAGCGAGTTTTAGCAATTTTGTACCTAGCCCTGAATTATGCTCCTCCATATTGGCCATGCTTTCACTGGGGTTACTCTGTCGCCCCCCAGTTAACTCAAGCCACTTTAACTCTCTTTCTGCACATTTTTTCTGGAATATTCTTTCGCTCTCTGTCTCTCTTCTGCCTTTCATTTTCTTCACCTTCCTTCTGGAAGGCTCTTTCTTTCTCTTACCGTTCCTTCTGGAAGGCTGTTTCTCCCTCTCCTGCCTCCCCCCCCCCCCCCCCTCTCTCTCTCCCTCTTTCCTCTAATTCAAGTTTCTTCTGTTCCAATTGTATCTTTGCTAACAGTATTCTGTCTGGGTCTGCTTCTAACCCTGTTTCTGCTTCTTCAGATTCAAGGGAAAAATGGTTGGCCACTAGCCTTAGGAGTTCAGACTTCCTAGCCTTGCCACTTACAGTGATCTCACACTGCTCAGCCATTTCCCTGAACTCCTCCATAGACAGTACTTTTAACTCATCCCAAGTTACTTCACCCTGGCTTGGAGAGCTACGAGCTTCAGTTGCAGACATGTTAGTATTCAATCACACACAACCACAAGAAAACCTGTATTAATCTTGCTCCTTTTTGATTGGGAACAATTTACCTTCCCACTTCCAATTTCTTTCACTTGTCTGTGGGTCAATTCTGGATGCTAGCACCCAAATTTATGTTATGACCAGGTGAGAAAGGGGTCTAGGGTTCCCTTTCAGTCTTCATCTGGTCTTACAGTAACAGGGTTTTATTTTTTAATCGCACTGTTTTTAGCTCCCCCTTGGTGAATCCTTGTTCACCGCTTTTCAATTATAAGGCAAAGAAATGAGCACAAACAGGCTTTCTTAGGTTTAAAGAAAAAAGGCAAAATTTTATTCAACTTAAATTAAAGTCTAATTTGGTTAATGTCTACAGATACACGATGCGCCCACGCTAGCATGCCTGCGCTATACATACTTACAGATAGGGACAGAAAGAGCAGAAGAAAAATAAAGTGGAAAAGTTTGAGGCAATCTCTGAAGAGGATTTTTTTGTTACTGTGCTTCGAGCTTGCTGTAGTCCTTGATTGTAGGTAGATCTTGCTTTTGTTGGGGCTCAGTATTCTTCTTAAACCTTATTCACTGTAGGAGACTTTTCTCTCTTGGGGTTCATGTGTCTTCAGGGGGTTTCAGTTCCGTGAGAAAGAGATGGGAGCAGACAGGCAGACAGGTGATCTTCTTCAGTCCAGGAGCAAAGAGCTTTCTGCCAGTTCAAACACTATCTCTACAATTTAAAACTCCCCAAGTTGGCCAGCAGGGTAGTCATGTGACTGGTATAACCACTTCTGGCTTTGTGCATTGGATGAGTCAGGGAATGGTCCTTTGTTCCAAGCAGTGTCTGTTAATATGCAAAAATGTTCTTCCAGCCAGGGACTTGTCAACCCCTTGTATCAGGCCTGCTCTTCTTCCCAGCAACAATTTGAAATTCAATGTCCATGTAGTGAAATTAATATGCCTCATTCTTGGCAGGTGGGGCCTGCATGACACTTCAAAAAGGTAGTTACATTCATCAAGTTTTTGTACAGTACATCTGGAAAGAATTTTTTTTTTAAAAATATAGTCTGGTTGTCATACAAAAACCAGAATAATTATTCAATTTGAATTTGAACAGTAATTTAAACTGTAGTTTAATAATTTATTAAAGCAGCATATTCTGGAACATGGCATTGATCGGACTGTCACCTTTTGCAATTCATTTTCATTTTTCATTGCGTGCTATACTTCTGTGTTTTGTTTCTGTTGCTAAATTATTCATTCAATTGTAATACATTTCAAAATGTAGGTAGCATGGTGGAGTACAGGTTTGCCATTCATTACAATCTGCATTCATGATCTTAGCTGTGTCATCAATAGAAGGCACAACTTGCATGTTTACACTGATGGAAGAAAAATTAGACAAAGAGTCGGCCCAGGCTTATCTTAATCTGTGCGCCTCTTAAACCACTGCTTTTACTTAGACACAAAAATGTTTTGGATGTACACCAATGCAAAAACAGCAGATAAAGTCAAGAATAAAAGCAAAATACTGCAGATGCTGGAAATCTGAAATAAAAACAAGAAATGCTGGAATCACTCAGCAGGTCTGGCAGCATCTGTGGAAAGAGAAGCAGAGTTAACGTTTCGGGTCAGTGACCCTTCATCAAGTCAAGATAAAGTCAAGAGTTAGTTAGGTTGGCGAAATGACTTCCATCTTCACTAAAACCAAAACATGTAAGAACACTTCCAAAAGGCAGCCTCCCACCTCTTGGCCTTGATACTAGGTGCAAGATAACAGTGTAATTCAGATCTGCTGACTGCTTCCTGTGGTTGACTTGAGATTTTTTTTGCTTGCAAAGGACACAGAGGCTTTCTGTGGTTCTGTTAGAAATTTGAATCTGCTATAGGTACATTCTCAGATTCAATGCACTCAGCCACTTCCTTGAGGAGACTAAACGTTTTGCTTTCCTGACAGATGATTCACTATACTTGATATTCACTTGTATGATAGCATAACATGGAGATGACTGGCAACATTCCTTTGTATTCAGGTATTTGTGCCTTTCACATATAAATCTCTTCAACTTCGCCAAATGTGTCCTGAGTTTACTCAAGATGAGGTGAAGTTAGGTTCAAAACATACGCTGTGTTTTTTTGGTCAGATAAACAAGCCAAGCAGTGGATAGCATCAGAATCACAGTTCAGTTGGTAGAATGTATATTTGCGTAAGAATGCAAAGTACTTTGGCAGCTTGTTTGACTTAATTTAGTCAGAATAATTCCTCTTAATCCTTAATCACCAACGACAACTTGCAGTTATATAGCGGCTTTAACATTTTAAAAAATCCCAAAGTACTTCACAAGAGCATAATAAGACAAAAATTGACACCAAGGCAAATAAAGAGCAATTAGGACAATTGACCAAAAGCTTGGTCTCAAAGAGACCATTTTAAGGAGCATCTTAAAGCAGGAGAGAGAGGTGGAGACAGAGTTTTAGGAAGGGAATGCCAGACTTTAGGACAAAGACAGCTGAAGGCATAGCCGCTAATGCTTGAGCGAAGGAAATTGTGGATGCACAAGAGGCCAGAATTGGAAGAGTGCAAATATCTTGAAAAGTTGTAGAGCTGGAGTAGTTACAGAGACCCGGGTGGGGGGATTGGTGGGGGGTGGCAGGGCGGGGAGTGGTGGTGGTGGTGGTGGGCGGAGGGTAGTGGGCGTGAAGCTTTGTAGGGATTTGAATACAAGGATGGGAATTTTAAAATCAAGGCATCAACTGACTGAGAGCCAACATAGGTCAGGGAACATAGTGGTGATGGATGACTGGGACTTGTTGAGAATTAGGATATGGGCAGCAGAGTTTTGGATAAGGAACCAGGGCACTGCTTTTGATCTAAGGTATCACTATATTGTGCAGCTCTTAGATGGGAACATAGGACCAGGAGTAGATCGTTTAGCCCCTCAAGCCTGTTCTGCCATTTAATGAGATCGTGGCTGATCTGTGACCTAACTCCATATTCCTATCTTTGCCTCATATTCCTTAATACCTTTGCTTAACAAAAATCTATCTCTCAGATTTGAAATTATCAATTGACCTAGTGTCAATCGCCATTTGCAGAAGAGAGTTTCAAACTCCTACCACCCTTTGAGTGTAGAAGTGTTTCCTAAAGGCCAGCCTCTAACTTTTAGGCTATGTTCCCTAGATCTAGAGCCAGATTTATTCCGGCAACGGAGGTCCCGACGATGGGCCAGAAGGTGGGGTTGGGGGGCGGTAGGGAGAATCCGCCTCAGCTCTCCATTGGACCCTGGTGGAATTTCATGGAGGGCAGGCAATTAACTGCCTGCCATTGGGGATGCCGTCCCTTTAAGGGACGAGCTTCTGCCTCCAGAGCTGTTAGCCATTCAGAGGGCCAGCAGATCTGCAGTACCGGCAGCTCCACTGGAAGCAATGGCCACAGTCAGTACTGCAGGAAGCTCCGCAAGACAGAGAGAGGAGAAAATTGATGAGGACCCCGGGATAGATGAGTGGGGTTCAGGTCACCAGGGCCAGTTAGGCAGGCCCTGGCTATGGAGTTTGGGGGAGCGCTCCGGGGGCCTTGGATTGCCCCCAAAGGAAGGACCCCCCCCCCCATGACCCTGCTGGAAGCTGCCAGGCTTTACCTGGCATCGTTTTACCTGGCAGCATCTCCCCATGGCAGCAGGTCCCTCTGCCTTGTACAAAATTGAGGTGGAAGTGGGAAGTGGCCATTAATTGGCCATTTAGGGTCTCAATTGCCCTGGGGCAGGAATGCCGTCCTCGGTCTTCCAGCCCCAAACAAAATGGCAGGGGGCCTGGGAAACATTGGGAACGGTGCCCCCTGCCATTTTGTTTGCCCCCCCCCCCCCCGCCCCTACCCACCCACCTCCTTGCCTGCCTGTAAGGGAAGAACAAAATTCTGCCCCTAGGCTTCCCAAACAGTGTAAATATTTTCAATCTACCCTATCAGTTCGCAATAATGTCTTGCAAACTTCAATCAAATCACTCATAATCGTTTAAATTCCAGAGAATGCAACCCTAGTTTATGAAATCTGTCCTCATAATTAACCTTTCGAGTCCAGGTATCATCCTAGTAAATGTCTGCTGCACTCCCTCCAAAGTCAAAATATCCTTCCTGCAGTGTGGTGCCCAGAAATGAACACAGTGCTCTAGGTGTCGTCTAACCAGGACTTTGTATAGCTGTAGCGTGACTTTTATCCCCTTGTATTCTCGTCCTTTAGATATAAAACCAGCATTTCATTTGTCTTTTTGATTATTTTGCATATCTGTCTGTGGCATTTTAATGATCAATGTACATGGACCCCTAAGTCTCTTCGGACCTCCACTGCTTCTAGCTTTTCGCCATTCAGAAAGTATTCTGATCTATTCTTTTTTGTCCAAAGTGGATGACATCACACTTGCATAAATTGAAATCCATTTGCCTTGGTTTTGCCGATTCACTTCGTCTACTAATATCTCTTGGTAATTTAATTCTACCATCTACACTGTTTATAATGCCAATGTTTACAATGTCATCAGCAAACTTGGATATGTGTCTGTACCATCATCTAAATTGTTAGTAAATAAATGAGGCCACAACACAGATCCATGATTAACAGTTATGCTGTTATAAAGTGGTGTCATGGAAAAGAATAGCTCACATGTACTTAATATTATTTATTGTACTAAACTACATTTAACAATGTAGTATGCACTTTGTTTTTTTAAATTAATCACAGGTAAATTCAAATATCAGCAAGAAAATCTCTTTTGTAGATATTTTCTGTATTTTCATTAGCTTGAATTATAATCATGTGATGTCTGACAATAAAAAGGTCCCTAGATTTTTCTTTAAATTGTGATGGGCTTTCTAAATCTTTCAGTGAATTGAGTACATAATGTGCACAAAGTGAGGACTTTACATAATCCATGAAATAGTGGTGAATAATGGTTAAAGATTTTTAAGTAGAGTCAGTATTATTCCCAAGAGGTTTTATCTGATCTGTCCTTATTAATAGTCTGGAAGGTTTGACTTTATCTCCCAGATTTAAAAATTCTTTTAAAATGTTCCATTCAAAAGAATCGTAGCAATGGAAACTGCTTTTCCAAAATCATCCTGGAATGTTCTCATGTTACATTTTATTGCCTTCATATTCATCCTTTTGCATGGAGCACTTCTTTCTAAGCAGCACTGAGTAAGAGTCCTATTTATATTGAGCAGAATGTGGTTAAATATTTGAAGTAATGAATGGTGGCTGATAAGGCAACAGAACTGAATCAAAATGTTTGAATTCCCATTGCTCATTTTGCAATGTAAAGCTCTCTACTGCTGGTTTTCACTCACACATTATGTGCAGGTTTTATAGTACAAGGCAATAACTATTTGTCTCATTTTTTTCTGGAGGATGTAGAGCTTATTCCATTAGGGAAGCATTAATGGAGTTGAATTTGACTTGAATCCTGCCAGGTAGTTGCTGCATGATTTTATTTGTGAAATGATTGTGTTGAATGTTATAGCCAAAAGAGAAGTCAAATTGTTAGTGAACAGCAACCAAAATCCATGCATTAAATAAATCTATATAATAAATACAACAACTAATTAGTAATGTGCACACAAAAAGTGATATTAGTGTGTGTCCAATTAATATTCTGCGATAGTGACCTCGTAAATACCCTGAAGTAAACTCACAAAGGGATGCTAATTGAGTATGGCAGTGATGCTGTTTATTTCTAGAAACTCCATTTCAGCACTTATGTAAAACTGTAGATTATGTATTTAATTGGTGTTATTTGTCAGTAACTTTAAAAAAATCATTAAAATATTATAAGACCCATGGGAAATGCACATTGTCAGGGTTCCTTTTTTGTGTGTGTGACAGAACTGGTAACAGCATATTACCAAACATATTAACGTTTGACGTTACTATTTCATATCTCCACCCTTTGTGATATTAGTCACAACATATGTTCTTGCAGTGCTTAATTAGCAGCACAACAAAACCCATCTGGGGAGAGCTTATGTAGGATTCGAAAATAACTGATTGATTGAATAACAAATCTCAAAACTAATACATTTTTAAAACTTGACTATTAGAAAAGAGCACTGGTGTAATGCAAGTCTTAAAAATAAAAGCAGGAATCACAGGAGGCTGCTTTATTTTACAGGTTTCTCATCATAGGCTAACCACCAATGCCATTAGCCCTTGGCAGACAGCCTTTGGGAGACTATTACTTTTATAGCATCTCTTCTGGCAAAACAAAGGCTTGGAGACCATAAAAACAACAATTAACATGCATAACTCTTCTTAAATCAACAAGATTTTGTTTGGAATACAAGAAGACACAGTGGTCGATTTTAACTTTTGGTTGTCTGAACAGCGATGTGTGCCAGCAGCCTGGTCATTCTTGGGACCAGGAGGCCAGAGCCATTTTGAGGCCTGAGCCTGATATAATTGGAATTGGCAAGCTGCTGGTACCAAAGGGACATCCTGATGCAGCGTGCCAGATTCTGGCTGGCTCAATTTAGGGCAGTATAGGGTGGGCAGGGCCGGCTGCAAGCAAAGTTGTGATTGCCGGTGGGGAAGAGGCCCAGGGCAGCAGCGGCCCAGATTATTCTTGTGAGGTCTCACAATTATATTTTTAAAACTTAACTTTTTAGAGCCTATTTAGTTCTGTAGCCGTGGCTCAGTTGGTAGCATTCTGAGTCACAAGGTTCTGGGTTCAAGTCCCACACCAGGGCTTGAGCACAAAAATCGAGGCTTGACACTATCGGAGATGCCGTCTTTCAGATCAGATGTTAAACTGAGGCCCCATCTGACTGCTCAGATGTAAAAGATTCCAATGCAGTATTTCACATAAGAGCAAGGGAGTTATCCCAATGTCCTGGCCAATATTCATTCCTCAACCAACATCACAAAAACACATATATGGTCATTATCATATTGCTGTTTTTGAAAAATTGCCCAGGTATAACTTGTCCACAAAAAGCAGGAAAAATCCAATCCACGAATTACTGCCCCATCAGTCTACTCCAATCATCAGCAAAGTGATGAAAGGTGTTGTTGACAATGCTATCAAGTGGCATTTACTCAGCAACAACTTGCTTACCAATGCTCAGTTTGAGTTCTGTCGGGGCCACTTGGCTCCCGACTTCATTACAGCCTTGGTCCAAACATAGACAAAAGAGCTGAATTCCAGAGGTGAAGTGAGAGTGATTGCGCTTGGCATCAAGGCTTCATTTGACTGAGTGTGGCTCAAGGAGCCTTAACAAAATTAAAGTCAATGGGAATCAAGGGAAAACTCTCCACTGGTAGGAGTCATACATCGCACAAAGGAAGATGGTGCACTTGTTGGAGGCCAAACATCTAAATTCCAGGACATTACTGCAGGAGTTCCTTAGGGTAGTGTCCTAGACCCAGCCATCTTCAGCTACTTCATTAGTGACCTTCCCTCCAATGTAGTGGGGATGTTCACTGATGATTACACAGTGTTCAGTACCATACGGATCTCCTCAGATACTGAAACGGTCCGTGCCCAGATGCAGCAAGACCTGGCCAACATCCAGACTTGGACTGATAAGTGGCAAGTAAAATTTACCCCACGCAAGTGCCAGGCAATAGCCATCTCCAACAAGATACCATCTCCCCTTGCTCCCCTTGACATTCAATGGCATTAGCATGGCTGAAACCCCCACCATCAACATCCTGGGTTTACCATTGACCAGAAACTTAACTGGTGCAGCAATATAAATACTGTGGCTACAAGAGCAGATCAGAGGCTGGGAATTATGTGATGAGCAACTCACCTCCTGACTCTCCAAAGCCTGTCCACCATCTACAAGGCGGGAGGAGTGTGATGGAATATGCTCTACTTGCCTGGATGAGTACAGCTCCAACAACACTCAAGAAGTTTGATCCTATCCAAGGCAAAGCAGCCCGCTTGAGTGGCATCCCATGCACTAACTTAAACATTTACTCCCTGCAGCACCAGCGCAAATTGGCAGCAGTGTGTACCATCTACAAGATGCACTGCAGCAACTCACCAAGGATCCTGCGACAGCACCTTCTAAACCCACAACCTCTCCCACCTAGAAGGACAAGGGCAGCAGACACATGGGAACACCACCACCTGCAAGTTCACCTCCAAGCCACACACCATCCTGACTTGGAACGATATCACCGTTCCTTCACTGGCACTGAGTCAAACTCCTGGAACTCCCTTTCTAACAGCATGGTGGATATACCTACAGCACAGGGACTGCAGCGGTTCAAGAAGGTGGCTCACCCTCACTTTCTCAAGTGTCATTAGAGATGGGCAATAACTGCTGGCCTTTCCAGAGACACCCACATCCCAAGAACGAATAATAAAAAAATTCCTTCCTTTTCTCGATATCAATGATGCTGTTGCCTGACAAGAATCTATCAATCTCGGTCTTGAAAATTTCAACAAACCAGCATCAACACATTTTGGGGGGCCAGAATTCCAAATTTCCACTATCCTTTGTTTGAAAACAGGTTCCTGATTTCACCCCTAACTGACCTAGCTCTAATTGTAAGATTATGGCCCCCTTGTTTTGGATTTCCTCACTGGATGACATAGTTTCTTTGTATCTACCCCATGAAATCCCTTGATCATTTTGAGCACCTGGATTAGACAGTAAGCCACAGGTTAAGCTAAATAAAAGGTAACTCTAGGACTGATAGGAGGAGGTTCTTTTTCGTACAGATAGTGATCAACAGTTGGAATGGGCTTCTGAGCAGGGCACTCTAAGAGAAAAGCTTGGAATCATTTAAGAAATGATTGGATGTAACAATGAGGAGAGTATAGGATTGTTCTCAATGGCATTCTTCATCTATAAATGGCTTGTGATCTTGTGAATCTCTAAGGAAAATATAACCATAGAAACAAGCCATAATGATGATATTTAAAGACTACCTCTCTGAACTAAAGCTTCCCAAGAGGCATTAAAAGGTATTGTATTAAATAGTAGGCAAACAACAGCAGTGTATTCTAAGAGGTGCAATTCTGTTGAAGCTGCTGCTGAATTTATAACTGCTGTACTTTGTCAGCTTTCTAAATATATGGTGAGTTCTTCTCAATTTGCGGACAAGTCCAGCATTTTCTTTCTGCCTCATAGAGTAGTGAACATTCTTTACCCAGTTGCTATATTTACTGCACACTTTAAATTCTGTGGTCAATTCTGGTCACCAAGAAATAACAGAGACATTCAAGTGCCATGTTAGTGCAGAAAAAGGCCAGATTTTCAAATTGGGATCGGGAACTCGATCAGATGAATTCCGAGTCCTGAGCTGCATCACTCTCACGACACTATTTTAAAAATAAATGTCCTAATTGGGTCGGAGGCAAGCTCGGTGCCCAATTAGTGCCAGGGAAAGGAGGTCCAGCGCTAGCATCAGCGTAAGAAGGTCTATTAATAAAAGGTTTTAAGAAAAAGACACACAAACTTTATTTGGTCCTGAGGCAAACCCAACAACTGTGCAGTAACGTGTACCAGACTGCTCGGGTTTGCTGAAATTAGTATAAAAATTCCATGCTGCACTGGACAGGCCGCTTAACAAGCCCCTTGAGGAGCTTCTGGGGCCGTTAATTGGTGGCGAACGGGTTTCCCATTCCTTTCCACCACCCCATCCATCCCGCCACCATCCCTCTGAAAATTACAAGCTGTCCTGGAGGCATCAGGATCCTGAGACTACCTCCAGGATCACGATTTTGAAATCTCGTCTGCACCGGGTCCCGACCCCGTAGCCCTTTGAAATCTGGCCCCCAGTGTCAGGGGCCTGTGTTGTGAGGAAAAACTGGGAAACTGACCTTATTAACCTCGAATGGAGGTATCCAAAAGGTGATCTTACAGAAGTATACAAGACTGTTGAGGGCATAAATATGTTTAATTACTGTGGGAGTAGAACTAGGGGACATGGGTTCAAACTAGTATATGATATTCTAAGACTGATATCAGGAAATTCTTATTCACGTAAAGATTGATCACCATGCGAATTAACTTCCAGCTAAAGCTGGAAAAATCCTGGAATGATTAAAGAAACGATTGGATGCTGCAGTGGATGGGCTGGTGGTGGGCGGGTAGTACAATCACTCTGGATAGATGAACTAAGATGGGCCAAATGGCCTTTATCATCTGTATTATCTTATAATGTTTGCATACTTTATCTGAAGGATTTTGCACAGGTAAGACACTTCATTGGCTGCATTACAAGGGAGTATTTAGAACTTCATGTTAGTTAATGGGTACATGGGCTGTCAGGCCTGTGCTACCTTTCTTAATGCGACATTGTAAGCCAACACTATTGCTCAGAAAAGTACATTTACTGTGAAAGGTTACAGACAACACACTACCAATCTAAAGCTTTTTTGAACTAAAATTCAGTTTACTTCTTTTCTATGGTAAACTTTGCAAACTTTAAGGAAATAAAGAAATGTCTTCTGTATTGGCTTTCACAGCAAAATGTTTTACAGTGGAAGATTGAGTTTCATCTCATCTTTTAGTGGCGATTTAAAGAAGAATCTTAGGGCAGAACTTTCCCATCGGCTTCGGGGCACCAATGTCAGGACAAATGCAGATCCCGAGCTTGCACTTGCTGGCTGCGAAACTGGAGGACCAATCTTCATGGAGGTGGCCTCCTAATTGGCAGCCTCCAAGCACGCTGTCTTATTAAGGATGGCAGGTGGGCTCTTGATGCTGCTGGCCCAATCAGTGGGCTGGCAGCTCTGGAGCTTCTGCAGCCCCACCAGGAGAGGTCACGCAGGCCAAGAACTGCAATGGCGCCGCAACATGGAGGCAGCCTCGCTGGCTGATCAAACATCAAGTAACCAGCATCTGAACCGGTAGGTGCTGTTAGGCAGGGAGTTCTAGGATTTTGACCCAGCGACAGTGAAGGAACAGCGATACAGTTCCAAATCAGGATGGTGTGTGACTTAGAGGGGAACTTGCAGGTAGGTGGTGTTTCCAGGCATTTGTTGCCCTTGACCTTCTAGTTCGTAGAGTTTGCAGGTTTGGAAGGTGCTGTCGAAGGAACCTTGGTGCGTTGCTGCACTACATCTTGTAGATGGTACACACTCCTGCTCCTATTTCTTACATTCTTGTTTAAGGATTTATTGTGTCGTTTTTCGTGCAATTCTTGGCAGTCTTGGCGCCTATTGGAACAACTACTTATTGCTTTGATATCTTATTTTGCACTTCAAAGCAATTGTGAGAACAAGATAAATTCTTGCCTGTTATTATTGCATGGTTAGGACCACTTTATACTGAAAGACTAGTTGCTGGGTTATAGCCTGATTTGTAACATTCACACTGTTTTTTGCAATATCTTGAAAATAAGAACTGCACTCTAAAGGGCATCATGACACCATCATAATTATACAGTGTCTTTGGCCATGGAATAGTGTTCACATGATAAAGTACAGTACAGGTATTTGACCTCACAGTCAACAGCAGATGGTTTTAAGGACAATGTCAGCGTCAGTATGCCAAATGACATCATTAGTCATGATTATCAGAATTTACTCAGAGATAGAGTGCAAACACAATGAAACAACATTAATGTATTTAGCCCACACTTAGCATTTCTGTGAAACTTCTGCTGGTCCCAAATGTGTGAGGCAATCAACGGCTTGAGTGTTGAATTACTGCCAAGGCCTCAAGCTGAGGTGTGCATTTGAGAAAAAGAAGCTGGTTTTGCTGAATACATTTGGAAGCAGTGTTGGCTGTTGTCACGATTCTTAATGCAGGAATCAGATTAACTTGTAAACCGTTATTTTTCTCTGTTTGATATGAAGAAGCGGGGTGATTTTGTGGTATATGACCACTGTTTATCAATTAGAATTCGGTCCTTGTAAAGGCAAGAGTGAGGAGATAGGGGTGTTAGTAATTGGAAAGCTGCTAATTTGAAAAACAAAGAAACGCTGTTTTAATGAAGAAAATTTAAACAATATCTGTTACTTCTGGTATCTGATTTTTTTTGAACAATTTTACTTATTTGTATTTTCGTGTGTCAGCTTAAATCTTCCCTTGCATTTAAATGATTCATTGTGAGTAATTTTGTCATAATTTTCTTGTTTACTATAATCGTTCCACCTCCTGCACCCCTCAAACCCCCAAACCCTTCTGAAGGATCTGACCAGCTGACCTACATTGGCTCCCAATTAAGCAATTCCTTGATTTTAAAATTCTCGTCCTTGTTTTCAAATCCCTCCATGGCCTCGCCCCTTTCTATCTCTGTAACCTCCTCCAGCCCTATAACCCTGAGATATCAGCGCTCCTCCAATTCTGGCCTCTTGCACATCCCTGATTTTAATTGTGCCACCACTGGCAGTCTTGTCTTCAATGTCGAGGCCTGAAGCTCTGGAATTTGGAATTCTCCCTAAACCTCTCTGCCTCGCTACCTCTCTTTCCTCCCTTAAGATGCTCCTTAAAACCTATCCTTTTGACCTAGCTTTTGATCATCAACCCTATTATTTCCTAATGTATTGAATTTTGTTTGATTATGCTCCGAAGTGCCTTGGGACCTTTTAATATGGTAAAGGTGCTATTTAAAAGCCATTTGTTGTTCAGATATGTTTGCCCCAGAACTTTGTCCAAGTGAACCACGACAGTGAGAGCCTCTAAACTATTTTCCAAGGGGTGGGGGCATCTCATTTGATCCATTCCTGTCTTTGTCTGACATCCGCACTCTTCCAGGAGAGTGATTAGAACAGCCAATCATTGCATGAGCCTCAGGAAGTGCATAAATCTTTGTAGAGTGCTAAGAATTGATCGAAGTTGATATCAAAATTTAATGCCTTGTCTAATGCCTTCCCACAGAACCGTGAAGACCTGCAGTTATATGGCTCACACTGATGTTTATGCTGGGTTGCTGGATGTTTATGTATTGTTATGACCGACCGATCAAGTCAAAGCCCCCAATCAAAATATACGATTCTGATTGTGGTGGGAGAAACGCACTGTTAATTCAATCCCGCCCCTCCACAGATCGCCTAACATATCATTTTAAACTTTCCAAATTAAACAAAACCACAGCCAAATTGTACATCTATTAACCCCCGAATGAGGCTAACCAAACCAGGTGTCTTTAGATAAACAAATTAACTGTTTAATTAGGGGAACTAAATTTTTAAACACGACTAAGATAGAAACAACATTTAAAATGGAAAAAAATAGTGTCCTTGCAGAGTTATGCTCCTGCTGAAGTGGACTTTTCCAACATGGACCAGTTTAAGGTTGCTTGAAGTCCTCACAGCTGTCCGATGGGGGCAAAAAAGGTTCTTCAACAGTGGAACAGTCAGTAGTCTAATTCAGCAGTTGAATTGGTGCTCTTCCTTTCCAGCGATGAATTTCAGCAATTACAGTTCAGTAGTTAAAGGAATTGGTTATTTTCTTTTAAGAAATTAATCTGGCTTGACATCATAATTCTGAGAGTATAATAAATAGGGTTTAAATAAACCGAGAGAGAGCTCTCTTTTCCTTCAGTATATGTTGGCAGACAGTTTGTATGTGTATCTGTTAACTGTGTCTCAAAAGCCAGTTTTTCAGCTAGTTTCAAAAGTCAATCGGCAACATTGTATCTTATGTCCTTGGTCCTGATGGCTGTATCCTACGGCAACGAGAATGCATATCAAATCACCTCTCAGCCTTCTCTTCTCCAATCTATCTTCATAACTGAAATTCCCCATCCTTGGAACCATTCTCGTGAATCTTTTCTGTACTCTCTCCAATGCCCTCACATCTTTGCTAAAGTGTGGGGCCCAGAACTGGACGCAATACTCCAGCTGAGGCCGAACTAGTGACTTATACAAGTTCAACATGACTTCCTTGCTCTTGTACTCTAAGCCCCTATTAATAAAGCCCAGGATACTGTATGCTTTATTAACCACTCTCTCAACCTATCCTGCCACCTTCAATGACTTATGCACTTATACACCTCGGTCCCTCTGCTCCTGCACCCCCTTTAGAATTGTACCTTTTATTTTATATTGTCTCTCCAGGTTCTTCCTGCCAAAATTAATCACTTCACATTTCTCTGCATTGAACTTCATCTTTCACCTGTCTGCCCATTCCACCAACTTGTCTATGTCGTTTTAGAGTTCTATTCTATCCTCCTCACAGTTCACAATGCTTCCAAGTTTCGTATCATCTGCAAACTTTGAAATTGTGCCCTGTACACCAAGGTCTAGGTCATTAATATATATCAGGAAAAGCAAGGGTCCCAACACTGACCCCTGGGGAACTCCACTACAAACCTTCCTCCAGCCCGAAAAACATCCATTAACCACTACTCGTTGTTTCTTGTCAGTCAGCCAATTTCGTATCCATGTTGCTACTGTCCCTTTTATTCCATGAGCTACAAGTTTGCTCACAAGTCTGATGAGTCATGAGTTCTGATGAAGGGTCACTGACCTGAAACGTTAACTCTGCTTCTCTCTCCACAGATGCTGCCAGACCTGCTGAGTATTTCCAACAATTTTTGTTTTTATTTCAGATTTCCAGCATCTGCAGTATTTTGCTTTTATTACTCACAAATCTGTTATGTGGCACTGTATCAAATTGCCTTTTGAAAGTCCATGTACACCACATCAACAGCATTGCCCTCATCAACCCTCCCTGTTACCTCCTCAAAAAACTCCAGCAAGTTAGTTAAACATGATTTTCCCTTAAGAAATCTATGCATAATTTCAAATGTGCAATTTGCTCATTGCTTGTACAGAAAAAGATCTCTCTGCCTTTTGTGCACAGCTTTGAAATGACAGCTTCAGCTTTTAGTACCCCGATTTTAAATTCATATTATATAGATCTGAGTTCTTTGATCTTAGTTGGCAAATCTTCAGCCCTTTCGTTTCTGGCCTCCAAACCATTTATTAGCTTCAGGGTGCCTTGTATTCCAATCAAGCATGTATATAAATATATAGATTGATGATTTTCTGTTGGATCCTGCATCTTTTTACCAAATATAGGTTTTTTATATCTCTTCTCTACTTACGAGATTTTATTTTTGTGATTATATTTCATGGTCTTTAGCTAATTATGTTTGAGTTTTACAATTGTAAGACCATCTCAATGCATAGTTATTATAAATTTCCCTGTCATATAGTCTATGACACTGATAGGAGTGCTTAAAGAATTGTCCAATGTAGTAATAGAGGTATGCAATAAATATGTATATCATTTTAAAGCAATACATCAGGTTGATTTAGGTATTCATTATATTTTGTTCTTAAATTAATCATTACAAATATTTATGTTATTGGTGCTGCCTTTAATTCTTTGCTTTAGAATAGATCTAGTTTAACTGTTTACTATTTAACAGTAATCTACAATGACAGGTTCACATTCTTAGACTGCTTGACATTCATCCCCACTTGGTTCTGAAGAGTTTCTCAGATGAAGCACAAAAGTAAACAGTTCTGTTATTTTAATTGGCTTCCCTAACTGTCACCTCCAAAATCCTCCCCCGTCCAATCTCTCTGTTCCTCTAATCACAGGCATTTTGTGCACCCCACTCCCTATGCCCCATCATTGGCAGCCCTGCCTTGAGTGGTCTGGTCCCCACATTGTAGAATTGCTTCTTATGCCTCTCTGGCCCGCTATCTCCCTCTCCTCCTTTTAAGATGCTGCTTAAAATCCATCTCATTGACCAAACGTTTGGTCATCCTCCTAATATCACCTTTGGCTTGGCATTCTTTTTGTCTGATTACACATCTGGGAAACATCTTGGGAAGTTTTACTATGTTAAATGCACTATATAAATGCAAGTTGTTATTCTTGTTTTGTCTCGATGCCTGTTGGTAATACAAAATTGTTGCTATGCCTACATCTATATTCCATACGTTAAGCATCAATGTGAAGCCAAAACCATTTTGTGCCAATGCTAAACATGGAAATTAAACTGGGTGCATGACATCAAATTGATTCTGAAATCAACTGGAGTGAGAATTTTTTTTTTGCCAGGATTCTCGCTCAGCTTTGTTCAGGTATCAGACCCTGTTGTTGGATTTAAACTACAGTTACACTGTGGAGCTCGGATGGTGGATTCAAGTTAAAGTTCCAACATTTTGACACCACGTTGGAGTGTAAATTGTAAAACATTCAAATCAGCTATATTGTTAGCTTCAGCTTGATGAGTATGAGGATTGTCATAAAAATAAAAGATACTTGTTTGTGAGACAATAAACATCAAAAGTACTGTTAATGTGTCAGTAAATGGTTGTCTCAAGCATTTAATTTTCACAAACTTTTCTCATTGTAAGTAATCCATGGTATCTTCCAAGTGTGATAATGACAGGCCAAATGGCCACCTCCTGTGCTGTAGCCAGTCTGTGATGCTACATGCTCTACACAGGCTTACGACAACAGCTACACATTGATTTCAGCATAGATATATATCAATATGCTCAAATTTCTAAATCAATAACTTAATGAATGTGCACACCATTGACAGTAAGGGGTAGAAATTCGTCTCAGGCAGTGGGACAAAATGGGCAATATCGGATTGGCTTCCCTTTATGCAGCATACCTAATATTTAGTTCCATTGCATGTAATGCTTACATGTTTAGATCTCTTCAGCTATATGTGATGCTCTGGGAAGGGCAAAGAACTCAAGCCTTCAGCTTCTTAGAGTCACAGACCTTTAATGAAAATCTTCTTCAGGCACAGAAAATGCAATGGTATCAGTAAACGTTATCATTTTGTTCTAAATGTTATGTTTTAATGTCACTATTATGCTATGAACCTTATTTGTAATTTCACATCCCAGGATTTAAAAAAAATTGAGTGATTTCTATTCAACTGGGTCACAGACAGTCAAACTATGAAATGTCCCTGTAGTTTACTGGAAGTGGAGATGGTGTTTGGGTCAAAGTTCAGGCTCGGTCTGAAGTAGTGGGTTTGTTTGCCAGCTGGTCCAAACTTTTGAGAAGCAGATAGGGTCTTTGGTCATAAAGTCTCCACTTAGGGATTATATGGAATTTCCTGTGTAACTCAGCAGACAGTCTACAGTTTGAGTTCTGCAGCCACATTTTGATTTCAAACATTGTGGCTTGCTTACGGGATAAAAAGTAGATCAATGTTTTGAAGCCCTTGATTTTAACTCTGTCAGTTTTGGGCAGGTGAGCTTGTGTTTCAGTTCAAAGCAGACAAATACAGTTCAGCCAAATACAGACCTAGCATATAATAACTCTGCAGCTTCATTATATTTGCACCAGTGAACTTCCTGTCAGACCAGAAAGTAGAAAGTTTCTTAAGTGTCATCTGTGGCTCAGTTGGTAGCACTCTCACCTCTGAGTCAGAAGTTTGTGTGTTCAAGTCCCACTTCAAAAGTACTTCATTTGCTGTAAAGCACTTTGGTATGTCCTCTGGTTGTAAAATGTACTATATAAATGCAAGTCTTTCTTTCAATTCAGCAAGACATGATTTTTCCATTCTTCTAACCTTATTGAGTGTCTCCTCTTTCTGTGACACACAGCCGTGATGTCAAAAATATTGGCCAGAATTTTACGCCAACCTGATGAGCGGGGTGGGGGTGGGGGTGGGGGTGGCATAAAATAGAGTGGGAGGCACCGAGAGACCTTCCCAACACGCTCCCGCCTCCGCTGCCACTTTACGCAGGGCGACGGTAGTGAAAAATGGCCCGCCCGTCCCAGGCCAGTCACGTGAATTTTACACGTGGAAAGCGGGCGTCCTGGAGCCGGGAGAAACTGCCTAACGAAAGCAGGCGGCTTCCGAATATCCCGGGGTGGCCCTCATGATCGGGACCCTGTCCCGGATGGAGGGCTGCCTGCCCCTACCCCAACCACCCCCAAGACCCAACACGCCGCCACCACCCCCCCCCCCCCCCCCAATTGACCACCCTTGCCTCGCCGGGGCCCGACTGATTACCCCGGCGAGGCAGGCATCTTGTCTTCATGCTGGGCTGTGGTCCCAGCAATGGAACTGCTCCCGGTGGCGCTGCTGGGACTAAGAGCCGCCGGCCCGCTGATTGGCCAGCAGCTCTATTAGGTGGGACTTCCTAACTCAAGTGTGGGGAAGTCCCGCCTCACCCCAATTGAAGCCCAGGGACCCGCAAAATACAGGTCGGATCCCCAGGTGAGGCAGAAGCGGGTTCACCACCGACTTTTCAGTTGGGTGGCCAGCTCCCGTCCATCTACCATAAAATTCCGTCCATTATCTTCAGTCAGCATTCAAAATATTATGTTATTTGATAATAGCACACTTCTCTGGAGTTGGGGGTGAGGAAACATAAGTTTGAGTTATGCATGTGGCTTAACTTTTTGAGACTTCTAAAAATGGGTTCTTAAATTTGTAGGCATAGTACAGGCTTGTTCTACCTAACACACTACATGAAAAGTGATAATCAGTAAATTAATGCAAATACATTTTGCAGCTGATCTACTTCCAATCTCGGGGACATGTTGCTATTCTGATGTCCTAATATGTGATCCCTGTTGCTAAGCCAATGATCTCAAAAATAGGCCCATCCTGGTAGAATGGTAATGAGGTGGCAAAAACTCTCAACTTGATTTGTCTGTCACAGTGTTATAATATGATTAGTAGGAAACCAGTATCAAGAAATGATTCAGAAATGTTCATAGATTTCTGTAGAATTAAAATCTGACTTTTTAATTTGAATTCATCAAATGATCTGACAAATGTCAACCCTTTAGTTAGGAAAGAGCTTTTGCCATGTTACATGTCCCAACAAATGTAAATAAATAATTGTTTGCAAGACATTTAGTTATTTTAGAAAAAAGCCTGAATCAAATAAAATACTAAATAGAGCATTTCTGAGAGAGGTGTAAGGTTAAGAAATTTTGTTTTAGTTGCAGTCGTGAGTTTCTGGAAACCTGGATATTTACTCAATTGAGAGACACATTGTGGAGGCATTTCTCACCTATAGTTATATTAAAACAAAATGTATATTATTTTAATTCTATATTGTTACGACCAGGTGAGAAAGAGGTCTAAGATTCCTTTTCAACCTTTACCTGTCTTACTGTAACAGGGTTTTATTTTAAACACACCGTGTTTTTAGCTCCCCCTTGGAGAATCCTTTGTTCACCGCTTTCCAATTATAAGGCAAAGAAACCAGCATAAACAGGCTTTCTTAGGTTTAAAGAAGAAAAGTTGAAATTTATTAAACTTAAACTCTAATTTGGTTAACACTTATGGATACACGCCGCGCCCCACGCTAGCATGCATACCCGATACGCACATGCAAATAGAGACAGAAAAGAGCAGAAGAAAAATAAAGTGGATAAGTTTGAGGCAATATCTGAAGAGTTGTTGTTACGGTTCTTCAAGCTCACTGTAGAGTCCTTGATTATAGGTAGATCTTGCTTTTCGTTGGGGCCCAGTATTCTTCTTAAACCATGTTCGCTGTAGGAGACTTATCTTTGAGGTGTGCAAAGGAAACCCGACCCAAGTCTGAATGCTGGACCCGGAAGCCTGACCCGACCCAGCCCGAACCCAACACTTGCCTTCGGATCCCGTTGGGGTCAAGTCGGGTAGCAGGCCATTACCCATGTACTGATGTAAAGGCCTGCCACCTGACCCAACCCCGACGGGTCCCGACGACATGTGTCGGGTTCGGGTCGGGTGGGGTCAGACTTCCGGGTTCGGAATTCGGGCTCGCTTCGGGTTTCCTTTGCATACCTCTAACTTATCTCTCTTGGGGTTCATGTGTCTTCAGTGGGTTTTGGAGTTCCATGAGAAAGAGATGGGAGCAAGCAGACAGGAGAGGAGGTCTGCTTCAGTCCAGGAGCATTCTGCTTTCAGCAGATTTTCAGTTCAAACTGTACAATTCAGAAAAAAACCCAGACTGCCACGCAGGATAGTCATGTGACTAAATGGTTTGCTGACGTCCGTTTGTGGATTATATTGGAGCAGGGGATACCTCCTTTGTGTCGTGGCTAAACCTCGAGACCTTCAAACCTTTATGGACATAAGAGGCAATGAAAGAGCCAATTGACTATCAAAAATATATATATTCCCTAATCCCCACACAACAGTGACTACAGTTTAAAAAAACTCATTCGCTGTGAAGCACTTTGGGATGCCCTGGGATTGTGAAACACGTGAAATAAATGCAAGTTGTTTTGAAATCCTGCCTTGACGTGCGTTTCAAGGGCCAAAACTGGGTTGCGGTTGCAGCAGCTGCAATTAAGCTGCAGTCCTGCTTATTCTTTAGAGATCACTGATTCAATGAGAGGGCTGATTCTCTGGAGGATGATATGCTCCAGGAGTTTAAAGGTCAGACACAGATGTGATGTCAGCTTACGATTTCCCATGTTAGCGTTCCGCTTGCTCTCCTTGTGTATGGTAATGACCATTGCCTCCCGCTTGAGTAATACTTCTGGATTCCATGGTATTGATGTACAATTTCACCCGCCATTGGAGTCACTTGGGGCCAGTTGATGAAGAAGTTCTGGTGGGTTACCATCTACGCTGGCTACCTGCCCTTTCTTCATTGTGACTAAACCTTGCTTCACTTCATCTGCGCTGATGGCGGTGGGGTCTTCTGGAAGTCATCGCCCGATGGATCTTACGCTATGTGTTTTTTCTTGAGTGATCCTTTTGTACTCTCCACCAGTTCGGGGGCTATGGAGTTTGGTCATACATTTGAGGTTGGATGTTCTGTTGGATTAGTAACTCCAAGACATCATAGTAGGGCCCAAGCAAAGTGACTAGAGTGCAAAGTCCAGACCTTCAACGCAATCAATCCACTGCTGGCGTCTGGCTGAGTGTAGAAACTGCAACAGGGGCTCTGCAGTCTGTGGGCTGCTCAACTTATATTGCCAAAGCAAGGCCTGGGTCTCCTTTGTCAAGTATGGGGGTGTATTTAATTCTTCCCAGAAGCTCGGGGATGCTCTTTTTGGTAGCAGTGGTGGTAAGGAGGCCAATGAATCGATGGTAACATTCCGGTATCACAGGGATTCAGATCACCACTTTTTCAACAGCTTCCTTGTGGCAGTCCCAGTTAGTTTTGGCCACGTTGCACGGTTGGATTTGTTTTGACAGAATTATGGGGATTTTGATGCCAGCATGGGTAATATGGGCTTATGTTGACTGTTGGGGAAATCAGGATATTTTGCAGGATGTGTGAAGTGTGTACTCACTTTGATCTTTGGAAATGATGTTGAAGTCCAGATTGTGGTCAGCAAGCAGGGTGGAAAGTTGTTTGCTGTTTGGGATTGAAGATCGGTTGCAGATGTTCTGTGGTCATTCAGCATGAGATGTCTTCACTGTCGCCTTCATTTGCTTTGTGGCCCCACATAGTGTGGTGGCGGTTAAAGTGACTAATGTATAGGGCTGGGCTTGGTACACTAGCTTTGGCTATTTTGAATTAGGAGCTTTATATACATTGGTAATGTGCATTTCCCCCGATCTGGATAGCAGTTGTGTAGGTGGCTCCTTCTTTACTTGTGGGAAAGATGTCAAAATTCATGATGGTTTTCTTCACACATATGGCCAGGCCATATTTCCAGGTAGTGGTGAGTCATGAGGTTGTATCCATTGTATCTTGTTGTTCCTTTGTTGAAGAAGGGTAGCAAGGATAATCCAGGAAATTATAGGCCGGTGAGCCTTACGTCAGTGGTAGGGAAATTATTAGAGAGGATTCTTCGGGACAGGGTTTACTCCCATTTGGAAACAAATGAACTTATTAGCGAGAGGCAGCATGGTTTTTGAAGGGGAGGTCGTGTCTCACTAACTTGATTGAGTTTTTTGAGAAAGTGACGAAGATGATTGATGAAGGAAGGGCAGTGGATGTTGTCTATATGGACTTCAGTAAAGCCTTTGAAAAGGCCCCTCATGGCAGACTGGTACAAAAGGTGAAGTCACACGGGATCAGAGGTGAGCTGGCAAGATGGATACAGAAGTGGCTCGGTCATAGAAGATAGAGGGTAGCAGTGGAAGGGTGCTTTTCTGAATGGAGGGCTGTGACTAGTGGTGTTCCGCAGGGATCAGTGCTGGGACCTTTGCTGTTTGTATTATATATAAATCATTTGGAGGAAAATGTAGTTGGTCTGATTAGTAAGTTTGCGGACGACACAAAGGTTGGTGGAGTTGCGGATAGTGATGAGGATTGTCAGAGGATACAGCAGGATATAGATCGGTTGGAGACTTGGGCGGAGAAATGGCAGATGGAGTTTAATCCGGACAAATGTGAGGCAATGCATTTTGGAAGATCTAATACAGGTGGGAAGTATACAGTAAATGGCAGAACCCTTAGGAGTATTGACAGGCAGAGAGATCTGGGCGTACAGGTCCACAGGTCACTGGAAATGGCAACGCAGGTGGATAAGGTAGTCAAGAAGGCATACGGCATGCTTGCCTTTAACGGTCGGGGCATAGAGTATAAAAATTGGCAAGTCATGCTGCAGCTGTACAGAACCTTAGTTAGGCCACACTTAGAATATTGCGTGCTATTCTGGTCGCCACACTACCAGAAGGACGTGGAGGCTTTGGAGAGGGTGCAGAAAAGGTTTACCAGGATGTTGCCTGGTCTGGAGGGTATTAGCTATGAGGAGAGGTTGGATAAACTCAGATTGCTTTCACTGGAACGACGGAGGTGGAGGGGCGACATGATAGAGGTTTACAAAGTTATGAGCGGCATGGACAGAGTGGATAGTCAGAAGCTTTTTCCCAGGGTGGAAGAGTCAGTTACTAGGGGACATAGGTTTAAGATGCGAGCGGCAAAGCTTAGAGGGGATGTGCGAGGCAAGTTCTTTACACAGAGTGTGGTGAGTGCCTGGAACTTGCTGCTGGGGGAGGTGGTGGAAGCAGGTATGATAGCGATGTTTAAGAGGCATCTTGACAAATACATGAATAGGATGGGAATAGAGGGATACGGTCCCCAGAAGTGCAGAAGGTTTTAGTTTAGACAGGCATCAAGATCGGCGCAGGCTTCGAGGGCCGAATGGTCTGTTCCTGTGCTGTACTGTTCTTTGTTCTTTGTTCTATCTAGCAGCTGGCCTGTCGATCATTTGAGACATGGCATTCTTGGAGTGTGAGGATGTTGATGTTCTGTGTCTTCAACATGTTTGCAAGATTCTTGCACTTTACCAGGGGAGTTCCTCAATATTAAGTTAATGGACCTTGTTCCAGGACCTGTTCCAGGACCTATCAGGTGTGTTGCTTGGCACTGAAGAAGGTCGTTTTGGTGGCTTGAGTTGTTGTCTGTGGATGGGGAGGTCATCAATCAATATTCGGTCTCTGGATTGATGGCATTAGTTATGATTTCTTACTAACAGAGTGGGCCAAGTGAAGGCTGCTATCTTCCACTCTACAAATTCACTGAGATTCAACAAATTTTCTGAAGCAGTACAGGCTGTTAATTGTTATTGCTAATGTCAGAAAGCCACAAAGTCTAATCGTACTGCTACATTTGTAGAGGTGATAGACAGGTTTATTGTAATAGCTCAAGAAAAGTGATCTGTCTCTGATTTTTTTCTTTTCACACTGAACTGGACATGTTAGTACCAGAGGAAAACCTATTTTTAATTTTACAAATCCATTCTTGACATAACAGTTCCAATACATCTTTTTGACGTTATGGTATTGGGAAAGTATTTGTTTCATGGATACTTTCTTTGCAAAATGTAAGTTCCATTGATCATGTGGTTTCTGCAAAATAATTAATGATTTGATCATCAGTGAATTGCAAGAACAATTTTTCAGTGGATGAAAACAGTGCTGATATTAGAACTATACCGGTTGAAGGCAAACAGATTATGGAAAGATTTACCAATCAAAACACTTGTCTATGTAGACGATAGACAATAACATCTTAATCTGAATGTTGAATACTACTTCTGTGCCGATTTGGATCTGAGGTTTATTCAATTGATGAAGTTGTAATTTTACACCAGTTAGTTTGTTTCAGGCATACATCTTATTTGTGCTAACTGAATGCTTGGCCTGCATTTTTTAGTGGGACTTGGTCTGTCTTGCTGTCAGATCTGCTATAATGTGGTTAGATATAGAGTCTCTATAATTGGTGGCGTGCCCTTGGATGTGAAGGATGAAGTGCTTATAGTAATTAATGTGTTCATGACTGCATATAATTACATTAATAAGGTGTCACTGTCTTCGAAGCAATGTTGCTTCCTTAGCTTGGCTAAATGGGAATAGTTACAGCTTGTGCAGGTGAAAATTTCTACAAAAAATATTAATTTCAGAAGATATTATATGGGAATGTCTGTGTGTGTGTGGGAAGATAATTACTTTTCACATTTTTAGTGTGAAATCTTCCATCTCTAAAAAGTAAATACATTAAAAGCATTGTTTTAAAAACAGAAATGTCTGACAATGCATGGCAGGTCAATCATCAGTTGTAAAATAAAAACATGTTAAGGTTTTGGGTATGGATTTTTGACAGAATATAACATTGGCTTATTTGACAAGTACAAGGGGAAGAAAAAAGATTGGAATGCGCACAACAGCCAATAATATGGGCACAAATGGTCTAAAAGAATTGGAAAATGAAATCAGAGGAAACAAAAAGATACTTTCAGTACATTTTAAAAATAAACTGGCCCAGATTTTTCAGTTAGTAGTGAATTTTTTCTTTGATTCGTTCATGGGATGTGCTGGCTCAGCCAGCATTTATTGCCCATCCCTAATTGCCCTGAGTGGCCATTTCAGAGGGCATTTTCAGAGTCAACCACATTGCTATGGATCTGGTCACATATAGGCCAGACCAGGTAAGGACGGCAGATTTCCTTCCCGAAAGGACATTAGTAAACCAGATGGGTTTTTACAACAATCGCAATGATTTCATGATCACACTAGACTAGCTTTTTAGTTCCAGATTTATTAATTGAATTCAAATTTCACCATCTGCCATGGTGGGATTCGAACCCATATCCCCAGCGCAATAGCCTGAGCCTCTGGGCTACCAGTCCAGTGACATTACCACTACGCCATTGCCTCCCCGATGTGGCCAACATTGGATGTGCATAGCACTTAAACTTACCCACAGACTTTTTGAGGGCTTTTACACTGAAATTTATGACAATTAGAGAGAGGAAACAGTGTGTTGCCCTCTTCAGGGATCTGTGTGAACTGGAAATGATGTGCCTCCTTCACCAATCAGATTCAGGAATCCTCACTGAGACATGCACACAGAGTCTAAACGAGAAGTTAGAATATTTCAGTCAAATGCACAAAAAGTGAAATGAAGAGAGGCAAAGAAAGAAAAACTTCAAAAAAATTGTCCTGCTGTGTTGCCTCTCCCTGTCCTGCTGTAGTCTAAGGGGAAAGCATACCACTGCTCCCATATCTGGGAGCAAGTGTTTTGTGCAGAATCTTTAAAGTCAGGGCAAAATCCTTCAGCATGTGCCACAGCACTCCATGTAGACTTCAGCAACTTCAAGCAACTCTAGCAACCACCGAATACTTCTACATTTGCAGCAACAGCCAGTAGAAATAAATCAGCAACTAACCTGAAAGTAGTCAATGATTCCTTTAAATAGTGCTGGTGGGTTTCTTCCTGCTGCTTTTGTCCAGCTGTGCAAGGTTAAGAGAGGGCATTAACTGGACCATTGAGCTCCAAATGGCAGAGCTGGCATTGAATCAGTGTTCCCCGCTGGTTGACATTGCAATCTCCCTCTCTGCATACTTCTGGCAGACCTCCCTGTGCGTGCCCAAATGCTCTCAGTATAATGGTGACCAGTGGGCTAGCGCCAGAAGTGTGCATATTCCGTGGATGTCATTTTGGAGACAAAATGGCATTCGTAGCATTGAAAAACCAGATGCTAAGGAGCCACATTTCAGGGTCTCAGAGTTTAAACTAAGAAAGTATAAATTAGTTTTAAATCATGTGCAGAAAGTGAAATAAAGAGAGGCAAAGAAAGATGTGATGAAGAGAGAGATAAAAGAGACAGACAGAATTACATTTATATATATATATGTATATCTCCAACACAGATTAAACTGTGAAGGAATAAGACTTGAATTTTCAGTGCCAGGGAGGTTGTTTGACAGTAATTGTGACTTATCATGCCACTAAAAATTCACATACACCTGCAACTTCATATCCTTGCATTGGTTTCAATGCCGAATCTCTCATTGAGATATTGCTACAGTGCCGCCTGTGAGGAGCAGGGTAACTCAGACAACAACTTCCAGATTTCCGTATTTATCTGTACATGTGTGTACTCCAGAAATTGTTGTCCGATTTATTCCAGATTAACAGAGAGTGCTGTCTTCCTCACCGTTATTCTCAATGCACAAACCATGACAATAATGCTTTATGGGATTGAATTCCAATTTCCATTTGCCAATGTGTCTATTATTAACCATTTTATCCCAAGTAAAACATTGGTTAAACTTTACTGCCATGCTGATCAGTGTTTTTTTTCCTTTGATGAAATAATGCTGCATCCGAAAGATTGTACACCACACATGCCGAATACTATAGACAGCCAGAATGGTAGTCTTATTTTCGATGAATGGTTGATAAAATCAATTTTAATTGTATATCCTTTGTGACCACAACTACAACTTGTACTTATATAGCACCTTTAGTGTAGTAAAATGTACCCAAGGCATTTCACAGGAGCACTAGCAAACAAATTTTGAGACTGAGCTATATAAGGAGGTATGAGGGCAGATGACCAAAAGCATAGTCAAAGAGGTAGTTTTTAAGGAGTGTCTTAAAGGTGGAAATGTAGAAGGAGGGTTTTAGGAAAGGAATTCCAGAGCTTCGGGCCTTGGCATCTGAAGGCATGGCTTCCAATGTTGGAGCAATTAAAATCCGGGAAGCTCAAGAGGCCAGAATTGGAGGTTTGTAGGACTGGAGGAGATCACAGAGATAGAGAAGGGCGAGGCAATGGAGGGATTGGAAAACAAGGAAGAAAATTTTAAAATCAAGAATTTGCTCAATTGGGAGCCAGTATAGGTCGGCAACCACCAGAAAACAATGAATACATCTTAAAAACAATCTGCTCTAATTTGACATTCTTACATTAAAAATATATTTTTTCATCTTTTATATTCACTTATAATGCTGTTTAATTTTTGCTTTCAATGTGAGAAAGTATTTTTGAGTCAACTCCCCTGAAGTCAAAATTACAATATTAACTAGGGTACCCTCAGTACTTAGAATTATGGTGAGTTTGCTGGAAGCACAGATTTTTATGTAATGGTAATAAAATATACAATGAACAATTTTCAGAGGACTAAAGTGATACTTATGCAAAAACCAGGCATCTGCCTCAAAATATTTTCAGCTTTCCTTTCATCTGTCTATTTATGCCTCTGTTCACCCATGTTAACATTCTCTATCCAAATAACTTGTGAGTTCATCCATTTACAGTAGCTACCAGTTTTGTTGCTTAACTTGTGATAGGTCAGGGCTAAATTATATTTGATAGAAATTTTTCTAGTGTTTCTAACTGGGACAGTCTGGTCCAATTTGACCTATATAAAACTGACATACTTGACAAATGCAGTTAGGCAGCTTTGACAGCTGCTTTGAGGTTCTTTGGCAGGAGGCAATGCAAGGCAAAATGTTTACTGTTGAGACTAGTCAAGGTCAGGTAATTCACAATGGAATAGGAAAAAAAGCAAAGTTCAAAATTAGAAGCTGATGTTGAAGAAAAATAGAATCCCAGCTTGGCTTCTCTTGGCAGTATGTGGAATGTACAGAATATTTGTTGATTTTTAAATTGAAGAACGCTGTAACATTTTACACTGTGTATATTTCTTAAATCTATTAACTGATCATTTTAATGAATTTTAGAAGTTAGTATCAAATATTATCCTTTAAATATAATAGATACACTGCTCTGCAAATACGTTGCACAGAATAGAGCAATATTAATCCACTTTTGGAAGAATTTTATGGAACATCCTCCGACAATAGTCAGCTTGGAACTCTCTTTTATGTTAATTTTAGGGAGGTTAGTTGATCCTGGAATAATAGCGCAACAGTTTAGGCAAGTAATTGCCAAGTAAGTCATTTTTAATTTGAAGAAAAAGATGGCTCTGCTACCAGTCACAGAATGGATAGGAATAACAATAACTTATATTTATATAGTCCAGTTGTTCAAAGGCTCTTTACAGAGTGGATGCTGAGAGGGTTGCTGAATTAGAGGACGTTACTGAAAGGTTGGACTTTAAGAAGTTTTTTTAAAGGTGGAGTGAGTGCAGCTAGGCCAGAGGGTTTAGGTAGAGAGTTCCAGAGATTAGGGATGAGGTAACTCAAGGCTCTGCTGCGTATTGTAGGGCGAAGGAGGTGGAGATGCATAGGAAGACAGACTCTGTGTCAGAGTTAGAGAACTGAATGGATGTGGTTCCACAGAAGGTTGAAAGCTACAATTTCCATGATTGATATCTCTCTCTCATGCTCCTGGCACTTGATGTCCATCTAGGGAGGGCTCAAGCCCATGTCTGCCAGTTGACTGATGACCAGCCAGTAATTATCCCTTTGAGACTGAGATAAGTAGGGTGTTTTGGTGTTGAGGTAGTGCTTGGTGGTGGAAGCTTAGAAGTTTTGACTTGGTAAATAATGTCTGAACTAAACAGATTCACTGTATCCTAGGGCATGATCAATGTTTAAGCAGTCAACCTGGCTCAATATTGAAATCTGCAGGAGCAGAGCTATCACTGCAGATTGGGATTCTTCCCGTATTGCTCAGATAACCTTGCAAATCAAAGTCCCATTGGGTAGTGTGGTACTAGCTGAGCAAGCAGGAGAATCCATTTTTGTAAGCTGCACTGTTCTAGCTAGTTAAACTCCATTAATATCCCTAGGCCTTAGTGTTGTCAAACAGTGCCTGAACTCTGTGGACTTGGTATTGGTCTTTATCGGGGCAGAGTGTGCACTATATATTGTGTAAATTGATACCTTGTACATTGCTGTACACATCAGTTGCTTGATTTCCATGTCAGGCATCCGACTGACCAAAAAAAAGTTCAAGCTGCCCAATTAGCTCAGTTGGTAAAAGCAACACATAATTGAGTGATATAGACCAATGGGCCTTTGATTCAATTCCCTGTCTATTTTGGATTAACTGATTTCATCCGCTGCAACCATATATACAACACAAACAACTCAAATCCTGAGGCTATGGAGGAGAAAATCAGCCAGGGTTTCTGCTTTTGATTGCGATCAAATAACTTCTGCTGCAAAGTAAGTGTGGCGTGAATTGGGCTTGACTGTGTTCTCCACATGGCGGAATGATACCGAACCTCATGTTATGAAGAATGGCCCCCTAAGGAGCTGGAGACTGTTGAATTGTAGAGTTATGACATTTTAAAGAGGAAGAGAGAAAATTGGCAAGAAAATATTAAACCAATGTATCATATATGTTACTTGACTTGCATATTTTGGCTCAATTGAGTGAAGATCACTGAGAATCATGAAACTCTATTGTAAGGCTAGATGTTGCTTTTTTGGTTCTTGAAGTAATAACTGAGTTTGCTATGCCCTTGCATCTCTTCTGACATTCAAGTAAACAAACCTTTGCTCAATATCCAATTTGAAGGTCTAATCAACACACCATCAAATTGAATGATCCAGTATGTTGGAACCCTTTTGACCTGGCTTTTGACACATACTGATGAGATAGAACATTATTGTCATATGGCTGTTAAAGGTTTCCTGAGCACAGTGAGTTTGGGCAATTTTAGTTTAATTCTGATCAATGTCCATAATATAAAACTGACTGGAATTAAACTCTGATTTTCACAAAGTGAGCAGAAATATTCAGAATGTAAGCAATTGGTGTGAGAATTGGAAATGTTACCTTGGTTCAGTGTTGTCCAGTGTGAATTTGCAGACCAGCCACAGGTGTGACTACAGCGATATCACTTTATCCACATGCACTAATTTTAGTAGAAAGTGCCGTATGTGCTCACAGTACAGGTAAATGTATTTTATGTGCATATTTATTTAACAATTATCTACCACTATTCAGTAGCAAGGAACCAAAGCATTCACAATCAAAAAAACTTGCGAACACGCTGCTTTTCGTCTTACCATTTTACCAACAAACACACAAAAAGGTTGAAGTAAACCGTGCAAATATAAGTATTGAGAGCACACATCCAAAGATGTCCATTACTCACATTTAATTTACTAATCAGAAATACAATTAGCCACATCTGGATTGCAATTAGCCGTATGTGGCTAATGGCTAACATATTGGACAACACTGGCCTGATGCAATTAGGTAATGCTTTCCTGACCTTGGGGATGAGATATATTGTTAGAAGAGTCAACAGGGAGCTCTAAATTGCACATATCTGTAAATTATCTAAATGTGTGCTGGTGGCACTCCATCAGTGCCTGTTTATACAAACTCTGTATTGGTTACGACATTTGTTTTTCTATGTGACTTTACGTTAATTGGTGCACAATGGCATTACTTCATTTTGAAAATGTTGACAACACATTGGATTAATCTAAAAGCACATTTGAGTTGCAAACAGCACTAAAGTACTCTTGATGTGCTCCCATGGTGTATGCTGTGCCCTTTGGTTTTTTTGCTGAAAAATCAGGGATGCTGTTTGTCTTTTTTTGGTACTGATAAAAACTATAGAACATGTTCTCTTTTCTCCAACTTTAAACTTTATTAATAAAGTAGAAACTCATTCACAAGTGATATTCTGTACTAATGCTGCTCATGATAAGAAAGAAGTTTGTTTTTTTCATGCAGATTTGCAGAGCTGATAGGTTGTGTGGACAAAAACCTTTTACTTTTGTGGGACAAGAAGACCTTTTCATTGTGTAGCAGTTCACTCAAGGTGGTTTTGTGCCGTTTGACTGAAACATATATCTTTGTTCGAGAGCATTGTCTGCAGCTCATGTAAAGAAAGCATGCTCTTCTTGGTTCAGTATAGTGCAAACATGTTTTCAAGACAGCCTTACATGAAGGTCATGTTTACCTACTGAGAGGCCTGTTGTTAAATCCATATTGAAGGTGGCCTTATGAATATTTTTAACTTAAATGATGAAGACCAAATAGGTTGGAGTCTGTTGAGTACCGTAACCTGTTTGCCTACAAATTTGTGTTTTTGTGACATTGCCAACTCTTTTACTGTCACATCTTTCCTGTCTGGTGCCCCTTTGTTTCTCAAAAGTTACAATGTTTGTTCAATAAATCCTCATTTTTAAAATTTGAGCCTGGACATTTTTTTGTTCATACTTATATTCAGATTATTATTGTGCTGCTGTCATTCAAGTCATATACAAGTGTTTGCAGCTCCCCTTAAATGAATACTGCCATTAAAATCTAGATAACATTGCAATGTGACTTAGAGTAATTTTCTTCCAGAATGGTTTATCTTTTATCTTTGAAAAACCTACATATATTGGAAATAAGCCGTGTTATTGTCACTTTATATTTTGTTACTTTTCTAGCAAAGTGAATATGGAAATAAACAGAACCCTTGTTTTATTATTCAGGTTAAAACAATCAGCAAACTTAAACTAAGTAGGAATAACAACATGCAAAGTGATAAATATGCAAGCAAAGCAGGTACAAAAAAGATTTATAAAACTTATGCAATAACTTAAGGCTGGTCACTGTTTCTCACATTTTTGTTTTTTTCTGCTCTTAATTATAGCTACCTGAGGTACTTTTGGCAAGAAAAAAATGATGGCAAATGGCCAATTTTTAAAAATATTTTTTGAGGATTTGTGTATTTGAATTATGGACATTGGTTTATTTGGGAAAACTGAAAAGACTCCATGGATGTGTTTTTTTACAAGGGTCACTGAGAGGTCTTGTTTGAAAACAAACCTTAATTGGGTGTCACATGCCTTAAGCTCAATAAACAACAGAAACCTTGGTGACTGGGAAGATGGTTTACAGAGCAGTGACATCTCAAGATTTATAGTGGTCAGGAGGTCTGACTTGATGTTTGGGGTTTCGCTTCTGAGATGTTGCTTTGGTTCAGTTGGGGTGTGGACTGTATTGAAAAGCAATTGGAGATCAACCTGCCAAGGGAGAAACACCTAGCTCATCTTTCCTGCACCCAGGGCGAGGTGGGGGGAAAGGCCATCGCCGCCGGGGGCATGGACCTTTGGGGGCCATGGATTGCCCCAATGGAGAGATCACCCCCAACTCTGCTAGGAGGCAGGAAGAGGCCCTTAAGTGGCCATTCATTGGCCACTTCAGAGCCTCAATTGACCTGGGGAAGGAAGATTGTCCACGGCCTTTCCCGCACAGACAAAATGGCAGGGGGCCCAGCCATTTTGTTTGCGCCCCCGCCTCTGTTCCCATCTCCAAGAGCAGGATTAAATGAGCCTACCATGTGGTCCTGTTAGTGGATCTTGGGAAGGTAGTAGAAGCAGGCTCGGTGGGGTTGGAGACCCATGATATTGGAGGTTGTGGAGGGGAAGATGAGGTAATATACAAGAATGGATTGCAGATTGGTTAATGGACAGAAAATAGAGAGCAGAAATGAACAGGTCATTTTTGGGATGGCAGAGTATAACAAATGGAGTGCAGCAAGGATCAGTACTTGGGCCTCAGCTATCTACAATCTATATCAATGACTTAGATGAGCAGACCGAGTGTAATGTATCCAATTTTGCTGATGATACAAAGCGAGCTGGGAAAACAAGCTGTAAGGAGGATGCAAAAAGAAGGGATATAGACCAGTTAAGTGATTGGGCAAGTAGATGGCAGAGTATAATGTGGAGAAGTGTGAAAATATCCACTTTGATAGGAAGAATGGAAAAGCAGAATATTTTAAAAAAGGTGACCAAGTAGTAAATGTTGGTATGAAGAGGGAGTTGGGGATCTGCATATGTGAGGCACAGAAAAGTTAACATGGAGGTGCAGCAAGCAATTCGGAAGGCAAATAAATGTATATTCACCTTTATTGCAAGGGGTTGGAATATAAGAGTAAAGAAGTCTTGCTGCAATTATATAGGGCTTAGGTGAGACCACACATGGAGTACTGTGTACACTTTTGGTCTCTGTACCTAAGGAAGTATATACTTGCCTTTGATGGGGTGCAGTTAAGGTTTACTAGATTGATTCTTGGGATGAGAGGGAAGTCCTTTATGGAGAGATTGAGTAGAATGGGCCTATATTCTCAGGAGGTTAGAAGAATGAGAGGTAATCCCATTGAAATGTATAAAATTCTTGGAGCCCTTGACAGGGTAGATGCTGAGAGACTGTTTACCCAGGTTGGAAAGTCTAGAACTAGGGTTTGAGAGTGCGGGATAAGGGATCAGCCATTTAGAAATATAGTGTGGAGAAATTTCTTCACTTAGCAGGTTGTGAATCTTTGGAATTCTCTATTTAGAGGGCTGTGGATGCTTAGTTGGTGAGATTATAGATTTTTGGGCTCTAAGGTTCTTGAGGGATATAGGGAGTTCATATCGCAGTTCTGCCATGATCTTATTGAATGATGGAGTAGGCACGATGGGCTGTATGGCCTACTTCTCCTTCTGTTGGGCTCTTATGAGGTCAGTGATGGTCTAGAAAAGCATAGAATCATAGAATGGGAACAGCACAGAAGGAGGCCATTTGGCCCACTGTGCCCGTGCCTGCTTTCTGCAAGAGCAACTCACCTAGTCCCACTCCCCAGCCTTTCCACCATAGCTCTGCAATTTTTTCTCTTTGGATAATTATCCAATTCTCTTTTGAAAGCCTTGATTAAATCTGCCTCCACCACACTCAGGCAGTTTATTCCAGATCCTAACTGCTCACAGCTTTAAAAGGTTTTGCTTTGTGTCACCGTTGCTTCTTTTGCCAATTACCTTAAATTATTGTCCTCTGGTTCTCAACCCTTCTGCCAATGAGAACAGTGGCTGGGATTTTACGATAGGTGGACGGGAGCTGGCCATCAACGTTAGAGTTGGCGGTGAGCCCGCTTCCGCCTCGCGTAGGGATCCATTCCGCATTTTACGGATCCCCAGGCTTTAATTGTTCCGAGGAGGAACTTACACCTGCTTGAAGGAGGAAGTCCTGCCTGATTGAGCTGCTGGCCAATCAGTGGGTCGGCAGCTCGTATTCCCAGCAGTGCCACCAGGAGCGGTGGCCACTGCTGGGACTACAGCCAGCTGAACACAGAAGAAGATATGAAGCTGGGAGGAAAGGTAAATTTTGGTTGCCTCGCCTAGGCTAATCAGTCGGGCCTCGGTGAGGTAAGTGTGGTCGGTTGAGGCGAAGGGGTCGTGTTGGGTGCCGGGGGTGGTTGGGGTAGCGGGGGCGGTCCTCCATCGGGCACCCTGTGCCCAATGATCAGGGCTCCCCCGGGACAATTGGCAGCTGCCTGGTTCTGCCAGGCAGCTTCTCTCAGGTCTCGGATACCTGCTTGCCACGCATAAAATCCGCGTGGAGGTGGGAGAAGGCCCTTAAGTGACCATTAAGTGGCCACTTAGGGCCCTGATTGGCCTGGGGCGGGCGGGCCTGTTTTCGCCCCCACCACCCTATGTAAAGTGGCGGTGGAAGCAGAATCGGGTCAGGAGCCTTCCGCTCCATTTTACGCCACCCCCCCCCCCACCCCCACCACCATCCCGCTCATTGGGGTGGCATAAAATTCCGGCCAGTGTCTCCCAAACAACTCTGTCCAGACCCCTCATGATTTTGAATACCTCGATCAAATCTCCTCTCAACCTTCTCTTCTATAAGGAGAACAGCCCCAGCTTCCTCAATCTGTCCACATAACTGAAGTTCCCCATCCCTGAAACCATTCTTGTGAATCTTTTCTGTACCCTATCTAATGCCTTCACATCCTTCCTAAAGTGTGGTGTCCAGAATTGAATACAATGGGTGAGATTTTTAATTGATTGGGCAGGATGGGAAGTGGGCAGGTGCTTAAACCTGCCCCTTCCCAATGCAGAACTGGCACCCTCCAAGTTTAAAAGGCTCCACCGAGAGCCGGAAGTGTCAACTGCCCGACATCGCTAACTGGCCAATTAAGCCACAAGTTATTGTCAGCTGGTTAAGGGCCAGTTTTGAATTTTCGTTTGGAGGCATGGGATCCATGCAGACTCTGAACCATGACAGGGAGGGGGAGGTGCAAACAAATTGGGAAGCCACTCAGAACAACAGGACAGCGGCAAGAGGCTTCATTAAAGAGAGAAAGCTTAGAAAAGGCCCTCAATCACAGGCAACCAGAGACATGAGAATTATCTGTCTTTTCCCCTTACTGTTGACAGGGCATTTTTTGGGCGGGGTGTTGGTGGCTTTGGTGGGAGGAGTGGTGGTAGTTGACAGGCACCTTTCCTTAGTGGCCTCACAGGTTCATGAGAGGGGAGCTCATTCCAGTAGAAAGGAAGGAAGGACCTAAAAAGAAATTGGATTAAGCTACTCTGAGATAGGGTTGACTAGCAATGAGGAGCAGCATCTCCAGGAGCAGAGGGAGACGCATGGGCAACAGGGGAGCAGGAAGGCAACAAAGGCGAGCCCTTCAACAAAGGGTCTACCGTCAACGGAGAAGCTACCTGGACATGTCAGAGTGTCAGTGGCGCAGAAGGCTTGTGAGCCTTCATTGAGAATCATCCAAGGGTTCTCAGCAGCCATGATGAAATGAAGACACATACGTCTGCCTTAATGCAACAACATGCTCAGTGCTTTATCAAAGTATAGTGCGATATAATTCACAACAGACACACCCAAGTGACCCACAAATTGACATTACTGATGTGGAGGCCTGTTCTCACAGCCACTTCTACGAGGTGCTTCCTCTGTGGCTGAGGTTGAGGTGGAGGCTGATTGCTCACAAGTGCCTGTCTGGGCCTGAGATGCCCATGGTGCTCGGCCTTGGTTTGCAAGTGTCGGGGGGTGGGATGCTGGGGGAGGGCGGTGCACCTCCAAAGATTGCTACACCAACATCACTGCAGGGCCAACCTCAGCCACAGGGCATGACTCTACAGATGCTTCCTCCATTGGAGGGGCCATGGAGGTGGTTGAGGATGTCTGAGTCCCATGAGGGGAGGCCCCCTCAACACCATCTGTCACCACCTCAGCCCTTTCATGGTGCCCTTAATCGCTGGACGGAACCACCAGAAGGGGCACAGCTGGCATCCAATCCATGCTTTGTTGCACCATTTGCAGCACTGACCAGTCAATGCTACCGACTGCGGCATCCATTCTGTGCATGTCATTGTGCTGTTCCTGCATCCACTCTAAGTGATGCCGCATATAACTTTCCATGAGGTCGGCGGCTCTCTCAAAGGAGGAGCTCAGGTACTTAAAGCACTGAGACATTGTGGAGTACAAAAGATGAATGGGCTTCTCCATTCTCATCCCATGGTTCCACGGTGCCTCAGGTAACTCCAACATATGGGCACACATCTCACACTGATTCTCCAGGTAAAGACACCTGTTTTGTAACTCCCTAGGCTCTGCATCTCTGCGCTGTTCCAAGGGAGACTGGTACAGCCAACTCTGCCTCCCCTGTATCCACCTGTTCTGATGTGATATGCGTTTCACCCTGTGCCACCCACTGTAATAACGTTGAGATGTGAGTATCTGCACTGGTGGAGGAAGTTGCGAGGAAAGCTGTGACAGTGCAGGCTCCGCGGTGTCTTCCTCCTCTGACTCATAGAGAACTAGTTGTTGCGGTGTGGGCTCCTTCCCCTCTGCAGCTGGCCCTGTGGGAGACATTTGAAATGCTGGTGATGAGAGATTGGGACAGTCAACAGATGCTCACGCTGCTAAAAAATAATGACATGACCGCTTGTTGGACTTGGAGCATTGCCATGCATCCCCTAAACCTGGAGATGTTGGGATGTTTTCACCCTGTCTGCAGCAGACCCCCATTTCTCTATCCTCAGCATACCTGTGGCTTGAAACTCTGCCAAAACAAGAGCCAGCTCCTCAAAGCGCACCAGCGAGCTGTGGCACCCCACTGTCCAGGCATGCCCTCTCTTTCTCCCTGGTGTTTAACTCCCATTTGGCCTGCAAGGTGAATAAAGATGCAGTTAGGACAATGCCTCTCTCCCTTACCATTTGCAGCTTTTCAATCGCATATGCTGCTGCAGTCTGCACTCCAGCTGCCTGTCCAACAGCACTAGACTTCTGATCTATGCTTGTGGGTAATCGAGGATGCGGAGCACACATCTCTCCCATGGTCAGGAGAACTCAGTGTGCCCTCAGAATTTCCCCCTCTTTTGCACTCTGGTGACTGCTGAACAGGAGGCATGCCATCTAGGTCTATCTTTGGACTCACCTTTTCAGACCTTCAAGGTCATTGAAAAATTTCTGGTACTGGACCCAGTTCCTCCTCACCACTCCCCTGCTGCTGACCTTGTTAACCATCTCCAACCATTCCCTCTCAGTAAGCCTTGCAGGCCTTCTGATGCCATTGGCAGGGAACAGGATGTTTCTGTGCTCAATCACTGCCTCCAGCAGCACTTCCAGTGAGGCGTCAGAAAAATGGGGGGCTGCCCTGGCACAGGGTGGGAGGCCTTCCTTCTCACTTCCCTCTGCTCTGCTCCTTCTTCCATCCCTTGAATGAATAGCAACCTCAGCAATGGCTGCTGCCACCCTTTAAAACAGGCCCGCTTCTGCCAATGTCCTTCCTCCTTCCCATGTCCACCGCTGCTAATTGAGTGGCAAACCCGACTCTAGGCTAATTACCTTCTTTGCATATTGAAATTGCATGTGTGCGCGTTGCCGACACGGTACAGGTCGGGGCCCAGAAGTGACTGCAACGTTGGGGTTCCAACCCCACAATGGAAATCTCAACCAATACTCCAGTTGAGGCTGAACCAGTGCTTTATAAATGTTCATCATAACTTCCTTGCTTTTATACTCTCTGCCCCTATTTATAAAGCCCAGGATTCCATATGCTTTATTTACTGCTTTCTCAACCTGCCCTGCCACCTTCAATGATTTGTGCACAGTATACCCCCACGACCCTGCACCCCCTTTAGAATTGTATCCTTTGCTTTATATTGCCTCTTGTTCTGCCTACCAAAATGAATCACTTCACACTTCTCTGCATTAAATTTCATTTGCCACTTGTCTGCCATTGTACAAACCTGTCTATGTCCTCTTGAAGTCTATCACTATTCTCCTCACAATTCACAAACATTCCAAGTTTTGTGCCATCCGCAAATTTTGAAATTATGCCCTGCAGACCCAAGTCTAGGTCATTAATATAAATCAAGAAAAGCAGTGGTCTTTATTACCTTCCTCTAGTCCAAAAAACAACTGTTCGCCATGACTCTCTGTTTCCTGTCACTCAGTTAACTTCGTATTTGTGGTGCCTCTGTCCCTTTTATTCCATGAGCTTTAACTTTGCTGATAAGCCTATTATGTGGTATTTTATCGAATGCCTTTTTAAAATATATATATACCACTTCAACTGGATTACCCTCATCAGCCCTCTCTGTGACGTCATTAAAAAACTCAATCAAGCTGAGCGGTCAATTTCAGTAAGTTACAAGTTAATCCCTTTTTTGTTTCGGAGGACCGGGGACTGCTGGGTAGGGGAAAACTATTTATTTGGGCAGTTTTAAAATCTTTGTCTTTTGCGAGGAGCAGCCTTGATAGAACGGGGTGCGGAGCGGACTTTCAGCTGAGCGGTCAATTTCAGTAAGTTACAAGTTAATCCCTTTTTTGTTTCGGAGGACCGGGGACTGCTGGGTAGGGGAAAACTATTTATTTGGGCAGTTTTAAAATCTTTGTCTTTTGCGAGGAGCAGCCTTGATAGAACGGGGTGCGGAGCGGACTTTCAGCTGAGCGGTCAATTTCAGTAAGTTACAAGTTAATCCCTTTTTTGTTTCGGAGGACCGGGGACTGCTGGGTAGGGGAAAACTATTTATTTGGGCAGTTTTAAAATCTTTGTCTTTTGCGAGGAGCAGCCTTGATAGAACGGGGTGCGGAGCGGACTTTCAGCTGAGCGGTCAATTTCAGTAAGTTACAAGTTAATCCCTTTTTTGTTTCGGAGGACCGGGGACTGCTGGGTAGGGGAAAACTATTTATTTGGGCAGTGGCAGTACCCGAGACACTACACGTGTAGTGTCTCCCACCCACCCTCCTCCTCTAACCAAAAAAAAAGGACTCTAGGGTGTTGATAAGGTAAGCTTTTTATTTAAAACTTCAGTCCGTCGGATTGCTAAACGAACAAGTTTTGACTTTTTTTTTTTCGTTTGGTTTTTCAGTAGATTTATTGGGAATCTAGAATAGTGGGAATGGAGGTAAAGGCAGTTGTATGTTCCTCCTGCAGAATGTGGGAGGTAGGGGTCGCCAAGAGTGTCCCTGCTGACTGCATCTGCGGGAAGTGCACCCAACTCCAGCTCCTCGCAGACCGCGTTAGGGAACTGGAGCTGGATGAACTTCGGATCATTCGGGAGGCGGAGGGGATTATTGACAGGAGTTATAGGGAGGCAGTCACACCTCAGGTAAAAGAAGTAGGTAGATGGGTTACCGTCAGGGGAAGGAAAGGGAACCAGCAGGCAGTGCAGGGATCCCCTGTGGCCGTTTCCCTCAACAACAGGTATACCGTTTTGGATACTTTTGGGGGGGACGACTTACCAGGGGTAAGCAATGGGGTGCAGGTCTCTGGCACAGAGTCTGTCCCTGTTGCTCAGAAGGGAAAAGGGAAGAGGAGCAGAGCATTAGTCATTGGGGACTCCATAGTTAGGGGAACAGATAGGAGGTTCTGTGGGAACGAGAGAGACTCACGGTTGGTGTGTTGCCTCCCAGGTGCCAGGGTACGTGATGTCTCCGATCGTGTTTTTGGGATCCTTAAGGGGGAGGGGGAGCACCCCCAAGTCGTGGTCCACATAGGCACCAACGACATAGGTAGGAAGAGAGATGGGGATTTAAGGCAGAAATTCAGGGAGCTAGGGTGGAAGCTTAGAGCGAGAACAACCAGAGTTGTTATCTCTGGGTTGTTGCCTGTGCCACGTGCTAGCGAAGAGAGGAATAGGGAGAGAGAGGAGTTGAACACGTGGCTGCAGGGATGGTGTAGGAGGGAGGGTTTTGGTTTCCTGGATAATTGGGGCTCTTTCTGGGGTAGGTGGGACCTCTACAAACAGGATGGTCTTCACCTGAACCAGAGGGGTACCAATATCCTGGGGGGGAGATTTGTTAGTGCTCTTCGGGGGGGTTTAAACTAAATCAGCAGGGGAATGGGAACCTAAATTGCAGTGCCAGTGTACAGGCTGTTGAGAGTAGTGAGGTAGGGGATAAGGTTACAGGGACGCAAGAGGGCACTGGCAAGCAAGAACTTGGTTTAAAGTGTGTCTACTTCAACGCCAGGAGCATCCGGAATAAGGTGGGTGAGCTTGCAACATGGGTTGGTACCTGGGATCCTGATGTTGTGGCCATTTCGGAGACATGGGTAGAGCAGGGGCAGGAATGGATGTTGCAGGTTCCGGGATTTAGATGTTTCAGAAAGAACAGAGAAGAGGGTAAAAGAGGGGGGGGTGTGGCATTGTTAATCAAGGAAAGTATTACAGCGGCAGAAAGGACGTTTGAGGACTCGTCTACTGAGGTAGTATGGGCCGAGGTTAGAAACAGGAGAGGAGAGGTCACCCTGTTGGGAGTTTTCTATAGACCTCCGAATAGTTCCAGAGATGTAGAGGAAAGGATAGCGAAGATGATTCTCGACAGGAGCGAGAGTAACAGGGTAGTGGTTATGGGGGACTTTAACTTTCCAAATATTGACTGGAAATACTATAGTTCGAGTACTTTAGATGGGTCTGTTTTTGTCCAGTGTGTGCAGGAGGGTTTTCTGACACAGTATGTGGACAGGCCAACCAGGGGCGATGCCACATTGGATTTGGTACTGGGTAATGAACCCGGCCAGGTGTTCGATTTAGATGTAGGTGAGCACTTTGGCGATAGTGATCACAATTCGGTTAGGTTTACCTTAGCGATGGGCAGGGACAGGTATATACCGCAGGGCAAGAATTATAGCTGGGGGAAAGGAAATTATGACGCGATTAGGCAAGATTTAGGATGTGTAGGATGGGGAAGGAAACTGCAGGGGATGGGCACAAACGAAATGTGGAGCTTATTCAAGGAGCAGCTAATGCGTGTCCTTGATAAGTATGTACCTGTCAGGCAGGGAGGAAGTTGTCGAGCAAGGGAGCCGTGGTTTACTCAAGAAGTTGAAGCGCTTGTCAAGAGGAAGAGGGCGGCTTATGTTAGGATGAGACGTGAAGGCTCAGTTAGGGCGCTTGAGAGTTACAAGCTAGCCAGGAAGGATCTAAAGGGAGGGCTAAGAAGAGCAAGGAGAGGACACGAGAAGTCATTGGCGGATAGGATCAAAGAAAACCCTAAGGCTTTCTATAGGTATATCAGGAATAAACGAATGATAAGAGTTCGAACAGGGCCAATCAAGGATAGTAGTGGGAAGTTGTGTGCGGAATCAGAGGAGATAGGGGAAGCGTTAAATGAATATTTTTCGTCAGTATTTACAGTAGAGAAAGAAAATGTTGCCGAGGAGATTACTGAGATACAGCCTACTAGGCTAGATGGGATTGAGATTCACAAGGAGGAGGTGTTAGCAATTTTGGAAAGAGTGAAAATAGATAAGTCCCCTGGGCCAGATGGGATTTATCCTAGGATTCTCTGGGAAGCCAGGGAGGAGATTGCAGAGCCGTTGTTGTTGATCTTCAAGTCGTCATTGTCGACAGGAGTAGTGCCGGAGGACTGGAGGATAGCAAATGTTGTCCCCTTGTTCAAGAAGGGGAGTAGAGACAGCCCTGGTAATTATAGACCTGTGAGCCTTACTTCGGTTGTGGGTAAAATGTTGGAAAAGGTTATAAGAGACAGGATTTATAATCATCTTGAAAAGAATAAGTTCATTTGCGATAGTCAGCACGGTTTTGTGAAAGGTAGGTCGTGCCTCACAAACCTTATTGAGTTTTTCGAGAAGGTGACCAAACAGGTGGATGAGGGTAAAGCCGTGGATGTGGTGTATATGGATTTCAGTAAGGCGTTTGATAAGGTTCCCCACGGTAGGCTATTGCAGAAAATACGCAAGTATGGGGTTGAAGGTGATTTAGAGCTTTGGATCAGAAATTGGCTAGCTGAAAGAAGACAGAGGGTGGTGGTTGATGGCAAATGTTCATCCTGGAGTTTAGTTACTAGTGGTGTACCGCAAGGTTCTGTTTTGGGGCCACTGCTGTTTGTCATTTTTATAAACGACCTGGATGAGGGTGTAGAAGGGTGGGTTAGTAAATTTGCGGATGACACGAAGGTCGGTGGAGTTGTGGATAGTGTCGAAGGGTGTTGTAGGGTACAGAGGGACATAGATAGGCTGCAGAGCTGGGCTGAGAGATGGCAAATGGAGTTTAATGCGGAGAAGTGTGAGGTGATTCACTTTGGAAGGAGTAACAGCAATGCAGAGTACTGGGCTAATGGGAAGATTCTTGGTAGTGTAGATGAGCAGAGAGATCTTGGTATCCAGGTACATAAATCCCTGAAAGTTGCTACCCAGGTTAATAGGGCTGTTAAGAAGGCATATGGTGTGTTAGCCTTTATTAGTAGGGGGATCGAGTTTCAGAGCCACGGGGTCATGATGCAGCTGTACAAAACTCTGGTGAGGCCGCACCTGGAGTATTGCGTGCAGTTCTGGTCACCGCATTATAGGAAGGATGTCGAAGCTTTGGAAAGGGTGCAGAGGAGATTTACTAGGATGTTGCCTGGTATGGAAGGAAGGTCTTACGAGGAAAGGCTGAGGGACTTGGGGTTGTTTTCGTTAGAGAGAAGGAGGAGGAGAGGTGACTTAATAGAGACATACAAGATAATCAGAGGGTTAGATAGGGTGGATAGTGAGAGTCTTTTTCCTCGGATGAGGATGGCAAACACGAGGGGACATAGCTTTAAGTTGAGGGGTGAAAGATATAGGACAGATGTCAGAGGTAGTTTCTTTACGCAGAGAGTAGTAGGGGCGTGGAACGCCCTGCCTGCAACAGTAGTAGACTCGCCAACTTTAAGGGCATTTAAGTGGTCATTGGATAGACATATGGATGTAAATGGAATAGTGTAGGTCAGATGATCGGCGCAACATCGAGGGCCGAAGGGCCTGTACTGCACTGTAATATTCTAATTCTAATTCTAATTCAAGTTAGTTAAACACGATTTGCCCTTAAAAAAAAATCTGTGCTGGCTTTCCTTAATTAATCCTCGTTTGTCCAAGTGACGGTTAATTTTGTCCCTGATTATTGTTTCTGAAGGTTTTCCCACCACTGAGATTAAAATGACTGGTGAACAGTTGCTGGGCTGATCCCTACACCCTTTTTTGAACAAGGATGTAACATTTGCCATTCTCCAGTCCTCTGGCACCACACCTGTATCTAAGGAAGATTGGAAGATTATGGCCAGTGCCTCTGCAATTTCCATCCTTACTTCCCTCAGTAACTCAGATGCATCTTATCCAGTCCTGGTGACTTATCAACTTTAAGTATAGCCAACCTATTTAATACCTCCTCTTTATCAATTTTTAGCCAATCCAGTGTCTCAACTACCTCCCCTTTCACTATGACTTGTGTAGCATCTTCTTCCTTGGTAAAGACAGTTGCAAAGCAGCCATTTTGTACCTCAGTCATGCCTTCTGCCTCCATTCATAAATCTCCCTTTTGGTCCTTAATTGGTCACACTCCTTTTACCACCTTTTTACTATTTATATGCCGATAGAAGACTTTTGGATTCTCTCTTGTGTTAGCTGCCAGTCTCTTCTCATACTCTTTCTTTGCTTCTCTTACTTCTTTTTTCACTTTCCCTGTGAAATTTATACATTCAGCCTGGTTCTCAATTGTATTATCCATCTAACATTTGTTATTTGCACCCTTTTTCTGCTTCATCTTACTCTCTGTCTTTTTCATCATCCAGGGAGCTCTGGTTTGTTTGTCCTACTTTTCGCCTCAGGGAATGTACCTTGAATACCTGAAATATCTCCTCTTAAAAGTCAACTCATTGTTCTGTTACAGTTTTGCTTGCCAATCTTTGATTTCAATTTACCTGGGCTCGATTCGTTCTCACCCTATTGAAGTTGGCCCTCCTTCAGTTAATTGTTTTTTGCTCTGGATTGTTCCTTGTTCTTTTCCATAGCCAGCCTAAACCTTTTGATACGATGATCGGTGTCCTCTAAATGTTCTCATACTGATACTTGATCCACTTGACCCACCTCATTTTCCAGAACCAGATCCAGCAATGCCTCTTTCCCTGTTGGACTAGAAACACATTAATCTAGAAAATTCCCCTGAACACACTTCATAAACTCTTGCCCCTCTCTCTACACTGTTACCATCCCAGTCTATATTAGGATAATTAAAGTCTTCTGTAATAACTACTCTATAATTCTTGCACCTCTGTAATTTTGTTGCAAATTTGTTCATCTATATCTTTCTCACTAGTTGGTGGCCTATAGGAAACACCCAGTAGTGTAATGGTACCTCTATTGTTTCTTAGCTCTAACCAAATAGATTTTGTCCTTGACCCTTCTTGGACATCCTCTCTCGCCAGCACATAATGTTCTCCTTAATCGACATGCTACCCTTCCTTATTGCTTTCCTTGCCTATCTTTTCTGAACACCTTGTATCCAGGAATATTTAGTACTCAGTCCTGCCCTAATGGCTCGATGTTCGGTGGTGGGTCATGGTCCAGGGGAAGGTAGGAGGAGATGTCGGAGAGTTGCTGCTTAGCATTTGCAAGGTATTGTACGTTCACCAAACAACCACAGCGCTGTCTTTGCCAGCTAGTTTTAATGACAATGTCAGGGTTGGACCTGAGAGAACAGAGTTCTGCAGGTTCAGAGGGATGTAGATTAGATTGAGGGGAGTGGGGGAAATGTGAGATAACCAGTGTCCCGCTGGCAGCTCCGAATGAAAAGATTGAGAGGGTGAGAGGTCCAGGTGGAAAAAGAATTCTGAAGTTGGGAGAAAGGGAGGAAGACTCCTCGGCAAAAAAGTGAGTACAGAGATGAAGGCGATGGAAGAAGAACACATCCTTGCTTCAAGCTCGAAATTCATTGAGGTGGGATGAATAGGGATGAAGTTGAGGCTTGTGCTCATTGTTAAGGGTTAGAAGGAGAAGGTCCGAGGTGATAGGGAAAGCACGACCAAGGGTGAGATTGGATGGGGAGATGGGGTGATTTTGGAATAGCTGGTATTTACTTGGCACCAAATCCTGTTTGCATTGAAGATTAAGACTGTTTATCTAACAGCATTTTGCATGTGATTTTGGCTTTCGGATTACAATTGCCAGTAGACAACAGATTGTGCATTCTTAACAAATATGTTACTGAGCTTTAGGAATTGGTTATGGAACAAATAAACGGTTGTTATTGGCTTGGAAGAAAGGTGTAAATAATGTGAGACAAACAGCCAAAAGGATGATTATTAAATGTAATATTGCTTCAAATAAGAATGTTAGAGAAAGAGTATTCATAGCTCGACTTTTCAGTTCCTTCTAATTGGTAATATAATGCAGATCATATTTTACATGAATAGTTACCTAAAACAAGTTGCAGTGAAAACCAGAGACAAGAACAAGCATTCCTATATTTACAGTGCTTCCACTTATTTATTATTTCAGTTGGGGAAACTTTATGTATGGAAGGTGATAATGAGAAACTATGAAATAGAACTTGTACCCACAAGTGGGCTGCCTGATGGCTTAGATCATTTGTGAAGTTTATATGATATATTCTGCAGTGGTTTATATCACATTTCAGATAAGTAGTTATCATTTAGATGTGTGTATATAACTATATACACAAAGATCTAATGAAAGGTCACAGATCTGAAATGTTAACTGTTTCTCTCACCACAGATGCTGCCAGACCTGCTGTGTATTTCCAGCACTTTCTGTTTTTATTATGCAAAGATCTGAGTGGGTTCAGTGATACTTCTCAAATGAATTTTTCTCAATGCTATTGTAATTAACTAGTCATCTCCATGAAATAAGGAAACTATTTCCGACACGTGACAATGTATGTGGTATAAACCATATTAACAAAGATTGATGCCTGAATCTCCAGCATATGTTATCAATCTATTTGTACCTCAACTTTTGACAACAAATATACAGCAAAAGAAGATCAGGGCACAGTTCATGCCAACTTCTTACAAGATAATAATGAAAATATGTATTACAATACAATAGTGCTATTGTCCTGACAAGTGATTTGATAAATCTTGCCAAGAATTATTAGTTTTGTCTAAGATATGGATTGCTGAAATTAATACAGTGTAAGTTAAAAATATAACTGTTTTTACATAAAACCAATCAGCAACAACAAACTTGTATTTGTATTGCACATTTAATGTTGAAGAAGTTACTAAGGTGCTTCACAAAAGCATTATTAAAAAAGGTGTTTTGCAGCATCAGAAAAGGTTATGTCCTTATGTTTGCCCATAGGAGCAGTAATATACTTTTTTGAAACCCATTGAGATTTTTTCCTCAGTTAAAATCAGGAGTATGTGGCCTTTTTTCAGAGCAGTTGGCATAAAGCCATCTTTAACGAGGTCTCGTGTAAAGCCAGTGGAGAGATTATAGTTTTAAATTTGTAACTCTGCATATCCATAAGAGAAGCCTGTAAAATTGCCTGATAGATTTGTTCGCAGATAAAATGCGACTTGGCTAGTTGCAAGAACATATTTAAATGAAGTAGACTTGTGAGGCTTCTGGGATCCATTATGGGATGAAATGTTCTTAACAGACAATTAGTCAGAACTGTTAATCAAGTTTAACAGGTGGTGTGTAATGAACTAAGACAGGGCCTCTGCTGTGGCCAGCCTAAATCTAATCTGGTTAGGGAGGTTTATGGTGACTGAAGCCCAAAATGATTTGGGATGTGGTCCAACATCTTATCATGATGGTGCATTCATTAGCCTTCTTATTGTTCAAGGATGACACTGGCAGGAGGAGCCCATAAGGAACTTGTCCACAAATCCCAAGATAAGAAATATTGCTGCAAATTCGTTTCTTATTGTACTGCATATGACTTGCAGGAGCTGATCTTGTATTAATTAGTCAAAATTTGATGTGGACTCTTCACTTTGGGATGAAAGAATTGGTGCTATCTTTAGAAGTGTTTGCCTTCTACATTGCATAATTTTTGTTGGAACTTGACAAAAATGACAGGAGGCTTTGAGGTTTGAAGCGTGAACATATATTGAATTCTATAACATCTCACACTTCAATCATCAATTTAAATTAAAATTCATTCCACAATTTCAAAATGAACTGGCAAAGCTTTCTGTGTATTTGGACTGACTGAAGAGTAGACCTGTTAACTAGATTACTGCAATAAATTTAAGGCTTAGATCATTTGTGAGATGGATGCTAATCTATATTCAGAGTCTCTTCAAATTGCAATTAATTGAGAGTCACCTTCAATTTCTGTTGCTGCATTGTGTGTAATGGACAAGAGGTGACATTTGGACTACATTTTTGTCTTCGCAATCTGGGCAGTAATCTGGTGGAGCCAGTTGCCCACCTGTGATAGAACCCGTCTAATTTGCTTTCTATTTTTTTCAATGACATGGAAATCCAGCAGGTTCTATAAATGGGCAGTTAGCCACTCTGCCTGATGACTGCTGAGGTAGTGAAGATAAAAATTTATTCCTTAAAATATAAGTAATTGTGGTTTGGTTAAATTCTATTTCAAAACAACTTTAGAATTCATCCTTGATGATATATATGACTTTAAAAAAAGTGTACCTAAAAATTGCTTCAGGGTCCGCGTGACATTATAGGACTACGATTTGTGGAGGCTGATGACGTGCCTTTTTGTTTCTGGTGGATGCCTAGGCCACTCAGTTCTAGGACCTTCACCAAAATGGCGATAGTCCAAACATAGACCAAGGCGGACCTGTGAGGAGACAGGCAACGGCGAGCGGGAGTTTCAGCGGCTGAAAAGAGGCTGCAAGAGACCAGGGAAAGAGCGAGACCAAGGCGGACCTGCGAGGAGACAGGCACCGGCAAGCGGGAGTTCCAGCGGCTTCAAAGAGCCTGCGAGAGACCAGGGAAAGAGCACGACCAAGGCGGACCTGCAAGGAGAAAGGCACCGGCGAGCGGGAGTTCCAACAGCTTAAAAGAGGCTGTGAGAGACCAGAGAAAGAGCGAGACCAAGGCAGACCTGTGATGAGACAGGCACCGGTGATTGGGAGTTCCAGCATTAAAAGAGGCATTCTCTCACACACTTACACAGGGACAGCGTCAGAGTTCCACGACTGACGTCACAGTTCAGAAAGTGATGCGTGTCAAGGGGAGGCAGCTGATTGCTAAGTAGGAACAGGTGAGTATTTCTAACCTTTTTTACTACTTTCAATAGCTAAAGTAAAAGTAGGGAATTTAGATTGTAGTAGGTAGTGTTTGGAGTAGAATAAGGTCCCTATCGTAATTAGTACTCAAAATTAAAGGGAGTAACGAAGGAGCTTAATCTAAAGCTAAGTCATGGCAGGAGACTTCAGCCCTGTGGCATGCTCCTCCTGCGCTATGTGGGAAATCAGGGACAATTCCAGCATCCCTGGCGACCATGTGTGCAGGAAGTGTGTCCAGCTGCAGCTACTAGCTGACCGCATTGCGCAGCTGGAGCTGCGGATGGACTCACTGTGGAGCATCCGCGATATTGAGGACGTCATGGATAGCATGTTTAGCGAGGTGGTCACACTGCAGGTAATGGCTGCAGAGGCAGAAAAGGGATGGATCACCACCAGGAGGAGAAGTAGGCGCAGGCAGGTAGTGCAGGGTCCCCTGTGGCCATTCCTCTCTCAAACAGATATACCGCTTTGGATACTGTTGTGGGGGTTGGCCTCTCAGGGGAAAGCAGCAACAGCCAAGTTCGTGGCACCACGGATGGCTCTGCTGCACAGGAGGGGATGAAAAAGAGTGGGAGAGCCATACTGATAGGGGATTCAATCGTAAGGGGAACAGACAGGCGTTTCTGTGGCTGCAAACGAGACTCCAGGATGGTATGTTGCCACCCTGGTGCTCGGGTCAAGGATGTCTTGGAGCGGCTGCAGGACATTCTGAAGGGGGAGGGTGAACAGTCAGAGGTCCTGTACACATTTGTACCAACGACATAGGTAGAAAGAGGGATGAGGTCCTGCAGCAAGAATTTAGGGAGCTAGGTAGCAGATTAAAAGGCAGGACCTCAAAGGTTGCAATCTCTCGATTACTCCCAGTGCCACGTGCTAATGAGTATAGGAATAGGAGGAGAGAGCAGATGAATGCGTGGCTGAGGAGGTGGTGCAGGAGGGAAGGCTTTAGTTTCCTGGATCACTGGGTCTGTTTCTGGCAAAGGTGGGATGTGTACAAGTTGGATGGGTTACACCTGAACCGGAACGGGACCAACATCCTTGCTGGGAGGTCCGCTAGTGCTGTTGCGGGGGGTTTAAACTAATTTGGCAGAGGGATGGGATACAGAGTGGAGGTACAGTAGGGGGTGATGCACAGTCAAACATAGAAGAGAAACTGAGTCAGTCTGGAAGGCAGAGCAAATATAGATCTGTTAAGGCACAAGTGAAAAATGCAAGGCTGGATTGCATCTGCTTTAATGCAAGGAATCTTCCTAGTAAAGCAGATGAATTGAGGGTGATGATTCGCACATGGGATTATGATATTATTGCTATCACAGAGACATGGTTGAGGGAGGGACAGGACTGGCAGCTCAATATTCCAGGGTATAGAATCTTCAGGCATGACAGGGGAGGGGATAAAAGAGGAGGTGGCATTGCACTGTTGATCAAGGAGTCAATTACTGCAGTAAGGAGGGATGATATCTTAGAAGGTTCCTCAAATGAGGCCATATGGGTAGAACTTAAAAACAAAAAGGGAGCAATCACTTGGCTGGGAGTGTACTACAGGCCGCCAAACAGTCAAGGAGAGATAGAGGAGCTGATATGTAGGCAAATCTCAGAGAGGTGTAAAAATAATAGGGTAATAATAGTAGGAGATTTCAACTTCCCCAATATCAACTGGGATAGTCTTAGTGCAAAAGGCTTAAAGGGGGCAGAATTCTTAAAATGCATACAGGAGAGCTTTTTGAGCCAGTACGTAGATAGTCCTACAAGAGAAGGGGCAGTACTGGACCTAATCCTAGGGAATGAAGCCAGACAAGTGGTAGAAGTGTCAGTGGGGGAACATTTCGTGAATAGTGACCATAACTCTGTATGATTTAAGGTAGTTTTGGAAAAGGACAAAGATGAACCGAAAATAAAGGTACTGAACTGGGGGAAGGCCAATTTTAAGATGATAAAACAGGATGTGGCCAAAGTGGACTGGGAGCAGCTACTTGTAGGAAAGTCGACATGGGTGTCATTCAAAGAGGAAATGGTGAGAGTTCAAAGCCAACATGTACCCATTAAGGTGAAGGGTAGGACCAATAAGTCCAGGGAACCCTGGATGTCAAGGGATATCGAGGACTGGATCAGTAAAGAAAAAGGAGGCTTATGGCAGATTCAGAGTGCTGAAAACAGTGGAGGCACTAGAGGAGTATAGAAAGTGTAGGGGGGTACTTAAAAAAGTAATTTGGAGAGCGAAGAGGGGACATGAAAAAACACTGGTGGGCAAGATAAAGGAAAATCCTAAGGTGTTTTATCAGTATATTAAGGGCAAGAGGATAACCAGGGAAAGAGTAGGGCCCATTAAGGACCAAAGTGGCAATCTGTGTGTGGAGCCGGAGGACATAGCTGAGGTTTTAAATGATTACCTTTCATCTGTGTTCACTATGGAGAAGGACGATGTAGGTGTAAGAGATCAGGGAGGGGGATTATGATATACTTGAACATATTAGCATTGAAAGGGAGCAAGTATTAGCTGTTTTAGCGGGCTTAAATACTGGATAAACCCCCAGGCCCAGACGAGATGTATCCCAGGCTGTTATGTGAGGCAAGGGAGGAGATAGCAGGGGCTCTGACACAAATTTTCAAATCCTCTCTGGCCACAGGAGAGGTACCAGAGGATTGAAGGACAGCAAATGTGGTACCATTATTTAAGAAGGGTAGCAGGGAAAAACCAGGTAATTACAGACCGGTGAGTCTAACATCAGTGGTAGGGAAACTATTGGAAAACATTCTGAGGGATAGGATTAATCTCCACTTGGAGAGGCAGGGATTAATCAGGGATAGTCAGCATGGCTTTGTCAGGGAGAGATCATGTCTAACTAACTTGATTGAATTTTTTTGAGACGGTGACGAAATGTGTAGATGAGGGTAAAGCAATTGATGTAGTCTATATGAACTTCAGTCAGGTTTTTGATAAGGTCCCGCTTGGGAGGTTGGTTCAGAAGGTAAGAGCCCATGGGATCCAGGGCAATTTGGCAAATTGGATCCAAAACTGGCTTAGTGGCAGGAGGCAGAGGGTAATGGTCGAGGGCTGTTTTTGCGAGTGGAAGCCTGTGACCAGTGGTGTACCGCAGGGATCGGTGCTGGGACCCTTGCTGTTTGTAGTGTACATTAATGATTTAGGCGTGAATATAGGAGGTATGATTGGTAAGTTCGCAGATGACATGAAAATTGGTGGTGTCGTAAATAGTGAGGAGGAAAGTCTTAGATTACAGGACTACGTAGATGGGCTGGTAAGATGGGCTGAGCTCTGGCAAATGGAATTTAATCCTGAGAGGTGTGAGGTGATGCATTTTGGGAAGACTAACAAGGCAGGGAAATACACAATGGATGGTAGGACCCTAGGAAGTACAGAGGGACCTTGGTGTACTTGTCCATAGATCACTGAAGGCAGCAGCACAGGTAGATAAGGTGGCCAGGAAAGCATATGGGATACTTGCCTTTGTTAGTCGAGGCATAGCATATAAGAGCAGGGAGGTTATGATGGAGCTGTATAAAATGCTAGTTAGGCCACAGCTAGAGTACTGTGTACATTTCTGGGCACCACATTACAGGAAGGATGTGATTGCACTGGAGAGGGTGCAGAGGAGATTCACCAGGATGTTACCTGGGCTGGAGCATTTCAGCTATGAAGAGAGACTGAAAAGGCTAGGGTTGTTTTCCTTAGAGCAGAGAAGGCTGAGGGGGGACATGATTGAGGCATACAAAATTATGAGGGGCCTTGATAGGTTAGATAGGAAGAAACTTTTTTCCTTAGCGGAGGGGTTAATAACCAGGGCGCATAGATTTAAGGGAAGGTGCAGGAGGTTTAGAGGGGATTTGAGGAAAATATTTTCACCCAGAGGGTGGTTGGAATCTGGAACGCACTGCCTGAAGAGGTAGAGGCAGGAACTCTCACAAATTTAAGAAGTATTTAGATGAGCACTTGAAATGCCATTGCATACAAGGCTACGGGCCAAGTGCTGGAAAATGGGATTAGAATAGTTAGGTGCTTGATGGCTGGCACGGACATGATGGGCCGAAGGGCCTGTTTCTGTGCTGTATAACTCTATGACTCTATTGGTGGGAACAGGGCAATAAGTGTTGTGCTGTGCTTTTCAGCATGCTACGATGCTGTTCCCACCTTCTACAGGTTCATTAACTCTTCGTCAGAAAGACAAACAGTACCTGAATGACTGCAGGCAGGTATAGACAGAAATAGATAGTGGGAAGACAGTTGTTGTATTTTCTTCAGTACAGAGACCAAGTCAATAACACAGTCAATAAAAATAGATCATAACACTGCCTATCTTTTTTTACTGCACACAATTTCAAGCTAATTTCAGATGCAAATGTTCTGCTCTTTGACTTCATAATCCCATTCAAATTCTACCAGAGCAAACAAATAATGAAGATAGTTGTAAAAATCTGAAAAAGAATGGGAACTCTCAAGAAAGCTTATCTGGCAAAATTGACAAGTTCAATCTTATGCAACGTTTATAGCTACACAATGACTGAATGTCGCAAACCTGCAAAATAAATGTTCTTTATTGCTTCTGCAGTCATACCAGTACAAAATGTACAGAATGGGGATGTATCAGAGTCTTCCCCTGCCTGAGTTGACAGTATTTTACACACCAGTACTTCACAATGTTTAATTCAGCCCTCAATGTTCACATTAGGAGCACAAGAAACTGTATCTGCAATCCTGCCTCTGTATCAGCCCAGGAAGTGTGGTTCAAGTATTGCTTCCATTTCTGAAAAACTATTCCAGGTAATAGTCAGGTGAACTCTATCCCTTGTATGCATATTTTCAAATGCAGAGTTAATCATCACTTGATGAACCAGCACTCATGGAATGTGGATGTAATCTCTGATTTGCCTATTGATAGCGTGACATAATTTCACTAAATATCAGAGTTAAATCAGAGGTATATCTGTCTTCATACGAATCATCTTTGGCAATACTCCATTCTCAGTATGGCAGGTTGTTACTAGTGGCGTACCGCAAGGATCAGTGCTGGAGCCACAGCTGTTCACAATCTATATCAATGATTTGGATGTGGGGACCTAATGTAATATTTCCAAATTTTCTGATGACAAACTAGGTGAGAATGTAAGTTGTGAAGAGGATGCAGAGAGGCGTCAAGGGGATTTGGACTAGCTAAGTGAATGGGCAAGAATATGGCAGATGGAATATAATGTGAATAAATGTGAAGTTAGCCACTTTGGTCGAAAATATTGAAAGACAGGGTATTTCTTAAAAGGTGAGAGTTTGGGAAGTGTTGATGTCCAAAGAGACCTGGGTGTCCTTGTTCATGAGTCATTAAAAGCTAGCATGCTGGTTCAGCGAGCAATTATGAAGGCAAGTGGTATGTTGGATTTCATCGCAAGGGGTTTTGAGTACAGGATTAAAGAAGTCTTGCTGCAATTGTATAGAGCCTTGGTGAGACCGCACCTGGAGTATTGTGTAAAGTTTTGGTCTCCTCATCGAAGGAAGGATATACTTGCCATGGAGGGAGTGCAGAAGAGGTTCACCAGACTAATCCCTGGGGTGGCGGGATTGTCTTATGAGGAGAGATTGAGGAAACTGGGCCTGTATTCTCTAAAGTTTTGAAGAATGAGAAGTGATCTCATTGAAACGTAGAAAATTCTTACAGGGTGTGACAGGGCGGATGTAGCTGGGATGTTTCCCCTGGCTGGTGAGTCTAGAACCAGGGACGTCATCTCAGAATAAGAGATAGGCCATTTAAGACTGAGATAAGGAGGAATTTCTTCACTGAGAGGGTGGTGAATCTTTGGAATTCTGTACCCCAGGCTGCTGTGGAAAGTCAATCATTGAGCATGTTCAAGGCAGAAATCAATGGCTATCTGGCTACTAATGACATCAAGGGATATGAGGATAGCACAGAAAAGTGTCATTGAGGTAGATGATGAGCAATGATCTAATTGAATGGCAGAGCATGCTCAACGTGCTGAATGGCCTACTCCTGATCCTATGTTCTTATGGCCTGTATACCGCAGGAGAGAAGGGTGCTGATTGGTTGGCAAGTCGACTCTGTTTGGTCGTGGCGTTGCCGTGGCAAATGCACCAGATAACTATTGTTCCCCACGCTTTGTTTATTTCAAAAAAGGTGCAAGCCTGGGCATGTTCCTTTTGCCTGCAGAGGACAGGTCCCTGCAAATGAATATATGTAGCTTCTAGCAAGCATAAGTGTGCCCCATTGCAAGCCTGACTGAATCACACTAACAACCAATTTTCAATTATCAGTCATTCAGAGTTTGTACTTACTTAATAATTGGTAACAAGTGGGAATAAATTCACAATTAGTACTAAAAACATAAGGGTAGTTAGAATTTATTTTTTTTATGCTGTGTTACTGGAATGCAATACTAAAAGTAAGTAGTGAAGCTGAGAAAATCACAATGTTTCAGGGAATCAAACAAACAATTAAAAATGCAAGATATTAAAGAATACAGGCAAAGAACAGGGAAATGGCAATAAAATAGATAGCTCAGATGAAGGATGAAATTGACTTTTTTCTGATCGTTGGTTACTCCGTAACAAGAGGACATCAATTTCAGATCATCACAAAAGAAACCAAGTCCATCAGTACTTTTAAAGAGAATTAGGTAATTGAAAGAGACAATTAATAAAAGCTGTGGCCACCAAGCAAGGGAGAGTTCATAGTTGAGACAGAAATTATGACAGCATTTAAGATTAGTTTAGTTAAATAGATGATGGAAAAGGCAATTCAGGAACAGGGGAGGTAAATGTGGACTATTTGCTTGTGTGGAGGGTAAACAATGAAATGGACAGGTTGAGCCAAATGGCTTATTTCCATGATGAAACTTCCAAGCATTTCTGTGATTTGACTTAAGTGGTTTATCTGGCGGGTATAATGTGAATAATGCAATTCTGTATTATTACAAAATTCACATTCCTAACATACCTAAGTCCATGGCCCTCTCAGCCCAATGCCTCCATTGTGTAAACCACAAGATATTTTATCCCAAATCCAGTCCCCATATGTGCTCTCACTCATGCCTGACAAAATAGCTTCTTTCTTTACTGGAACATTTGATGATTCTTTCTGTCATCTCTTCTCTCAATATTTGTTCATTTCTCTTGCTCTGTCTACTCTTTGTTATGTCTCTCTTTCCTTCTGTCTCCTGGCTTTTTTGGAAGTCTCCCAATCTGTATGGTTCCCACACACATTGCTTTACTCATTTCCTCGATTCCTATCTCTTAACTTTTTTAAACTGAAAGATATGCATTAAGATGGTAACTGACCTGTACAAGCTCATTGTAGTTAACAGGCTCGCATGCTTAATTGTATGAATGCTGGAACATACCTGGGCAATTTTTCATTTGGTCGGGCAGATGCCAGAATTGTAGATGTACTGGAACAGCTTGGCTAGAGGTGTGGCTAGTTTTGGGGCACAGGTCTTGAGCACTACAGCTGGGTTGTTGTTGGGGCTCATAGCCTTTGCTTTATCCAGCTCAACAATTTCTTGATATCATGTGGAGTGAATTGAATTGGCTGAAGACTAACTTCTGTGATTGTGGGGACCTCAAGAGGAGGCCAAGATGAATCCTCCACTCAGCACTTCTGGCTGAAAGTGGTTGCAAATGCTTCAGCCTTGTCTTTTGCACTCATGTGCTGCGTTCCACTTTCATTGAGGCTAGGGATGTTCGTGGAGCCTGCTCTTCCAGTTAGTCGTCCAATTGTCCACCACCATTCATGACTGGATGTGGCAGGACTGCAGAGCTTTGATCTGATCTGTTGGTTGTGGGATCGCTTAGCTCTTTTGTAGCATGCTGCTTCCATGGTTTCGCATGCATGTAGTCCTGTGATGTAGCTTCACCAAGTTGGCACCTCATTTTTAAGTATGCCTGGTGTCGCCCCTGGTGTGCTCTTCTACACTCCTCATTGAACCAGGGTTGGTCCCTGGCTTGATGGTAATGCTAGAGTGAGGGATATGCTGGGCCATGAGGTTATAGATTGTGGTGGAATACAGTTCTGCTGCTGTAGATGGCCCACAGTGCCCAGTTTTGAGCTGTTAGATCTGTTTTGAATCTACCCCATTTAGCATGGTAATAATGCCAGACAACTTGAAGGATAGTGTCCTTAGTGTGCAGAATGGACTTTGTCTCCACAAAGACTGTGTGGTGGTCACTCCCACCAATACTGTCATGGATAGATGCATGGTGACAGGTATATTGGTGAGGATGAGCTCAATTAGGTTTTTCACTCACATTGGTTCTTTTACCACCTGCCACTGGCCCAATCTGGCAGATATGTCCTCAGGAGTCAGCTAGCTTGGTCAGAGTGCTACCGAGCCACTCTTGGTGATGGACATTGAAGTCCCCCACTCAGACTGCATTCTATACCCTTGCTACCCTCAATGATCCTTCCAAGTGGTGTTCAATATGGAGTAGTACTGATTCATCAGCTGAGGGAGGGCAGTACATGGTAATCAGCAGGGGTTTTCCATGCCTATGTTTGACCTGGTTCCATGAGACTTCATGAGGTCTGCAGTTAATGTTGAGGATTCCCAGGACCACTCCTTCCTGACTTTATACCACTGTGTTGCCATGTCTATAGTCTCGGACATTACCTGAAAGATAGGATTCTGTGAGTATGACTACATCAGGCTGTTTCTTCGCTATTCTGTGGGACAGCTTTCTCAATTTTGGCACAAGTCCCTATATGTTAGTGAGGAGGACTTTAAAGGATTGATTGGGCTGGGTGTGCCTTTGTCATGTCTGGTCGATGATACATGGTCTGTCTTGTTTTATTCATATTATAGTTTTGTAAAACAGATTGATACAACGGAGTGGCTGGCTAGGCCATTTCAGAGGGCAGTTAAGAGTCAACATATAGTCCAGACTGGGTAACGACAGCAGTTTTCCTTCCCTAAAGGACATTAGTGAACCAGATGGGTTTTTAACAACAATCTGGTAGTTTCACAGTCACCATTACTGATAGTGGCTTTTTAGTTCCAGATTTATTTAATTAAATGAATTTAAATTCCCTAGCAGTTGTGTTGGGATTCAAACTCATGTCTCGGGATCATTAGGCAAGGCCTCTGGATTACTAGTCCGGTAATATAACCAATATGCTACAGTACCTAAGTCAAACACTTTCTTCTTATTGAAGATTAAATTTTACAAATTTTCATGATGAACACCAAGATCACATTAGATGCTTTGCTGCAGAAGATATAACCATTACAACCCAACCTTCCAGAGGTCTGTCGTCTTCATCTCACAACCTATGGCTTTGATTTTCCACCATATGTAGCATTGCTAAATGCGTAAATCCTATAGAACTTGACATTGATGGGTCTTCTCTCAGTCTCAGTCTCTATTCTGATATCATATGGTCTCAAGAACAACATTATTTTTATGGTTAGGAAGACATAAAAGGAGCCATGCTACCAAAACAGCAGTGCTGAGTCTCCAGATTAGAATGACAAGTGAATCTAAATGTAAGCATATCAATGCCTAGCCCAAAAGTATATATTGAACGGCTAGTGCTTTTGCTACTGAACTTAATATAAATTAACTGTTTTGTAAAGTTACTTTGCTTACTATTTCTCCATCTTAGTCTTTAATTGGTGTAGATGGGATGTGTTCTGGAGTTTGTGAGTAGGCATGGGGAAGGGAGTCCAGGAGACCTGGGGTTTGGAGATTTTGGGTACTCGGGCTGGCTGCTGTGAGATCAAATAACACAAACTGAGCAGAGATTGAAAGCCAACATGGGACACAGAGTGTTTCCACATTTGTGGAGAACAGGGGGTGTAGCAAACTTGCGCATATACAGATGTGCATAAAATATCAGGACCTGAGGCTCAGCTGAATTATTCCGTGGCCATGGATGGTTCTTAAGACGAGCTCAAGGGTCCTGAGAAAGAGAGAGGCTTCTTGTGTTGGGAAAAGGTTTTACAGGTTTTAAAAAATGGGTTGGGGTTACTTTATTGCTAAGTTTTGTGATTTCCTTTCACAATTGAAATAATGAACGATCTTGCATGTATTAGGGCCTTTTGATATCCGTAGCCGGTGAATTACTTTTAAAGCATATGGTCACTGCTGTTATGTAGGAATACACAACAGCCACATTTCATACAGAAATGTGAAAAGAACAGTGACTATTATCAATTACTGTTTGCATTAATGAAATACATTTTATTTCTAGTAATACGCAGTTAGGTGAATATGGAGTCAGCATGGATATTGAAAGGATTTTGCAATTTTTTGCTCCAGACATTGGTTGTTTCAATGGAGTTGGTCGGTTGCTATTTTAATGAATAGAAGAATTTTGTGAAGAGTTAATGGGGGTGAAATTAAACTTTGGCAAGAGCGTGAAATTGATGGCAGCGGATCGGTTAGATTGCATATATAATTTTACTTTCCACTTAGTTCAAATGCCAGAGTTGAATTTTAGCTCTAATAAGTGAAAATAGTGCCATTTTGTTAATTAGTAGTTTTTGATTGGTTCATTTTACAGATGATAGTTTTTGATTGTTTTTTTAATGAATGGGGTATTTGGGCCAATTAGCATGATATGTGCTTCACAGCTACATTGGATACTTTCCCATGCCTTATTGAAACCTGCCTGATTTTTAAAAATCATCATATATTTATTTTGTACTGCAATTTATGTATCCACTCATGTATTTGTTAGTATCTAGTATTAATTTTGAATGCTTCATTCAAGACTGACTGAATGAGAAGTTTAGCGCATATTTCTTGTAAGACTGATTGCTTCTTTATATTTAAATGAATTACCTTGTTAAAAGTAATGTGTGCTATTGAAAATAACGTGCAATTTATATTGTTTTGTTTTGCACCGTAAACTGCTTTTGTAATGACAGTATTGGTATGAAATGCTATTTTCATCACACCCAGCTCCACAATAACCTAATTGCAATTAACAGATGTGAGGGATGACGCATACTGAAATTGTTCTCTTAGGAACAGTTGATGGGATTTTAAAAGCTGTTGTGTTAGACAGCAGCTGCAGGACTGCTACTACACAAATGTCACTGTACCTGTGACCAACTCAGCATAGTCTTAGATATTTTTCCTACAGTCACTTGAAGTAGATTTAAACATCGCAACTAGTGGTTAAAAACCCTATCTCGTTTTTTTAGGGCTCTCCCATTACTGTAACTTTTTTCAACCAAATCCTAGATTTAGACTTCCTTATTTTGTCCACAAGGTAATGCTGGGGAATGAGCAAGGATTGGTCTTTCTAGATTTTCTGCACCCATATCCAATTATAGGCGGTCTTGACTAAAATCCAGCACTGACTAATTTCAGAAGGTGAATTTCAAAATCCGTCAACTTTTGACTATTATGCATTAGAAATGCAATGATCTCAATCTATTCCAACTACATTATTTGCAAAGGAATGTGAAATTAACCAACCAAGGTTAGTCAGTACTAGGTACCCAGCTGCTGTGGCAGTCTGCACAGAAATGTATACAATGCAGTCAACTTGTCAGCTATTATTTTTGGCACCTGGCATAAACTCTTGTCGCTGACTCCATGCCCCTCCCCAACCATTTGCCTGGACTTAATCAGGCAATGCATAACACCTGGCATTCTATGCACGAAAGTTGAGCTTCACTCCTCTCATTCTATCCAGTACCATAACTACTCATTTCCATCTCTGCAATATTACGTCCCTCTAGTCTAGCCTAACTTTACCCCCATTGTTGCTATAGCAGTTATCCATGCTTTTATCACTTGCAGACTCAATTTTCCCTCGTGCCCTCCTTACCAGCCTTCCATTGCCAAAGCTCAGTATTTAAGAATCAGGCAGATAATTTTGGACAACTTTATCTCCCAGTAATAAATCAGGTTAAGTACACAACAGGCACTTATGCATAGTCCATGGCGAGAGTAAGCTTGTGGGCTGAATACTCTTTATTTGTTCTGTGTTATCTTTTGTTCTTGTAGACCATGCATGGACCAATCTAGAAGCTACATCCATTTAATAACTATCTATGAAGATAGAGATCAAATACTGCACTTGTGCTGCTGGCATCATCGAAATGTCAACCATGGGAGGCAGTTGGGCAGATTTTAGTAATAGAGGTTCAGGTACCTATTGTACAGTTTTGCTTTACCTGTTTTAGAGGTCAGATTATACAGATACTGAAACGTTTCTTTATATTAAATGAGGTGAAGTAAATTATAACCTTTGTGGAAACAATAAATGGGCAGTATTGATACTACCATGGGGGAATATCAACGAGGTAGTGGACTGTAATACTGAAAACATTTTTAACTATATATCTACATATATATATATAGGTAGAGAGAGAGAGAGAGAGATAGGCAGCCAAATGACATTAGCCATTTGCCATTACTGTTCAAGTCAATTACAAAGGCAGTGCTTATAATACATTAAGTGGACTGGCTATTTTCGGCAATTCAATAAGCTCTTGACACCTTGTTGGTGTGATTAACTGCTGTTAGCTATTCACCCATGTAGCTGAAAGCCTCTGAACATTGTTCAACCCTTTTATCTTGTTTTAATGACCCAGCAACAAAGAATGCGCCACAAAGAATGAAAGAAACACGCACCGTGCAATCGATAGTGGGAGTTGTCTGTCACTGGAGGCCGTGAACCAAGTTGGGAGGATGGGGGGCGGTGGTGGAGAGGGGAGAAATCAAGCTTTCTCACCATCTTCACCCAGAATGGTTGCTTTTATCTCAACCTGTGTTCATTGCCAGCTCCTAACTTGCCGCTGCTTCTAGTCAAGTTTCAGATGGATTTAGCATCCACCACGTATAGCGGGCAAATCACATTTGTCCAAACATGATTACAATAAGTGGTAGAGACCACATTGCTATTTATATTTGCTGAGTTGCACTTAGCCAGAAGTTGCGCCAAAATTATGTACCATCAGATATTCACACAGCGCGGAAGGAGGCCATTTGACCCATAGTGCTTGAAAGAGCTATCTCATTAATTTTGCTTCTCTGCTCTTTCACCATAGCCCTGCAAATGTTTTGCCAGTCAAGTAATTATCCAATTCTCTTCTGAAAGTTACTACTGAATCTGCCTTCAGCACCCTTTTAGGCAGTGCATTCCAAATCATAACAGGTTTGTTGGCAGCCTTCCATCTACGAAAGATGATGGACACACAGCAACAATCCATTTTGGTGGGGCAAAAGGAGGCAGGTTCTGCCACAAGTGCTGCACGTGAAGCTGTCAAATGATTTTGTGAGTTGTTGTTTTCAGCGTTGGTGCCTGTTGCCAAGCTGCTGTAGCCACTGGTTGTCGTGATAGTGCATGCCAGTCCACAGGATGTGTCGGCATTTCCCTCTTTCACCAGCCAGTGACTCCCAGGTGCGATAGTTGACATTTAGGGCCTTTATGTCATGCTTGCAAGCATCCTTGAAGCGGAGCTTTGGTCGCCCCACTGGTTGTCTGACCCCAGCTACCTCACCATACAGAAGGTCCTTGGGTATACGACTGGCTTCTATCCTGCAGACATGTCTGATCCACTAAAACTGCTTCTGTTTGATTAGTGTCAACATACGTGGGAGCTCTGCCTTTGAAAGGACTGCCACATTTGTGATTTTGTCCTGCGAGGATATTCCCATAATGCGGTGCAGGCAGAGAAGATGGAAATTATTGATCTTCTTTTCCTGGTAGCTGCAAATCACCTATGTTTCATAGCCATACAACAAGGTTTGAAAACCAGGCCTTTATAAACAATCAGCTTAGTCCTAAGGGTCAGCTTGGTATTTTTCCATGGACGTTTCACATGTCGGCCAAAGGTGGTAGCTGCTTTCCCTATGCGTGTATTGAGATCTGCATCAAGTGATGTATTGCCACCCTGGACCCAAGGTAGTAGAATTTGCTTACCACTTCTAGTGGGTGTTATTTAGTGTGATCAGGGGCAGAGATGCAACACCTTTTCCCATGACCATCGTTTTCTCGAGACTTATAGTTAAGAACAACAAGTTACAGGTATGGGAGAGACAGTCCATGAGTCTTTGTGGCTGGGAATCCATGTGAGCAACTAGCACAGCATCATCAGTGTAGAGGTGTTCTCTGATCAGGACACAATGTGTTTTTGTCTTTGCTTTCAGCCTTGATAGATTGTAGAGCTTGCCGTCTGACCTAGTGTACAAGTAGACTCCTTCCATATCTGCATAATCATAACAACTCACTGTTAATTTAAATAACTAGATTAAGCCATTTTCAGAGCCATTCTTGCCAATAGAAGCATGTATTAAAATTTCCTCCAGAGCTCATTTGTTTTTCTGGAATGTAAAAACTAGCATAAATTAAGTGCCAGTGCTGTGCCACCAATAATGTGCTGCTATCTTCTGCATGATGTCTCACTGTCAGAACCTCTTGTCTTTGTTGCTTTCTTCCTTTTCCATTCTTAATCCTTCAGAATGCTTTGGGTTGGGGACCAGAGTTCCAAAAATGTTGACTGCACTGAGACTGACAGGACTTTGGCGAAGTACAGCACAGTTGTCACTAAGAGAAAAAAAATTGTGATCAAACCCTATTTCTCATCTACATGCTGCCCCTTGGCGAAATCCAAAAACCTGATTTTAGGTTCCATGTGTACAGTGACGACACCCAGCTCTATCTCACCACCACCTCTCTTGATCCCTCCACTGTTTCTAAATTGTCAGACTGCTTATCCAACATCCAGTACTGGATGAGCAGAAATTACCTCCAACTAAAGTGTCAGCTGTTGCTCAGTTGGTAGCACTCTCGCCTCATAGTCTCATGTCCCACTCCAGGGCTTGAGCACAAAATCAAAGCTGACGCTCCAGTGCAGTACTGAGGGAGTGCTGCACTGTTGGAGGTGCTGTCCTTTGTGACATGCTGAAACCGAGACCCTATATATCCTTTCTAGTAGATGTACGAGATCCCATGGCACTATTTGAAGAGCAGCAGAAGATCGCCTGGTGTCCTGGACAATATTTATCCCTCGACCAACACCACTAAAAAAGATTATCTAGTCATTATCACATTGCTGTTTGTGGGAGTTTGCTCTGTGCAAATTGGCAGCTGCGTTTCCTCCATTACAACAGTGACTACACTTTAAAAGTACATCATTGGCTGTAGATCACTTTGGGACTTCCAGTGATTGTGAAAGGCACTCGATAAATGCAAGTCTTTCTTTCTTTTAAATTTTGGAAGACCAAAGGCTTTGGACTGAATTTTAAGCAGACCCAGGGGACGGGAATGGAGGGCAGAGTTCCAACAGTGACACAACAGGCAGGTATTTAAGGTTGTTAAGAGGCCAATTGAAAGCAATTTTATGGTTGGGATTGAATTTTATAAACGGCACACGGGTTTCACGGAGCTTCGGAGGCTCGCCCTGGAGGCAGGAGAGCATGGCTTGTTGCTAGGGGAGGCCATCGGGAAGGCAACCATCGACTGCCTGGCAGGGTGTTGAATTGTGGGCATCACGTATTGCGTGAGAAATGAGGGAATGATGTTTGAGCTGCACAAAAGCAGTACCACCCCCTGTCAGCAGGAATGAAGGAGGATCTGGTGACGCTGGAAGAGGGGCAGAGGAGCAGCTGCCCACACAGGGAGCACCCCGAGAGGAGCCCCCAGCTGCGGGAGGCAGCCAGTCCTCCTCTTGAGCAAGACAGACATATGCCTCCCTGCTGACCTGAGAGGGTAGAGAACCTGGTGGTGACCCGAGGTCCCCTGTCACCCCCTCTCGCCTTGCCGCTGCTTCCTTGCGCCTATGGTCAAGACGAGGGTATGCAGGTCTCATTGAGTCATAGAGTTATACAGCACAGAAACAGGCCCTTTGGCCCATCGTGTCCATGCCCGCCGTCATGCACCTATCCTAATCCCATTTTCCAGCACTTGGCCTGTAGCCTTGCATGCTATGGTGTTTCAGAATGCTATGGCGTCCGCACGAATGTCTTGTAGCCACTGAACTTTCTGCTGGATGTGGATCTCCATCAGAGCTGCCAATCTCTCAATGGAGGATGCCACTCGTGCACCGGTCAGAGACAATGCTGAGCTCAAGGCCTGGATGGACTCTTCCATTATCCACACTTAGGAACACATTGCCTCTGGCATCTCTGCCAGATATTGCCGGACCTCTCACTGCAGCTGGAGCATTTCCCGTTATGCTGGGGCACCAGAGGCATGTCATGAGTTTGGGGCTCAGCATGGGCCTGGTCTCCCACAGTCCTCCAACTGTCAGAGGCCTCGGCTGTTACAGCCTCCATCAGCTGCCGGGCACGTCAGTGCTGTGCTCACCAGATTGTGTGCCCAGATCTAAACTCAAGTGCACTCAATCCACCAAGGTGTAAGTATCTGCTCTGGTGGAGGGTGCAGGACAATGAAGTGATGATGGACCCTCCAAGACTCCTTCCTCCCCCTCAGTGGTGGCAGCCTCCCCCACAGTCTTGGAGGCTGTCTGAGTTGGCACTGCTTGGCCTGCATGAGAGAACAGAGACATGTAAGGATCAAGGGCCTCCCTTCCCGAAGTAGCACACACCCCTACGATGCAGACCCCTGTGGGCACTGGATGCCTGATGAACAGCGTGGCTCCATTGCTGCAGGTGCAGCTTTGTGCCCCATGGCAACCTTACTCACTGTCTTGTGAAGGTGAAAATGTCTCTCTGTCTGGAACGCTCCAGCCGTCTTGAGGTCCAGCCAACTCCATGGCCACCTCCTCCATCGGGGTTAGTACATGGAGAAGGACAGCCCACCACCGGTCTTGGCCCAATCTCTCAGATTTTGTGCTATCTGCTCCTGCAGACAGAGGGATGGAGGCTGTTGATCCCCCAGCGAGAACAATCCCAAGACATAGGCTGGTGGCAGTTTAGCTGCCAATGATGGGGGCACACAGATGCCTCCGGCACATGTGGCCCATTTCCAGGGACCACATAAAGTTCTGCGATGACATGGGGCCTCCTTTCAGGGCTACTTCACCATGCTGCAGTCAGTTAGGTTGCTCCCCTGACCCTTTGTCCACATCTGGGGGTTTAATCCCTCTCCTTGCAACCCACCCTTCTGCTTCATTGGATGCAAAGCCCAAGAGGATGAAGGCATTAAGAGGTACTCACTTTTGCTGCCCGGATGAGGTCATTGAGCTGCTTACGACACTGGATCCATGTCCGTGGCGTTTCCCCATGGCTGCTGACCACCTCTACTATATAAAGCCGGGCCTATTTATTAAGCTGCCAGGTCTCTTCTGCTCATCCCTCAGGAAGAGAATATGCCTCCTCTCCCTGGCAGCCTGCAGAAGCACCTGGAGGGAGGCATCAGGGAAGCATGGGGCCACCTGGAGTCTACTCTCAGCCATCTCTATGGTGACCCTATCACCTCCTCTTCTCACAGGCCTTCACAATGCAGTTCACTGCAGGGCTGGCAGCCCTTTAAAAATGGCGCCATCACCTGCCGAGGCATCAGCTGACACCGCACTCCTTGCCTCCAGACCTGACTTCGACCAAGCAATTGGCCGCATGTCATGCCAAATTGACCTTAATTGGCCGGCCGCTGCTGGATTGCATGCAGCCCACCACACCTGGCCCCGACATACCTTGCACCTGTTTCTGGTCCAGACTGTGGGACCAACATTTTCCCAATAAAATTCAGTCTATTGTCCTTGGTCCCCATCATTAACACCATTCCTTGGTCACCAACTCCATCTCTCTACCTGGCAAATGTCTGAGGCTGAGCCTGACTGTTCACAACCCTGGTGTTGTATGACCTTGGGATGAGCTTCTGATCATATATCTGCATCATCACTAAGACCACTTATTCCACCTCCATAATATTTCCTGACTCCATCCCTGCCTCAGCTCATCTGCCGGTGAAACCCTCATATGTGCCTTTGTTACCTTCAGACCTGGCTATTCTAACGCACTACTGGCTGGTGTCCCACATTCTACCCTCTGTAAACTTGAGGTCATCCAAAACTCTGCTGCCCATGTCCTAATCCGCCCCAAGTCTCTTTCACCCATCACCCCTGTGCTCGCTTAACTACATTGGCTCCCAGTTGAGCAATACCTTGATTTTAAAATTCTCATTCTTGTTTTCAAATCACACCATGACCTTGCCCTTTCCTATAAGGCCACTCTTGCACTAGAGTTATGCCAAAACTTTCTAGGTGATTGCAGGCTATGATGTATTTCTTTGATTGGCAAGGTCACTGATTTGCAGTTTTGATGCAAAAATAGTTTGAAACGTTGGCTACAATCCTGAAAACACTCACAATTTTAAAATTGGAAAAATTACTATTTTATGTAAAATAGAAAATGGAAATTTGACATACCGTAAAACAGTGACCTCAAGTTTTTCTTACACCCAAGCCAGAGGTAATTGCTCTTCTTTCTATCCATTAGAAGCGTAGAGTCAGAAAGGTATTGGCAGTAGACTTATGCTCTTGTGATATCTAAAAGGTCTGATTTGTAAGCATTATGATGAGAATAATTTCCATCGTTAACTGGCTTTCACTCTTGTTTCTATGCTAAAGAGGGATTATGAAAGAACCATATTCATTATTAGATAATAGTACTTGTAGTAATATGTCATTGTAAAGGCTTGCCTAAAGTCCACTTTGAATATTTATGCAGCATACTAATATAGTCCATGAATCAGTATGTGCATGTCAGAATATATACATCAGAATTGATATAATATAGAGAGAGCATGGAGAATCAATGAAGGCTGAGCTTTTCTGTGAAAGGGATACTGTATATCTGGACGAAATTATGACATACAAGAATCCAGGCAATACAGTTTACATTTTTATTACTGAAAGGTTCATTTTTTGTTATAAATGTTCAATTTGTTCATATAATCTTTTCAAAATTGCTAATGGTTTATACTTTACCTATCCCATACAGCAAAATTTGAATTTTATCTGTCTCATCCAATCACTGAGTTTGATCTTGAGATTGATCAAGAGACCACTCAAAAACAGATTACTTCTGTGGCCTTCAAGTCGTATCATAGATGGGCCTCCAAATGTAATAAGTGGAAGGAAAAACAAGACAGGAATATTCAGAAATGTCGTCAAGTAGCAGTTAGGATTTAACACAGAAATTTGTAATATATCTATAATGGGAAAAAATACCTTAACCTAAATTTGAGCTTCTGTGACACATTAACCCTTTATACACTAAGGGTAAATTTACTTATCTAAGTACAATTTTCGATCTTGATGTATTTTTATGCACCAGAGATTGGCCTGTTTATGCTCATGACACGGGGATAGAAATAGCCTTTGATCTTTGGAGCTGTTAAATTACAATTTTTTTTGGAACTGGCTCCTTCCTCCAAAATAAGCATCGGGAGTTGTCACAAAGAATAAATAAGGTAAATGAAGTGTTTCAAAGTCATTTGTTTTCAAATCAAAAGATACTTTGAGTAGAAAAGATGAAAGTCAACAAAATGAAAATAGGACAGAGAGAGAATGGGAGAAAAGAAAATATGGCAAGCTGAATTCAAGTTCAGAATATTTTACTTTTAAATTCAAATTTTATTTAAAGTGTCATTATTTTAGAAGTGCTGGTCTCATAAAGTTGCTCCATTATTTGAGTAGCATTATTTCTGCAATATTAATGTTTGTTTCAGTGTCGCAGTGCGTAAGGTGAACATTTACAAAACTGACTGCATTTCTCTTGCTCAGCAAGTATCTTAATTGTTAATTACACTTGCTTTTACTTCTATGTCCTGTTTTCTGAATTCTCAGCCTCGTAATACCATTTTTGAATTTTTTTGGAAGACTTCAAAGTGATGTAAGCCACTGCTCCACAATTCTGATGGGGAAGAGGTCAAAAATAAATACATGAGAAAGCATTTTATGAAACACAACTATTTTAAGATAAAATGTTTTAGGATTTGCAATAGAACACTTGTGATATTTTCTCAGCTTCCTGAACAAAACTTAAGCTATAGTCACAAACATTCATCAAATGTCAGAATATGGAAGAAGCTGCAAATACTTTTGTTTAATTCTGAAATTGCAGGGGCTCTGCCTACTCTTATAACTCTCTTTCATGTACTGCAAATCCTATTTGTAAAGCTTGTGCATATTTCCACAAAACAAGAGAAGATATAAAAGTAGACATTGCTGATGCTGAAAACGTTCTTCAATTTGGTACACAATATGAAATGCACAATTATATATAGTAATAAGCTGGGAAGTTTTCCAACAAATGTCTACCACAGTGATACTGCATTCTCACGTCACAATGTTAGGATATTAACAGGATTTCTTGGAAATAGTTCAGTTTGATATAGGATCACTGACAGTCAAAATAAAAGGAAGTAAAACATTTGTCCAAACGTGGAATCATATTTTAGATCATGAAACAAAGAACAGCAGCTTTCTCAATAGTTTAATGCTTAGGGCAATAACTGCAGTACAGAAGGTCGAAAACTCAATCCCCTCCACAGTTTAAAAATAAGTACTGTATACAACAAGAATAATTCCAAGAAAGACTGATTGATTATTTATGACAGATACAGCTCACAAAACTAATTTTTCCCTTTTGTTGCTGGATTAATAAGGAACACCTAAGTCTGCTTATACAATAACAGCCCCCAAGGATTAACTATACATGACAATAAGTTTTAAATGTGCAGAGTTCTTATTTTCCTTCCAAGGCACAGTATTCTGCATTCTGCCATCTGCCAGTGTACATATGATAAACTTTGCTTAGAATGGGTGATTGTTGATAGGCAGCTATCATAGAGAGAGAGACACAGCACTGAAACAGGCCTTTTGGCCCACAGAGTCTGTGCCGACCAACAACCATCCATTTAGACTAATCCTACATTAATCCCATAATCCCTACCATTCTCCTACCACCTACCTACACTAAGGGCAATTTATAATGGCCAATTTATCTATCAATCCGCACGTCTTTGGCTGTGGGAGGAAACCGGAGTACCCGGTGGAAACCCACACGGTCACAGGGAGAACTTGAAAACTCCGTACAGGCAGTACCCAGAACCGAACCCGGGTCGCTGGAGCTGTGAAGCTGCAGTGCTAACCACTGCGCCACTGTGCCGCCCTATCAGAATTAGTGTGTTTGATTGCAAGAACAGGGTAACCAATTGCTGCATTTCAGTAATATCTTTGTTTTCATAAAATGTTGTTCCATTTAAAATAAAGGCTGTTTTCAAAGTTAAAGAATTATGAGGATTGCTGTCCCATGAGGAAAAATAAATTTCCTTGAGAAATAAGAAAAATTAAATTTCCACCAGGAATTAAATCAGCAAGTTTACAATGACTGAAGTAAAAGCTGGAATTGCAGAGCAGGTCAGTTAGTATTTGAAAGAGAATGATAAGTAACAGTTAACATTTCAGACATGGCTTCCATCAGAACTGTCAGAATGTTTTAGTTATAACTTGCATTGTTCCATCCTTACCTCCAACATGTTCATTCTGGAATTAAATACACACCTTATCAGTATGGTGTTTGAGAGTTCTCTTATAATCCTGCAAATTTTAATGCCTCTTTGAAAAAGGTTCTTTTAAAATCCAGGATTTGTCGTAGAAAGCAACTTGCCTGCATTACAGAGAGATGTAAGAAAGTTAGGTGGAAATAAAGAAGACATTGAAAATCAATCTCAAGGTGATTTTCTCATTTGTGTTATTCTAAAAAGTAATGTTGAGTGGAAAGCAGTGTAATGTGATGGCTTATCCCCTCCTTTATTTCAATTAGGTTTTACTCTTGACTTTATTTCATAGAATGATTGCATGGTTACAGCACAGAAGAAGGCAATCCAGCTTGTTGTGTCCATGCTGGCTTTTTGCAAGAACAATTTGGCGAGTCCCATTTCTCCACTTTTTCCCCATAGCCCTGCAAATTTTTTCTCTTCTGATAATTATCTGATTTCTCTTTGAAAGCCATAATTGGATCTGCCTCCGACACATGCTCAGGCAGTGCAGTACAGATCCTAACCACACTCTGTGTAAAAATGTTTACTCTCATGTTGTCTTTGGTTCTTTTGCCAATCACCTTAAATCTATGTCCTCTGATTTGCGACATTCTGCCAATGGGAACAGTTTCTATCTACTCTGTCTAGACCCCTCATGATTTTCAATACCTCAATCAAGTCTCTTCTCGACCTTCTCTTCACTAAGGAGAACAACTCCAGCTTTCCAGTCTATGCTCATATATCTGAAGTCCCTCAACCCTGGAACTATTCTCCTAAAACTTTTCTGTACCCTCTGTAAACACATCCTAATGTGCCCTGCCCTGAATTGGACACAATGGGCTGGATTTTACACATGGGCGGTCCACACGTCAGAGGGGGTGGGCAGTCCGTCTCTGGCAATGGCGTCAGGCGCTATTGCATAGGTGCTGACACCATTTTTAAAGGGCTTCAATCCCAACGTTGCAATTTAAATTTTTAAAGGAATGCTCATTTTAAAAAAAATAAACCGATCCTGACCCTCTCCCACCCCCCCCCCCCAATAAGCATAGAAGTAATTACCTGCCCTCTTGCCCGCCCAAAACACTTAACTTGTGCTGCCAACCTTACCCCCCAAAGTTCATCAACTTTAAACTTTACCCCTGCCCACCACCCCCTAGACCAATGACATTGATCTGACCCCGCTACCCCAACCCGCACTCTAAAGCTTATCTGCTCCCCCCTCCCCCTCCCCACCAGTGTTGCTCCTCGGATACCCGGATGGGTATCCGAAGGCGCGAGAGTGCCAGCTGCTGTCACCAATATTGCCCCAGAATGGACGGCGGGAGCGAGTAAGTAACTAATTCATTTATTTAAATAAATCTATGTATATAAATTTTGGTCCCGTTGCCAAGAGGCGGGTGGACTGCCATGAGGCTTTGCTGCCGCCGGCAATATTGGGATGGGTCTCTGCTGGAGGCATTTTCCGGCCCCCCCGCCATGACCCCTGATGTCGGGGGGCTGTAAAATTCAGCCCAATGCTCCAGTTGAGGCCAAACTATTGTTTTATAAAGGTTCACCATTACTTACTTGCTTTTGTAATTTATACCTCTTTATAAAGCCTAGGATCCAGTATGCCTTTTTAACCACTTTCTCAACCTGCCCTGATACCTTCAACAATTTGTGCACATATATCTCCAGGTCTCTCTGTTCATGCACCCCCTTTTGAATTGTGCCCTTTATATTTGCTCTCCCCTTTCTTCCTATCAAAAGGTATCACTTTACCCTTCTCTGGATTAAATTTCCTGCCACATGTCCACTCATTCCAGCAGCCTGTCTATGTCCTCTTGAAGTCGATCACTGTTCTCCTCACAGTTCACAATACTGTCATGCTAGGCCCCCACCTGCCAAGAATGAAGCACATTAATTTTGTCATGAACATTGATTTTAAAATGTTACTGGAGTGAAGAAAGGGCTTGTTAAGCAGATCAGCTGTGGTTGGAAAAGATATTTGCATATTAACAGACAGTGACTGGAAAGATAAAGGACCATTCTCTGACACATTCAACCCACAATGGGCCTTGAGCAGGTATTGTGTGTAAGAGGAGCATTCCAGAGACTGCGAGGTGATACAATCCAAGATGTGGTCAGACCAGTTAGTCACACGACTAACCTGCTTGGCAACCTGGGGTTTTCTGAATTGTACAAACAGTTTGAACTGAGAGGTTTGTTTGCTCCTGGACTGAGAAGATCTCTCCTGTCTGCTCCCATCTCTTTCTCATAAGTCTCTGAATCCACTGAAGACACATGAACCCCAAGAGAGAAAAGTCTCCTACAGAGAACAAGGTCTAAGAAGAATACTGGGCCCCAACTAAAAGCAAGATCTACCTACAATCAAGAACTCTACAGTGAGCTCCAAGAACCGTAACAAAAACTCTTCAGATATTGCCTCACACTTTTCCACTTAATTTTTTTTCTGCTCTTTTCTATCTCTACTTGCATGTATCATGTATGCATGTTAGCGTGGGCGCATCATGTATCCATAGGCGTTAACCAAATTAGAGTTTAAGTTCAATAAATTTAAACTTCTTTAAACCTAAGAAAGCCTGTTGTGCTGGTTTCTTTGCCTTAGAATTGGAAAGTGGTGAACAAGGATTCACCAAAGGGAAGCTAAAAACACGGTGTGTTTAAAATTAAACCCTGTTGTAGTAAGACCAGGTGAAGGCTGAGCCGGACCCCTAGACACCTTTCTCACCGGGTCGTAGCAATACTTTCAAGTTTTATGTCATCTACAAATTTTGAGATTGTGCCTTTGCATCCAAGTCTATGTCATTATTATATTGATCAAGAATGGCAGTGGTTCTAGTATGACCCCTGGAGATTCCCACTGTATACATTTCTCCAGTCCGAAAATCTGCAGTTCATCGCTACTCTCGCTTTCCTGCCACTGAGCCAACTTCATATCCGTGCTACCACTGTCCCTTTTATTCCATGGGTTTCAACTTTGCCAGCAAGCCTATTATGGGGCACTTGCAGACAGATACAAACTACTCATTCAGTACCTCAGCCATGCCCTCTGCCTCCATGCATAGATCCCTTTTTTGGTCCCTAATTGGCCCCACCCCCTTACTAACCTTTTACTATTTATATGCTTATAGAAGACTTTTGGATTCCCTTTTATGTTAGTGCCAGTCTCTTCTCAACTTTCTCTTTGCCTCTCCTTTCCTATTTCACTTTCTCTCGAAACTTTCTATATTCCGCTTGCTTCTCACTTATGTTATCAATCTGACATCTATCATATGCACCCTTTTTCTGCTTCATTTTACTCTCTATCTCCTTCATCATCCAGGGAGCTCTGACTTTGGTTGCCCTACCTTTCCCCCTCCTGGGAATGTACCTCGACTGTACCCGAACCATCTCCTTTTTAAAGGCAACCCATTGTTCCGTTACAGTTTTTCCTGCCAATCTTGCATTCAAATTTACCCGGGACAGATCTGTTCTCAACCCACTGAATTGGCTCTCCTCCATTTAAGTATTTTTACTCGGATTGCTCCTTGCTCCTTTCCATAGCTAATCTAAACCTTATGATACTATGTTGGCTGTTCCCTAAATGTTCTCTGACACTTGATCCACTTGACTCACTTTGTTGGTCCAGAAACATACTGATCAAGAAAATTGCCCTGAACACACTTCAGAAACTCTTCTCCCTCTCTGCCCTTTACATTATTACTATCCCAGTCCATATTTGAATAATTAAATACCTCCATTATAGTTCTTGCACCTCTGTGTAATTTCCCTGTAAATTTGCTGCTCTATATCTTTTCCCACTAGTTGGTGGCCTATAGAATACACCCAGCAGTGTAACGATAATAGTGTTAGGACCCAGTCCTGCCCTTCATTGAGCCAGGTCTCCATTATCACCATAGCATCATATTCCCAAAGGTTTTTATCTCAATATAATTTTTGATGTGTCTTCTGAATAATAATAGTTTAAGAAGAAAATTGATTCTCAAACAAAAAGCCCTGATGTACCATATTATAAATAGCTCAAAAAATTAGCTTGTGCAGAAACAGTAGTAACCAAATACAGGATACCACGTGAATTATACTTGTCAATGACATGTAAGTGAGAGAGGCAATATGGCTTGAGCATTCAATGAACTCCTTAATTTTGAACTACCCAGATATGGATACAATTGAAAAAGACATCTGCAAAATAACAGTGAAAACTGGCAAGGCGGTCAGTAGACTGCTTCAACTAAAGTCTGCAGAGTGAATTTAATTACAACTGAGATGTTAGACTGTGGAGTTTGTGACATTATGAAATGACTGCATCAGATTTTACCTCTTCTGTGAGAGTCTGGAAAATCTGTGACAGAATACAGTAGGCAATTATTATTGCATTACCTTCTTAGGGGGATCATCATAGGATAAGCTTGATTTCAGCCCGAGGGTTAAGTCCATCTGAAAGCAGTGAAGAAATGGTGTCGTTTCTCGCCTGGTAAATACAGCACTGGCCAAAATTCTTAAAGGAAATCAAATGATAGAGGAACTTTTGGCAATTAATCAACTAGCTTTGGTTAATTCCGTGAATGTAAAAGTAACCCACAGTTCTCATCAAAGAACAAAGAACAAAGAAAATTACAGCACAGGAACAGGCCCTTCGGCCCTCCAAGCCTACGCCGATCCAAATCCTCTATCTAAACCTGTCGCCTATTTTCTAAGGGTCTGTATCTCTTTACTTCCTGCCCATTCATGTATCTGTCTAGATACATCTTAAAAGACGCTATCGTGCCCGCGTCTACCACCTCTGCTGGCTGGAGACTCTGTCTACATAATACTTCAATTGGACAAATATTTGTTGCCCTTGGTGCACAACTTGCTGAGTATCTCTTGAAACCTGGACCTATTTTCCCCAGCGGAGAGGTCAATTACCGGGGGCATAGATTTAAGGTGATTGGCAGAAGGATTAGAGGGGACATGAGGAAAAACTTATTCACCTAGAGCGGGGGCGCGGGTATCTGGAATTCACTGCCAGGAATAGTGGTGGAGGCAGAGACCCGCAATTCTTTTAAAAGGTACCTGGACATGCACCTGAAGTGTTGTAACCTGCAAGGCTATGGACCAGCTGCTGGAAGGTGGGATTAGATTGGATGACTAGTTTTTTTGGCTGGGTTGAATGGCCTCCTTCTGTGCTGTAATTTTTCTCTGGTTCGAAGTATGGAGTGTTTTGCAGGGGAGATATCCCCAATGTCCTGGCCAATAATTATCTCTCAACCAACATACTAAACAGATTATTCTGGTCATTATCACATTGCTGTTTGTGGGAAGTTGTGTGCAAATAGGCTGCCATGTTTCCGACAACAGTGATGATACTTCAAAAAAGAGTAAGTCATTGGCTTTAGATTATCCTGAGGTTGTGAAAGCCGCTATATAAATGTAAGGGTTTTTTTGCACGTGCAGAAGTTTAACTGAATATATATCTTTTTAAAATGTCAAAGAACTGTATTGTTAACAACCAGATAACGCGACAGTTGACTGAAAGCAACTAGGATGGAATTTATTGAGGATATTTCCACCTTGCTGACCAAGATTTAGCTGCTGATTTACAAGTAGGGAATTCCCTTGAGAAAATAAATCACTGCCAGCTGAATTCCCCCAGCATGTTCATGTCACTGGGTCAAAAACCTGGAAATCCCTTCTGAACAGCTCTGTGGGTGTACCTACACCAGATGGACTGCAGCAGTTCAAGAAAGCGGCTCACCACCACTTTCTCAAGGCCAATTAGGGACGGGCAACAAATGCTGGCCTTGCCAGCAATACTCACATCCCATGAAAGAATAAAAACAAGGCTGTGTTTGCTGACAACGCGACCACGAGGCGGCACAATACTGGCACATGTGCAAATGCAGCCTCATCGACTGAAATGTCACTGTCTGTGATGTCTCAGGCAGCTATCTGTAATAAAGATGTCGCTGCTCAATTTGTCACAAAAAGCAAATTAAACCCAAACCCCCTCAATGGCTGATTTCACCACCTCCATTCCACCCCCATCAGTACCCCGCTCCCTCCTGCGATTGCACTTCTTGTTGCTGCTCCTTTCTGCGCCCGTCTGACTCCTCATGATTTTGAACACCTCTATCAAATCTCCTCAATCTTTTTCTTCAATAAAGAGACAACCCCAGCTTCTCTAATCTATCCACAAAATTGAAGTCGTTAAAACCATTCTTGTAAATCTTTTCTGTGCCCTCTCTTAAGCCTTCACATCTTTCCTAATGTGTGGTGCTCAGAATTGGACATAATACTCCAGCTGAAGCTGAACCAATGTTTTATAAACGTTTATCACTCCTACAGGGAATGCAGAGACCAAGTGGGCCCACATCAGCGACGCCATCTATGACTCAGCAATGACCACCTATGGCAAACATGTGAAGCAGAATGCAGACTGGTTTCAATCCCACTTTGAAGAGCTGGAACCTGTCAGAGCCACTAAGCGCATTGCACTGCTGAACTACAAGAAAGCCCCCAGCGAGTTAACATCCGTAGCACTTAAAGCAGCCAGAGGCGCTTCACAAAGACCACCAGGCACTGCGCAAATGACTACTGGCAACACCTATGCAGTCATATTCAGCTGGTCTCTGACACCGGAAACATCAGAGGAATGTATGATGGCATTAAGAGAGCTTTTGGGCCAACCATCAAGAAGATCGCCCCCCTCAAATCTGAATCAGGGGACACAATCACTGACCAACGCAAGCAAATGGACTGCTGGGTGGAGCACTACCTAGAACTGTACTCCAGGGAAAATGTCACTGAGACCGCCCTCAATGCAGCCCTGTCTCTGCCAGTCATGGATGAGCTGGACGTACAGCCAACAAAATTGGAACTCAGTGATGCCATTGATTCTCTAGCCAGCGGAGAAGCCTCTTGGGAGGACTGCACAACCCCTGAAATAATCAAGAGTGCCAAGCCTGCTATACTTTCAGCACTCTACGAACTGCTTTGCCTGTGCTGGGACGAGGGAGCAGTACCACAGGACATGCGCGATGCCAATATCATCACCCTCGAGAAGAACAAGGGTGACCGCAGTGACTGCAACAACTACCGTGGAATCTCCCTGCTCAGCATAGTGGGGAAAGTCTTCGCTCGAGTCGCTTTAAACAGACTCCAGAAGCTGGCTGAGCGTGTCTACCCTGAGGCACAGTGTGGCTTTCGAGCAGAGAGATCCACCATTGACATGCTGTTCTCCCTTCGCCAGCTACAGGAGAAATGCCGTGAACAACAGATGCCCCTCTATGTTGCTTTCATTGATCTCACCAAAGCCTTTGACCTCGTCAGCAGACGTGGTCTCTTCAGACTACCAGAAAAGATCGATGTCCACCAAAGCTACTAAGTATCATCACCTCATTCCATGACAATATGAAAGGCACAATTCAGCATAGCGGCGCCTCATCAGACCCCTTTCCTATCCTGAGTGGTGTGAAACAGGGCTGTGTTCTCGCACCTACACTGTTTGGGATCTTCTTCTCCCTCACATGCGTTCAAGTCTTCAAAAGAAGGAATTTTCCTCCACACAAGATCAGGTGGCAGGTTGTTCAACCTTGCCCGTCTCAGAGCAAAGACCAAAGTATGGAAAGTCCTCATCAGGGAACTCTCTTTGCTGACGATGCTGCATTAACATCTCACACTGAAGAGTGTCTGCAGAGACTCATCGACAGGATTGCGGCTGCCTGCAACGAATTTGGCTTAACCATCAGCCTCAAGAAAACGAACATAATGGGACAGGACGTCAGAAATGCTCCATCCATCAATATCAGCGACCACGCTCTGGAAGTGGTTCAAGAGTTCACCTACCTAGGCTCAACTATCACCAGTAACATGTCTCTCGATGCAGAAATCAACAAGCGCATGGGAAAGGCTTCCACTGCTATGTCCAGACTGGCCAAGAGAGTGTGGGAAGATGGTGCACTGACACGGAACACAAATGTCCGAGTGTATCAAGCTAGTGTCCTCAGTACCTTGCTCTATGGCAGCGAGGCCTGGACAACGTATGTCAGCCAAGAGCGACGTCTCAATTCATTCCATCTTCGCTGCCTCCGGAGATTCCTTGGCATCAGGTGGCAGGACTGTACCTCCAACACAGAAGTCCTCAAGGCGGCCAACATCCCCAGCATATACACCCTATTGAGCCAGCGGCGCTTGAGATGGCTTGGCCATGTGAGTCGCATGGAAGATAGCAGGATCCCCAGGGACACATTGTACAGCGAGCTCGTCACTGGTATCAGACCCACCGGCCATCCATGTCTCCGCTTTAAAGACATCTGCAAATGCAGCATGAAGTCCTGTGACATTGATCACAAGTCGTGGGAGTCAGTTGCCAGCGATCGCCAGAGCTGGCGGGCAGCCATAAAGGCGGGCTAAAGTGTGGCGAGTCAAAGAGACTTAGCAGTTGGCAGGAAAAAAGACAGAAGCGCAAGGGGAGAGCCAACTGTGTAACAGTCCCGCCAACCAATTTTATCTGCAGCACCTGTGGATGAGTCTGTCACTCTAGAATTGGCCTTTATAGCCACTCCAGGCGCTGCTTCACAAACCACTGACCACCTCCAGGCGCTTACCCATTGTCTTTCGAGACAAGGAGGCCAAAGAAGAAGAAGAAGAAGATCACAACTTCCTTGCTTTTGTACTCTATGCCTCTATTTATAAAGCCCAGGATTCCATCTGCCTTTTTAACTACTTTCTCAACTTGCCCTGCCACCTTCAATGATTTGTGCACATATACCCCCAGGTCTCTCTGTTCTTTCCCTTTAGAATTGTACCCTTTATTTTACATTGCCTCCATCATTCTTCCAACCAAAATGTATCACTTCACACTTCTCTGCATTATAAAACAAAACTGACACCAAGATACATTGGAGATATTAGGACAGATGACCAAGAGCTTGGCCAAAGAGCTAGTTTTTAAGGAGTGTCTTTAAGCAGGAAAGCGAGGTAGAGAAGCAGAGAGGTTTAGGAAGGCAATTCCAGAGCAGAGGGCCTAGGCAGCTGAAGGCACAGCCACCAATGGTGGAGTGATTAAAATTGAGAATGCTCAAGAACTGGAATTAGAGGAGAGTAGATGTCTCAGAAGGTTGTGGGGCTGGAGAAGATTACAGAGATAGGAAGGGGTGAGGCCATAGTGGGATTTGAAAACAAGGATGAGAATTTTAAAATTGAGATGTTGCTTAACCAGGAGTCAGTGTAGATCAGTGGGCACAGGCGTGATGGATAAATGGGATTTGGTGTGAGTTAAGTCAGACTTCGGGCAGCAGAGTTTTGGATGACCTCAGGTTTATGGAGGGCAGTTGACCAAAAATGACCAAGAGAGGCTGTCAGCGTCTGCTGGAGGGAGCATTTCGAATAGCTGCTCAATTGAGACTCTGTCCTTGGCCCAAGTGTCCTTGATTCCATCCTTCAGTACACTACCCGGCTCAGCCTTGACACTACTGCAACCCGTAATGAAGTTGGAAAAGTCATCCATCATCTGAAAAACAAGAAGGCCTCTGGAGTAGATGGAATTCCTGTTCAAGTCCTGAAACATGGTGTTGATACACTCATAGCGCGATTGCACTACCTCATCTCCCTTATCTGGGAAGAGAAGCACATGCCAGGGGATCAAAGGAACGCCGTGTTCGTGACCATTTTCAAGAAAGGGGCGGCACGGTGGCGCAGTGGCTAGCACTGCAGCCTCACAGCTCCAGCGACCCGGGTTCTGTTCTGGGTACTGCCTGTGCGGTGTTTGCAAGTTCTCCCTGTGACCACATGGGTTTTCACCGAGTGCTCCGGTTTTCTCCCACATGCCAAAGACTTGCGGGTTAATAGGTAAATTGGCCATTGTAAAAATTGCCCCTAGTGTAGGTAGGTGGTAGGAGAATTGAGGGAAGGTGGGGATGTGAGAGGGGAAAAATGAGATTAATGTAGGATTAGTATAAATGGGTGGTTGATGGTTGGCACAGGCTCGGTGGGCCGAAGGGCCTGTTTCAGTGCTGTATCTCTCTATGACTACTCTATGACTCTAAAGGAGACAAATCCGATTGCACTAATTACAGGGGAGTCTCCCTGCTGTCTGCCACAGGGAAGATCACTGCAAGGATTCTCCTCAACCATCTCCTTCTAGTGGCTAAAGAACTCCTCCCAGAATTGCAATGTGGATTTCACCCACTGAGAGGCACGACAGATATGATCTTCACTGTGCAGCAAATCCAAGAGAACTATAGGGAGCAGTGTCAGCTGCTTTACATAGCCTTTTTTGACTTCACGGAAGCCTTTGACTACATAAATCATGAGTCCTCCTCAAGTTAGGCTGCCCTCATAAATGTGTCACCATCCTTCGCCTACTACATGATGACATGTAAGCTGTGATCCTTACCAACGGGAACAGCACAGACCATATCTTAATGAAGACTGGTGTCAAACAAGTCTGTGTCATCACACCAACCCTCTTCTCCATCTTCCTTGCCGCAATTTTGCACCCCACCTCCAGCAAGCTTTCCATAGGAGTGGAGATACCTACAGGACAGACAGGCAATTATTCAACCTCGGTCGCCTGTACTCCAAAACAAAGGTCATTCCAACTTTAGTCATTGAGATTCAGTACGCGGACAACACTTGGGTATGTGCTCACTCGGAGACTGAGCTCCAAGTCATCGTTGGCTCCTTCACTGAAGCATACGAGAGGATGGGCCTTACTTCAAACATCCGGAAAACTAAGGTCCTCTTCCAACCCACTCCACAGCACAACATCATCCTTCATTGATCAGGATCCACGGCGAGACACTGGAAAACGTCGACGATTTCCCATATCTCAGGAGTCTCCTCTCAACAAAGGTAGACATAGATGACGAAATGCACCATCGGCTTCAATATGCCAGCTCTGCCGTTGGCTGTCTGAGGAAGAGAAGATGAGGAGCTCAAACCCAGGACTAAGGTCATGGTGTACTGGGCAGCAATGATCCCTGCACTCCTATATGCTTCAGAGATGTGGACAACCTACCGCAGGCATCTCAAGGCACTGGAGAAATACCATCAATGCTGTCTCTACAAAATCCTTCACATTTGTTGGCAGAATAGATGGTCTAATGTTGCATCCTCTCCCAAGCCAACATTCCCGGCATTGAGGTGCTAATTACGCAAAACTGGGTGGGCCACGTCACTCGCATGCCTGACACCACGCACTTGAAGCACCTGCACTTCCCTGAGCTTCGCTGTGGCAAAAGACTCCCAGGAGGACAGAGGAAACGCTTTCAGGATATTCTCAAGGCATCCCTGAAGAAATCCAACATACCCAACAACTCATGGGTGTTCTAGTTCCTTGACTGCTCAAAGTGGAGAAGGTATATTCGAGAAGGTAACCGAGCACCTCGCGAGATTTCGATGGGAGCACGCGGAAGCCAAGCCCAGGCAGCAGAAGGAGTGCACAGCCTCCCAAGTAACTCGCCTATCCAGCACTTCAAACACCACCTGCCCCACATGTGGCAGAGTCCGCGGTTCGTGCATCAGACTTATTGGCCGTGTTAGCACTCACTGAACTGGAGTGCAATTAAGTCATCCTTGATCCCGAGGGACTGCCTAAGAGATGGATAAATGGGATTTAGTGCGAATTAGGTCAGAGTCAGGGCAGCAGAGTTTTAGATGACCTCAAGTTTACAGAGGGTCGAATGTGGGAGGCTGGTTAGGTGTCTGGAGGTAACAACGGCATGGATGAGGGTTTCAGCAGTAGAGGAGCTGAGGCAGGGGCAGAGTTGGGCAGGGTTACGGGGATAGAAGTTGGCAGTCTTAGTGACAGCACGGATATGTGGTTGAAAGTTCATCTTGAGGTCAAATATGACACTGAGGTTGTGAACAGTCTGGCTCAGCCTCAGACAGTTGGCAGAGAGAGGGATGGAGTTGATGGCGAAGGAGCAGAGTTTGTGGCGGGGACTGAAGGCTTCAATCTTCCCAAAATTTATTTGGAGGAAGTTTCTGCTCAACCAATACTGATGTCAGACAAGCAGTCTGACAATTTAGACATGGTGAAGTGGTCAAGAGAGGTGGTGAGATAAAACTGGCCGTCTTCAGTGCACATGTGGAAACATACTTCAGAATGTATTTCCTGCACAGTGTGATAACGTGAAAGACTTTTAGAGAAATAACTTTCATGGACTTCCCAATGTAATGGTTAAGTGTCAGTTAGTTTACTTTGATACACACTCCTGAAGTCCAGGTGTGAAGGCTGCAAATTGAATTGCAAATTGAACTAAAAATGCTCACATGTAAAAGTACCTTGATGCCAAAAAAGCCTTTTGTGTCGCAGGTGTTAATCTTGGACATTAACTGTCTTCCCCTCTCGATATCTCCTAATGCGTTGGCCATTACAGATAATGAATTCATCAACTTCTCCCCATTTGCAACTTTACAAACATTTCAGAATACTAATGGTGCAAATTTAATTAGTTGCTGAATAGATAGGGTTGCCAACAAAAGAAGCCAGCTGACTCCAATTTAAACTGGATGAATCAGGCCAGTTTCATATGGTGGCTATTTCCAGGTCACAAAGACAAAAACATTTTTTTCCAGCTAAAGCTGCCTGAAACAAATTTTAAGTTAATATTTACTCAACATGAAGCCATATACCTATATTTACCTATATGACACAGGATGGCATCTGTGCTTAATATAACTTTCTAGAGACAGAGACCATCGAAGACTTTGCTGAGTCCAAAAATGTTATATGACTTCGCAGGGTAAAAAACTCCTTGAGGCACATTTCCAATGATTTTATCCTGCCTGATAGATGATGATGGATCTGTTCTGAGCGGTGTGGAGCATAAATTATAAGTTTTGTTTGATAACGCTGTTTGATGCCACTGTTGACAATGTCTCTAGTCTTGACAAGTAGTTAGAAACTATAAACAATTTATTATTTGCATACCACAATTTATACATTCGTGCACTGAAATAGGATATCAAGTATGATATTCATCAGGTGAGCATTTTGAATTACATAAGCAGCACGCATAGCTTGAACCGTTACAAATGCGAGCACAGTACCAAGATTATTGTCCACATTTTGGTGTCAGATAGTTCAGCCAATTTTCCAACTAGCTAAAATTATTTAATAGTGATGCTTTCCCTCAATTAGTTAGTTGTGGTTTTAACATTTCTGTGAAAAGTTCATTTTGAAATATATGGCCTGTGAAATTGGGCTCCTCCATGCTCCTTTACAGTAACAATTGGTTCTTTGGCAGGCCTGCCAATGCACCAAGCATTTCTGTGTCATCAACCTTTTTCTGTATGCTGCCCCATCAAAGTCCTCTTCTGAGTCCTCTGCAGTGAGCTTGTCGGCATCCTTACCCTCAGGTGCACTTGCACACCCACTATGCTTTCCCTCTGCCCAGGCTGCAGCCCACTAATACCTGGTGACTCACCACATGCAGTCCCTATCTCTATACTACCTTCTAAGGTTCGTGCAGTGCCAGTATCTGAGTTGGTGGCTGCGAGTGTCAGATCAAGTGACAGAATTTCTTCCTCAGAGTTCTGCTCTCCCTGTAGGCCTCAGGCACCACTAGCTAGCCAAGTGGCATTTCTTGGGTATCTGAAAGCAATAATGCACAAGGGTGTGTTAGATGAGGGCTGGTGGGTTGGGGGAAAGCAAGAGGTACATGGTTACAATATCTGTAGCTTGTACATCATAACAGATTGTGGGATGAGGGCGAATGGGATTTGAGAAGGTGCTTTAGGCAGGAACATACTGTCATCTTCGGTGGCTCAGTGACGCCGCTGACCGCGGCTTCAGTGACAGCTGTTGTAATTAGCCCCAGCACTCCTCCATGAGCGTCAGCAGATGTAGCTGTGCCTGTCTTTGCTGGTGCTGCCATCTATTATGAGCTATTGTCCTGCAAAAGAGAGGGCTACGTGTCAGTGAATATGCTGCAGTGTCTTTGGTCGATGTGCCTGCCTTGAATAGTTGACAGTATGTGGAAGCTGTGAGATTTAAGTGTGCAGTTTCCAGCCGTGCTAAGTGTGTGTGGATGAGATGAAGCATATGAATGTGAGCTTTGAATTGTGGTTGATATAGATTGATATAGGTGAGTGAAGGAGGAGTGGTGATTGGAGCAGTGTGTGAGGCTAGTGGTGCAGTTGGTAGGAATTGACATGTAAGGATGCATTCATTGACCTTGACCACTTTTGTGAGGTCACTAAACTTCTTGGGCCATTGCATCCATATCCTCAGTACCAGACTGTTGGCATTCACTGCTGTGGTCACTTGCCCTCACTGCCTTCTGCAGAGTTGTCTGGAGGTCCTCCGAGCTGTCTGAAGGAAGAGAATCTCTCTTTCTGGTCCACCTCCTGCACCAGTGACTCCAGCATGGCATTTGAAAATCTGGGGGCATGCACTCCTGCCTGTTGTGCCATTTCAGATCCTTCCTGAAGGTTTTCCAGTGTTGTCCATTTGGTTTAATTCCCTGCTGCAGCCAAAATGCAGCCTAAGAGGTGCAGTCTGGCTTTAAGTAGTTTTAATTGCTGCTAGCCTTGCATGAACTTGGACAACCTGCTGAGACATGCAGCTACTCAGCAGCATGCTCAGTGTTGGGCTGGCTGCCACAATCATAGAAATGAGCAGGCAGCATGAAGTTTGCGTGCTACCTGCATAATTTTGATCTGCAGCTGGATCGCACATCCAGATCCCCAGGCTCAAATTCAGATGCTTTCCAGTTTAGCCCCCTAAGAAATTTAAGTATTAGTGCAAGCATGTAAATGAGAGGCAAATGATGATAACCTTATAAAGTCCTCTGCGAGCAATTGAGTTCTGACGTAATGCAGTCACTAGTATTACGACCGAGGCGGAAGGAGTGCACTGTCTTTCTCTAGTTCCACTTCTCACAGATCACAAAATATATTTAAATGTTTACCCAGTTACCGATATGGTCAATCATATACTGTACACTTTATCTCAGAATAAAATACACCAACCAGGTTTCTTTACGAAACAACAAAATTATCAGTTTATTATAAAACAAGACTTATCCAGTTATGAAGCAAAGCATTAACACATAGTTTGAAATATGAACATAAATAGATTAAATAGATATTCCCTTCTAGATACCCAACACACGCGAGCACTAAAGGCCTGCTCGGGTCTGCAAAAACAAACCCGGCCCAAGCCCAGCAGAACCATATCTGACCCGAGCTCTACCCAGCCCAAGGCCTTCCATTTTTTCCTGCGCCCGACCTGACCATCAGTTAACTTACCTTCCGTTTTTCACTTTGCTGCTGATCTGCACAAGTTTAAAATAACTGTTACAAAACCACCTTTCTAGTCCAAAAATTAAATTAACAGTGGAGCCATTTACCTGGGATAGAGTGTGTCCGACCTGGCCTGACCCGAGCCCGATTGCCAGACCCGGAAGTGCAACCCGACCTGACCCGAACCCGACGCATGTCGTCGGGTCCCGTCGGGTTTGGGTCGGGTAGCAGGCTTTAGCACGCACACACACATGCACCAAAAAAAAAAGAAATTTTCTTTGCAGAGGTCATTTACAAAAAAAAGGCAAAAAAAGAATACTTTGGCCAAATACATGTTAATTCTTGAAGAAAAAGGACATGATATGTTGTGTCCAAAATGGCATACAGTCTGGCATCCAAGTACACATAGAAAGGTCACCGGGATCTTTTCTGCAGCAGTTTTTTCAGGCGTCATCGAGAATTAATATGACAGGGTTTCCAGGAGCTCCTCTGGAGAAATGCGGCATCTGGGGTTTCAGCTATCACACACTGGATTTTTTTGCAGGGTCTCTCAAAGACGTGGAGAAAGATCAGCTGGGTGATTCTTTCAGCAGGCTACAAACCCAACTGACATTCAAAACAGTCCACAGCCAAACCAAAAAGTCAAAACCTCCTGACCACCATAAATCTTGACATGCCACTTCTCTGTAAACAACTCCCCCAAGCCACCAAGGCTTCTTTTGTTTACTTAGCATAAGGTACGTGAGATCCAGTAAAGGTTTGTTTTCAAACAAAACCTCAAGTGTCTTAAAGTCCTTCTTATGGCCTTTAAAAAAAAACACATTCATGGAATCTCTTCAGTTCTAAAACACGAGTCCTCAAAAAAATATTTTAAAAATGGAAGCACTTTCAAAACACTAGGGTAGGGTAGGATACATATATTCACCCTGTGAAGATGTTCCTCAACCCAACTGTAACAGATCTAGAAGAGCCCATGGAGCAAATCTGTGCACAGTTTGACCTATGTCATATCATAATACAGTACTTAGGACATACAAGTGCAAATTGTTGCTGTTCGTGCCATTGTTAGGGATACTTACCTTTAATTTCTAGAGGTAAATACCCACAGGATAAATTTTCAAAAGTATAATTCTGTGAAAATCTTCCCTGATCACTTCAGGTAACAAAAGGAAAATTCATGATATAAACCCAGCAATTTCTTATTCACCCTACATTATTCAATCCTTATTGCTCATATTCAACAGTTAAATTGCCATGGTCCAAGCAGGACTACAGTCATCACATATAATTTTATGTACTATTCATCGTTAGTACAGCCATCAATCTTCTTTATTGCAAGGTATTCATCAAGCTCCTTTCCAAAGGTGTTAGTTAACCTATCGTTATTTACAACTCTGTGGGGAGGACAGTTTGTCTAATCTTGTGTCTTGCTTGAGGCTTTCCATTTTTGTACTTATGTCTTCTAATCATAGGAACTAAGTAAAAGAAAGTTGCATTAAAAGATGGTGCCTCAGGCTGAAATGTCTCAGTTAAATTATCAGCCTACTTAATTTTCTGATGCTGTACACTATTCAAATTGTTGCTGGATCTTAGTTCAGGAGTACACCAATTAAAACTTTGCTTTTAACCTTTTGAAAGACACAATCTCCAATTATGCAAGGTCTCTGATTTGGTTACGGAGGTAGATGATTGATTAGTATCAGGTGGTATTTTGGAGTGTTGGATTTGTTTAATTGGATTTCCATGCAATAAACCAGATTTATATTAAATATTTCGTAGAAATATATACAATTTGTCTTGAGATAGCCGGTGGGTTCTGATGTAATGCAGTTACTAGGTTAGGGTAGGGTAAGTGTATGTATATTCACCTCTGAAGGTCCCTCAACCCAACTTTAACAGATCTAGAAGAAGCCCATGGACCTCTTCATACATTTCCTGACTGTTGGTATGATTCACAGCATAAAAGTGTAGCAATACTCTAGAAAGATAGATACAGTACTTTAAAAACTGTCAGAATCATAGCAGGTTTATGTAACAGAAAGAGGCCACTTGGCCCATCGTGTATGAGCCGCCAAAAAATAAGCCACCCAGCCTAATCCCACCTTCCAGCATTTGGTCCGCAGCCCTGCAGGTTATGGCACCTAAGGTGCATATCCAGACACCTTTTAAATGGGTTGAGGGTTTCCACCTCTACTCCCCTTTCAGGCAGTGAGTTCCAGACCCCAACCACCCTCTGGGTGAAAAATGTTTCCTCATCTCCCCTCTAATCTTTCTATCAATCACTTGAAATCTATGCCTCCTAGTCACTGACCTCTCTGCCAAGGTAAACAGACCCTTCACATCCACTCAATCCAGGCCCCTCACAATTTTGTACATTTCAATCAAATCTCCCTTCAGCCTTCTCTTACCTGGGAGCACAGTGGAGCGGTGACTGGCGGACCTGCAAAGAACCTAATCCCGAGCAGCAGCTGGAAATAAAGAGCGGGGCTCGAGTCCCTCTTTCACTTACCTGGGAGCAGAGCGGAGTGGTGACTGACTGACCTGCGAGGAACCTGATCCGGAGCGGCGGCTGGAAATAAAGAGTGGGGCTCGAGGCCCTCTTTCACTTACCTGGGAGCAGAGCAGAGCGGCAACTGGCGGACCTGCGAGGAACCTGATCCGGAGCAGCGGCTGGAAATAAAGAGTGGGGCTCGAGGCCCTCTTTCACTTACCTGGGAGCAGAGCAGAGCGGTGACTGGCGGACCTGCGAGGAACCTGATCCGGTGCGGCGGCAGTCTCTCTGTGTCTCTCAGTGCGTGCTGAGATTCGAAAAGGGGGAAAAAAACTTAGTGACATCACGGGGATTCTGCATGGTGATTGGTTGGGTAAATAACAGCTGTTAGTGCATTTAAATTGCTTAGAAAAGGGAAAGTTTTTTTTTAAATGCTCAAGTGATAAGGTGAGTAGTACTACTTAAATTAGTAAATTGTTTAAGGACTTTAGATTGTACTGCGTGGTGTTTGGAGTAGAACAAGACCCCTAGTGTAATTAGTATTTTTTAAAGGGAGTAATTAAATTTAATTTAAAGGTAAGTCATGGCAGGAGAGCTCATACCCGTGATATGCTCCTCCTGCGCTGTGTGGGAAATCAGGGATGCTTCCAGTGTCCCTGACAACCATGTGTGCAGGAAGTGTATCCATCTGCAGCTACTGACTACCTGCATTACGGAGCTAGAGCTGCGGGTAGATTCACTGTGGAGCATCCGCGATGCTGAGGACGTCGTGGATAGTATATTTAGTAAGGTGGTCACACCGCAGGTAATGGCAGCACAGGCAGAAAAGGGATGGGTGACCATCAGGCGGAGTAGTAGGTGCAGGCCAGTAGTACAGGAGTGCCCTGTGGCCATCCCCTTCTCAAACAGATATACCGCTTTGGATACTGTTGGGGGGGGATGACCTCCCAGGGGAAAGCAGCCAACAGCCAGGTCCGTGGCACCAAGGATAGCTCTGCTGCATAGCAGGGAGGAAAAAGGAGTGGAAGAGCTATAGTGATAGGGGATTCTATCGTAAGGGATACAGATAGGCGTTTCTGTGGCCGCAAACGTGACTCCAGGATGGTATGTTGCCTCCCTGGTCGTAGGGTCAAGGATTATTGATTAATTGATTAGAGATACAGCACTGATGTCATGGAGCGGCTGCAGGACATTCTGAAGGGGGAGGGGGAGCAGCCAGAGGCTGTGGTACACATTGGTACCAACGATATAGGTAGAAAAAGGGATGAGGTCCTGCAACAAGAATTTAGGGAGCTAGGTAGCAGATTAAAAAGCAGAACATCTAAGGTTGTAATCTCTGGATTGCTCCTGGTGCCATGTGCTAGTGAGTTTAGAAATAGGAGGAGAGAGCAGATGAATGATTGGCTGAGGAGGTGGTGCAGGAGGGAGGGCTTTAGTTTCCTGGATCACTGTGTCTGTTCTGGCAAAGGTGGGACCTGTACAAGTTGGATGGGTTGCACCTGAACCGGAATGGGACAAGCATCCTTGCTGGGAGAGTTGGTAGTTCTGTTGGGGAGGGGGTTTAAACTAATTTGGCAGGGGGATGGGATACAGAGTGGAGGTACAGTAGGGGGTAATATAGAACAGAAAGTGAGTCTGCCTGGAAGGCAGAGCAAATATAGACCTGGTAAGGCACAAGAGAAAAATGCAAGGTTGGATTGCATCTATTTTAATGCAAGAAGTCTAACGAGTAAGGCAGATGAATTGAGGGTGTTGATTAGCACATGGGATTATGATATTGCTATCACAGAGACATAGTTGAGGGAGGGACAGGACTGGCAGCTCAATATTCCAGGGTATAGAATCTTCAGGCGCGACAGGGGAGGGGATACAAGAGGAGGTGGCATTGCACTGTTGATCAAGGAGTCAATTACTACAGTAAGGAGGGATGATATCTTAGAAGGTTCCTCAAATGAGGCCATTTGGGTAGAACTTAAAAACAAGAAGGCAGCAACCACTTGTTGGGCGTGAATTTCAGGCCTCCAAACAGTCAGGGAGAGACAGAGGAACAGATATGTTGCAAATCTCAGAGAGGTGTAAAAATAATAGGGTAATAATAGTAGGTGATTTCAACTTCCCCAATATTAACAGGGATAGGCTGAGTGCAAAAGGCTTAAAAGGGGCGGAATTCTTAAACTGCATACAGGAGAGCTTTTTGAGCCAGTATGTAGAAAGTCCTACAAGAGAAGGGGCAGTACTGAACCTAATCCTAGGGAATGAAGCCGGTCAAGTGGTAGAAGTGTCAGTGGGCGAGCATTTTGGGGATAGTGACCATAACTCTGTATGATTTAAGGTAGTTATGGAAAAGGACAAAGATGGACCAGAAATAAAGGTACTGAATTGGGGGAAGGCCGATTTCAATATGATAAAACAGAATCTGGCCAAAGTGGACTGGGAGCAGCTACTTGTAGGAAAGTCTACAGCACATCAGTGGGAGTCATTCAAAGAGGAAATGGAGAGTTCAGAGCCAACATGTACCCGTTAAGGTGACGGGTAGGACCAACAAGTCCAGGGAATCCTGGATGTCAAGGAATATAGAGGATTGGATCAGTAAAAAAAAGGAGGCTTACGGCAGATTCAGAGTGCTGAAAACAGCGGAGGCATCAGAGGAGTATAGAAAGTGTAGGGTGGCACTTAAAAAAGTAATTTGGAGAGCGAAGAGGGGACATGAAAAAACACTGGCGGGCAAGATAAAGGAAAAACCGCAAGGCATTTTATAAGTATATTAAGGGTAAGAGGATAACCAGGGAAAGAGTAGGGAACATTAGGTACCAACGTAGCAATCTTTGTTTGGAGCCGGAGGACATAGGTGAGGTTGTAAATGATTACTTTTCATCAGTGTTCGCTATGGAGAAGGACGATGTAGATGTAGAGATCAGGGACGGGGATTGTGAAAGACTTGAACATATTAACATTGAAAGGGAGGAAATATTTGCTGTTTTAGTGGGCTTAAAAGTGGATAAATCCTCAGGCCCAGATGAGATGTATCCCAGGCTGTTATGTGAGGCAAGGGAGGAGATAGCAGGGGCTTTGACACAAATTTTCAAATCCCCTCTGGCCACAGGAGAGGTATCAGAGGACTGGAAGACAGTGAATGTGGTACAATTATTCAAGAAGGGTAGTAGGGATAAATCAGGTAATTACAGGCCAGTGAGTTTAACACCAGTGGTTGGGAAAATATTGGAAAAAAGTCTGAGAGACAGGATTAATCTCCACTTGGAGAGGCAGGGATTAATCAGGGATAGTCAGCATGGCTTTGTCAAGGGGAGATCATGTCTAACTAATTTGATTGAATTTTTCGAGGAGGTAACTAGATGTGTAGATGAGGGTAAAGCAGTAGATGTAGTATACATGGATTTCAGTCAGGCTTTTGATAAGGTCCCACTTGGGAGATTGGTTCAGAAGGTAAGAGCCCATGGGATCCAGGGCAATTTGGCAAATTGGATCCAAAATTGTCTTAGTGGCAGGAGGCAGAGGGTAATGGTCGAGGGCTGTTTTTGCGATTGGAAGCCTGTGACCAGTGGTGTACCGCAGGGATCGGTGCTGGGACCCTTGCTGTTTGTAGTGTATATTAATGATTTCGATGTGAATATAGGTGGTATGATCAGTAAGTTCGCAGATGACACGAAAATTGGTGGTGGTGTAAATAGTGAGGAGGAAATCCTTTGATTATAGGGCGATATAGATGGGCTGGTAAGATGGGTGGAGCAGTGACAAATGGAATTTAATCCTGAGAAGTGTGAGGCAATGCATTTTAGGAGTAATGCATTTTGCAAGGGAATATACAGTGGATGGTAAGACCCTAGGAAGAACAGAAAGTCAGAAGGACCGTGGTGTACTTGTCCATAGATCACTGAAGGCAGCAGCACAGGTGGATAAGGTGGTTAGGAAGGCATATGGGATACTTGCCTTTATTAGCCGAGGCATAGAATATAAGAGCAGGGAGGTTATGATGGAACTATATAAAACGCTAGTTAGGCCACAGCTGGAGTACTGTGTACAGTTCTGGTCACCACACTATAGGAAGGATGTGATTGCACTGGAGAGGGTGCAGATGAGACTCACCAGGATGTTGCCTGGGCTGGAGCACTGCAGCTATGAAGAGAGACTGAAAAGGCTAGTGTTGTTTTCCTTGGAGCAGAGAAGGCTGAGGGGGGGACATGATTGAGGCGTACAAGATTACAAGGGGCATTGATAGGTTAGATAGGAAGAAACATTTTCCCTTCGCAGAGGGGTCAAGACCCAGGGGGCATAGATTTAGGGTAAGGGGCAGGAGGTTTAGGGGTGATTTGAGGAAGCATTTTATCACCCAGAGGGTGGTTGGAATCTGGAATGCACTGCCTGAAGAGGTGGGGGAGGCAGGAACACGCACAACATTTAAGAAGTATTTAGATGAACACTTGAAACACCATAGCATACAAGGCTACGGGCCAAGTGCAGGAATATGGGATTAGAATAGTTGGGTGCTGTATGGCCGGCACAGACACGATGGGCCGAAGGGCCTGTTTCTGTGCTGTATAACTCTATGGCTCTATTACTCTATAGCTGCATTTTTCCAGTCCTGGTTGTTTTTATCCAGTAAATATAAAAACAAGGACCACGATCAACTTCCCTTCATTTACGCTAAATATCGGAAGGCACCCGTTTACAATCTGTCGAGTGATGATTTTATTATTCACCCCCTCAATTAAAATCTGATGAGTCTTCTATTATGAGGATGGTTATTCATGCTCTGTTTTGAAGAATAATTGAAACATTCATATTTGAGAGCAAAATACATTTTTCCATTCTTGGAATGTGGTCATCATTAGCAAGACCAGAATTTATTGGCTATCCATAGTTTACCTGAAATAATTGTCGTGGGCCTTCTTGAACTACTGCAGCAGTTTGATACTATGGAGTGGTTTGCTAGGCCATGTCAGAGGGCAGGTAAAAGTCAACCATGTTGCTGTGGAACTGGAATCACATATAGCCCAAACCTGATAAGGACGACACATTTCCTTCCCTCAATGACATTTTTAGTCGACCAGTTTGGTTTCCTTTGGGAATCCAACATCTTCATGGTTACTTCTCCTGATTGCAGCTTTTTGGTCCCCGATTTTCTTTGAAACGGCGTCCAAATTTCCAACAGCCATGGTAACATTTGAACTCATAGGGCAGGATTTTCAGGCTTCGCCAGGGATGGGAATGGATGTGAACGCAGCCCGAAAATATTGGCAACGTTCCCAGCACCGGCCATTTTAGCAGAGGTGGGATCGGAACCAGCAGAGCTATCCGTCCCACATGGTGGGTAAACAATTAGGCTCGTTAAGTCCAATTTAAAAATGCAGACTGGAATTTTCCAGTCAGCCTCCAGTTCCCACATGGCAGGGGCCAATTTAGGTGCTCAGTGACAGGTGGGGGCAGGGTGGTGTGGTGGGCTGATACTGAGAGCAGCCACATGCCACCCTGTAGAGAGGCTCCATTCCCCACCCCCACAGTGGTGGTCTGGCTGCAAGAACCATTTTGAAATTAAAGTTTTTAAAAGGTTGGTGAGAGGGTACCTCCATTTTGAAACACCCTCTCCGTTCCTTACCTGCCAGTGCCTCCATTTTGAAACACCCTCTCTGTTCCTTACCTGCCAGCACAGCCTACAGCTCCTCTCAAGCTGTAAGTCCTCTGATTGGCCCTCCAGTTTTGAGAGTCCACACCCCCACCCTTAATTGGATAGAGAACCTATCTGCATGCCAATTAAGGGGTCACCTCCGTGAAAATTCCAATGAGTGACTGTTACCCCGGGGGATGTGATTGGGACCCAGAAACAGTCCCAACTTCCATTTCCAACCCTTAGGGAAAATGCAGTCACTACACTACCATTGCCTCATTTCATTATTGTTGATTATTGATATTATAGACTAACAATATTAAGAATAACAAGTTCACTTTATATTCATACATACTAAATGTATTTAAGCTTAATGTTGCAAGTGTGTCCTGTATTGCCACATTTTCTGTTACATAGTTTTATTTGAGATCTTGGGATAGATTCCGAACTCGTTACCTCGGCATAAAATTGGTGATGCGGATTGACCACCTGTTAAAGAAACTGCACAATGAAAAAAAATGAAAATCAGGCTTTTTCTAAAATGGACAGCCAATCTGTAAAAACATCAGTTTTATGCTCGGTTGGCATGTTAGAAATCTGCTGCTTTGTCACTGAGCATATATCAATGCTTTCAGCATTGATTTGAGAACTGAAATAATTTTTTCTACACAAGTAAGGCATCATTCTGGAATGAAGAACTATTTTGCACTTTGGACAAAATTTCTAATCTGCTTTACAGAGCTTATGAACATTTGGAAAGCTGCAAAGAATACTGATTTGTAAAACAGTTGTAATTAGTACACAGTGATGAGTGGCAGTGATCTAATGTCAGCCTCAAGTACTCCTAGCTTAGGTAATAACGTGGCCATATTCAAAGCAAAGCTCTCTGCACTCTGCCCAAAATATCCTTAAACCCCAAAAGAGCATCCTCTACTATGCCAGTGTGACAATTTATTTTCCATTTCCCACAACTAGCCCGAGGCCTGCCTAAGTGAAATAATTAATTCTAAATTCGGGGCAGCTTTGTACCTGGGCTGGATTTGAACCCAGATCCCAGAGGTGAAAACGACCAGCGCCTAATCCACTTCCACACTCAGTTCCCTTATTGATGTTTCTTTTAGTTCTTCAGTCAAGAGGATGGGTCTAATGTGGGTCGTGACAGAGATGAGAATTAATGGGCTAGAACGCCTTTTCTGGTCCCTGACTTTTCTTATGTTATTAGCGATCATGCCTTTCCCCATGTGCTATTAATGGCTACACATACATTTGTATAATGATTTGGAAAACAATTCTTCAATACATTTCTTCCTTCTTTGAACATCTGTTTTATTCTTGTTTAATTAAAGAATGACGGTAATGGGCCAAGGTAGGGCAGCCGAAGGTTGAAAGGAATAAAGTCTGGTTGATACCTCAAGAAGTGATTAGCTAATACCAAATTTGGGTGTTAAAAGTCCAGAATGGAAAATCTGAGGGAGATGAGGAGTTCCATAGTTTTGAGGTGCTCACAAAGAGTGAGTTAAAGAAAGAGACTTTGCAACTGCTCCTGATTTCAACTCATTGAGGATGCAGTGATGAGGAACGATATATGGGACAATGTTTAGCAGCTTTGGAGGAACAAGAGAGAAAAATTCTGAGCAACTTAGTGATTATCAATAAAATAAGACAAGAAATGTGAGCAGTGCTGGAAGTTAAAGGTTAGGGCGAGATCCCTATCAGGCCACAAGCTTTTATTTTGTATCCTCTGCAGAAAGAATCTGCAAATATGGGAGTAGTGTTCAAGTCTTGGATGGCCTAGACTAGTCTTCAATGTGACTCAAGAGTTCATTGGACTGACATTGTACATCACAAATGTTACCATGCAATAATTTATGTATCTTATACAGGTCACTGTTCAACATTGTACAGTTGTACAATATTTAAGCAATAATGGTGTAATTAAATCATGAATGACAAACAGTAATACATTAGAAACATAGGTCGGAATTTTACGCCACCCCTGGGAACGGGTTTGGAGGCGGAGTGGGGGGGGTTAAAATTGAGTGGGAGGATGTTGGGTGGTGGGGTGGGGGGGTGGGTGGGGGGGTGGCGTTCCTGTCACCTACCAGCCCCTGCTGCTATTTGGTAGCATTGTGGTAATGTCACTGAACTAGAGATCCAGGCTAATGCCCTGGGGACACAGGTTCAAATCCCACCATGGCAGCTGGTTGAATTTAAATTTAATTAATAAAAATCTACAATTGAAAGATCAACAATGGTGCTATAAACCTACCATTGATTGTCATAAAAAAAACATCTGGTGCTCTAATCTCCTTTGGGGAATCTGCCGTTCTTACCTGTTTGTTCTACATGTGACTGAGTGGCTTGCTAGGCCATTTCAGAGGGCAGTTAAAGTCAAGCACATTGCTGTGGGTCTGGAGTCACGTGTAGACCAGGTAAGAAAGGCAGATTTCATGGTTTCATGGTCAGGGTTTGGGCCTAGGAGTCAAGCAGGAGTCAGATTGGCTACCGATATTTCAAGAATGCAACCTAGAAATTCCTGTTGCTGATATTAGCAGATGAGTACTCAATATATTTATATGATTTTCCTCTGCCTCCTATTATAGTGGGGATGTTATATGTATTATACTAATCAACAGCGGAATGTTATCTGAATACTTTAAGTGATGTGTGGATAAGACAGATATTTCCTCATTTTAAAATGGGATACTATGGGCCTTAGCTGTGCATGCTGGTAACCCAATTAGATGCTCTGAAGAACCATATCAAAACTAAAAGAATAACTTTGTCAGACTCATTCCATTATGGCAAATAATTGAGGTTCTACTGCTGTGGTCTGTAATGTTGCATACATTACATTTTAATAGTTTAATTGATCTGGCTAATTCAGGTTGCGAGAACTATGCTAAAACGCAATGCAGGTAACTGCAAAGCCTTACATATTGGAAGAAAAAATTGGTAGACATATCACAATCAGTGGTGTGAAAGTGGCAAAGAGAGAGGTTAGAAAAGAAGCTGAGACTGATAGAAAACTCAACACCGCATTCAGATTCAACCACCAAGGCTCAACAGAAACATTCAAGCCCTGGAAGCAGAACATAGAGGGCTGAAACTCGGGTCTTAAATCTGAACTACGAAAGTATGAGGGGCAAGTTGGCTATGGTGGATTAGGAAGATACACTGAAAGATTTGATGGTAGGCAGGCCATAGTTAGTATTTGAAGAAGTACGACATGATCTACAACAGATCTATATTCCTCAAAGGCACAAACACTCAATGGGAAAGGTGAATCAACTGTGGCTAACACAAGAAGTTGAAGATTGCGTAAGATCACAGGAGGTGGCAGAAAAAATGGTAAGCCTAAGGATTGGCAGCAATTTAGAACCCAGCAAAGGATGATGAAGAAACTGATAAAGAAAGGGAAAAGATAATAAGAATGCAAGCTAGCGAGGAACATAAAGGTGGATTAAAAGTTTCTTTAGGTATGTGAAAAGGAAAAGTTTAGCTAGGACAAATGTGGGCCCATTACAGATGGAGACAGGAGAATTTATAGTGGAGAACAGGGAAATGGCGGAGAAACTAAACAATTACTTTGTGTCTGTCTTCATGGACGAAGATACAGAAAATCTCCCAGAAATACTAGGCAACTAAGGGATTTGTGAAACTGAGGAACTGAAAGAAATTAGTATTAGTAAAGAGGTAGTACTTGAAAAGTTAACTGGATTGAAGATTGATAAATCCCCTTGATCAGATGAGCTGCATCCCAGAGTGTTGAAGGAGATGGCTGTAGAGATAGTGGGTGTATTGGTGATTATCTTTCAAAATTCTATAGATTCTGGAAAGGTTCCTGCAGACTGGAAAGTAGCAAATGTAACCCCACTATTTAAGAAGGGTGGGAGAATGGAGAACTACAGAGTTGTTAGTTTGATGTCAGTGGTAGGGAAAATGTTAGAGTCTATTATAAAGGATGTGATAACTGGACACAGAAAATAATGGTAGAACTGTGCAGAGTCAACACGGATTTATGAAAAGGAAATCATATTTTACAAATCAGTTGGAGTTTTTTGAGCTGTCACTTACAGCATAGATACAGGAGAACCAGTGGAAATGGTTTATTTGGATTTTCGGAAGGCTTTTGATAAGGTCCTTCACGAGGTTAGCAAACAAAATTAGAGTGCATGGGACTGGGAGTAATTTATTTATTTTTTTTCATTTAGATATACAGCACTGAAACAGGCCCTTCGGCCCACCGAGTCTGTGCCGACCATCAACCACCCACTTATACTAATCCTACATTAATTCCATATTCCTACCACATCCCCACCTGTCCCTATATTTTCCCTACCACCTACACTAGGGGCAATCTATAATGACCAATTTACCTATCAACCTGCAAGTCTTTGGCATGTGGGAGGAAACCGGAGGAAACCCATGCAGACACAGGGAGAAGTTGCAAACTCCACACAGGCAGTACCCAGAATTGAACCCGGATCACTGGAGCTGTGAGGCTGCGGTGCTAACCACTGCGCCACTGTGCGAGTAATATACTGGTATGGATTGAGAATTGGTTCACAGACAAAAAGCAGAGAATAAGAATAAGGGTCATTCTCAGGATGGCAGGCTGTTACTAATGGGGTACCACAAGGATCATTGCTAGAGCCACAGCTGTTCACAATCTGTATGAATGATTTGGATGTGGGGACCAATTGTAATATTTCCAAATTTGCTGATGACACAGAACTAGGTGGGAATGTAAGCTGTGAGGAAGAAGCAAGGAGGGTTCAAGCCGACTTGGACAGGCTAAGTGAATGGGCAAGAACATGGCAGATGGAATATAATGTGAATAAGTGTGAAGTGATCCACTTTGGTGGAAAAAACAGAAAGACAGAATATTTCTTAAATGGTGAGAGGTTGGGAAGTGATGGTGTCCAAAGGGACCTGGGTGTCCTCGTTCATGCGTCACTAAAAACTAGCATGCAGGTGCAACAATCAATTAAGAAAGCAAGTGGTATGTAGGCCTTCATTGCAAGAGGATTTGAGTATCGGAGTAAAAATGTCTTGCTGCAATTGTATAGAGCCTTGGTGAGACTGCACCTGGAGTATTGTGTACAGTTTTGTTCTCCTTATCTAAGCAAAGATATACTTGCCATAGAATGAGTGCAACAGATTTTCATCAGACTATTCCCTAGGATGGCTGGATTGTCTTATGAAGAGATGTTGAGGAAATTGGGCCTGTATTCTCTCGAGTTTCAAAGAATGAGAGGTGATTTCATTAAAACTTAGAAAATTCTTACAGGTTGTGACAGGGCAAATGTAGATAGGAGTGAGTCTAGAACCAGGGGAAATAATTTCAGAATAAAGGGCAGGCCATTTAAGACTGAGATGAGGAGGAATTTCCTTTCTCAGAGGGTGTTGAATCTTTGGAATTCTCTACCACAGAGGGCTGTGGAAGCTCAATCATTGAACATATTCAAAACAGAAGTAGACAGATTTCTGGAGAGTAATGACATCAAGGGATATGGAGATAGCGCGGGAAAGTGGCGTTGAAGTTGATGATCAGCCATGGTCTAATTGAATGGCGGAGCAGGCTGAATGGCCTACTCCTGTTCCTATTTTCCTCTGTTCCTATAGGCTAATCCACAATGTAAGAGAACTGAGTTAAAAGAAAAGTTAGGAAAACTTAGATTCTTGCGTCTTGAAAGGAAGCAAATGAAAGGAGACCTTATAGCGGTAGACAAGATACAACGTTGAATCAAAAAGGTTCCTTCTGAGCACTATTTTGATTTCAGCCATAGCTGCATGATAAGGAACTATAGATAAAAACTGGGAAAAGGCAAGCTCAGAACTGATTGCAGGATTCACATAAAGAATGAATGATACCTTTCACATAAGATGGCACATGCAATCATTCAGGAACCAGTTGGATACTGTTTTGGGAGGAGGTTCTTTGAGCTGCTATAAAATCTGAAGCTAAATGGGCTGCATTGTCTTCTTTGTCTGTACTTTTGTCATCTTGTATTTCACTTAAAACACTTTGATTTTGGTTTTTCTGTATC